>NC_048575.1:17121094-17457344 GCF_013265735.2 Oncorhynchus mykiss | reverse complement strand
ATAAAACTGGATTTAGGATGGAGGGGAAAACTGCTGAGGTTGAATTCAATTCTCTTTCCTTCCTACTCTTTCTCTCTCTAACTCTGAACATTTATTTTTCTCTGAGAAACACTTCTAAATTCCAATCAGACATTCCAAAGTCAGATAGTTCTGAATACCAATAACACATTTTAAATTCCATCGTCTCATCAGTTTTTGGCTGTTTGGATGGAAGAACATTATCACTTTGCAGCTTCCTGAATGGCCATTGGGATTAATAAAGTTGTATTGAATTGAATTGAATTAAAGTAAATCGGTCCTTATATGCCACCGTTAACCATACAGCCATACAGGCACATATTGATATGTGATAGGAAACTTTAATATCGGCTTATAAAGAGTGATAAAACTCACAGGAGACTTCTCCCCCACTATCTGATCTGCATGTACAGTAGGTTTCAGGGAAACCAACTCCTTGAATTACCCCTCAGGGATCAATCTATCAATCTAATCGCCATCAGATCATCAGCTTAACACAATCAGTTCTTCCGTCACCTCCATACAGCCATGGGACCTATTGGTTTGTACTGGATCAGAGAGCGGTATAAATCTGACTGTGTGATAGGCTAGGCTGCTGTCTCTCTTGTAGCTCATCTGCATGTGTCAGAGCAGCGAGGGTATTTGCCTGGTCGGGGGAAATTGAATCAGGCTCAGATGGGATCCGCAGTGGGTGTGATTTGCATTCTAAAGCTGGTGCTTATACACAGAGGTGCAGGGGAGAACACACCCCAATACTCACTTAGGTGGTCCCAACATTATCTTCATTATTTATGTGTTTATATTCTGGTATTTGGCGTATTGTGTTATATTTTAAAATGGTATATGATATTGCATTATTTCCTATATTTTCTGCATGTTTTCACTCACTTTCTCTTTCATTTTCACTTTCATTTTCCATGTTTTTTTCTTTCCTGTTCTCTTTGTTTCTATTTTTTATTCATTCTGTGTCCTCCTCGTCTCGCCGTGGGTGTGACGGGCTTGCTCACTGCATGTGCATGTGCGTGTGCGTGTGCGTGTGTGTGTGTGTGTGATGCAACTGTCCCAGGGAAGCCAGCTTCGTTGACCTGCCAAGACAGTAGGTAACATTTAATAAAAACAGATACATAAATATGCATGATGATTTTCAGTTCATATCCATGTAGTCCTTTCCCATTGACATTCATGCAGTGCCACTGGCGGGTATTTTGGACTGTGTCCATGCCTGCTAATGTCTCTCCTGGCCTTGGTTTGCTTAGTTTGGCTCAGAGAAGGAAGGTATTCTAGCAGCCCACACTGGACTAATGGATGGTGTGTGTGTGTGTCCCTCTAGGCATTGCTGTCCTAATGAATATAATATGCTAGTTCATTAGCACATCATTACAGAGTAATTTGCCCTATAGAGACAGAGAGAGGCCAGGAGGAGTGCACCACACACACACTGCACTGGTGTGAGCAACTCCAGTCCTGGAGGGCCACAGTGTCTGCCTGATGTAATCTCTACCTTTTAATCAAAGCCTGATGTAGACCTGGGTGTGTGATATCTCCAGCCAATCAGCCACACTAATTGATCAATTAAGTGCTAATGTTAGGTTAGATAGGGCTGGAGCACCTCTCCTCTGGTCTGTTAAATCACTGTGACCATCAACTGTCATATATCCCTAACTCAACCTCAAGGGAAATTATCTCTATTCCTATTCCCCAAAATAATCGTCTCTCTCTCTGTTCTCTCTTCTCTCTCTCTTCTCTTTAGGTGCAGCAGGGGGTCAGAGGGGGTTTCTGGGATGTATCCGCTCCCTCAGGATGAATGGCGTGACCCTTGACCTTGAGGAGAGGGCAAAGGTGACATGATCTTTTATTTCATCATATACATTTTTTTTTAAGTTCTCTTCACTAAAGCAAATGAAGAGCATCCAAAAGTCAAACTCCCTTTCTCTCTCTCTATCTACCTCTCTCTCCCCACCTACCT
The DNA here is from genome assembly GCF_013265735.2 of Oncorhynchus mykiss. Classification (NCBI taxonomy): domain Eukaryota; kingdom Metazoa; phylum Chordata; class Actinopteri; order Salmoniformes; family Salmonidae; genus Oncorhynchus; species Oncorhynchus mykiss. The sequence goes on along the minus strand of NC_048575.1, from coordinate 17,455,360 downwards.
ACCTACCTACCTACCTACCTACCTACCTACCTACCTACCTACCTACCTACCTACCTACCTACCTATCTACCTCCCGCTCTCTCTCTCTCTCCCCCATCTCTCTCTCTCTCTCCCCCATCTACCTCTCTCTCTCTCCCCACCTACCTCCCTCTCTCTCTCTCTCTCCCCCCCATCTACCCCTCTCTCTCTCCCCACCTACCCCCCTCTCTCTCCCCCATCTACCTCTCTCCCCCCATCTACCTCTCTCTCTATCTCTCTCCCCCATCTACCTCTCTCTCTCCCCTCCATATACCTCTCTCTCTCTCTATCTCTCTCTCTCCCCCATCTACCTCTCTCTATCTCTCTCTCTCTATATCTCTCTCCCTCTCTCTCCCCCCATCTACCTCTCTCTCTCCCCCTCCCATCTACCTCTCTCTCTCTCTCTCTTTCTCCCCCGCCCTCCACCTACCTCCCTCTCCCTCTCTCTCTCCCCCCCATCTACCTCTCTCTCTCCCCCTCCCATCTACCTCTCTCTCTCTCTCTCCCCCGCCCTCCACCTACCTCCCTCTCCCTCTCTCTCTCCCCCCCATCTACCCCTCTCTCTCTCCCCACCTACCCCCCTCTCTCTCCCCCATCTACCTCTCTCCCCCCATCTACCTCTCACTCTATCTCTCTCCCCCCATCTACCTCTCTCTCTCCCCTCCATCTACCTCTCTCTCTCTCTCTATCTCTCTCTCTCCCCCATCTACCTCTCTCTATCTCTCTCTCTCTATATCTCTCTCCCTCTCTCTCCCCCCCATATACCGCTCTCTCTCCCCCTCCCATCTACCTCTCTCTCTCTCTCCCCCGCCCTCCACCTACCTCCCTCTCCCTCTCTCTCTCCCCCCCATCTACCTTCTCTCTCTCTCCACACCTACCTCCCTCTCTCTCTCTCTCTCTCCCCCATCTACCTCTCTCTCTCTCCCCACCTACCTCCCGCTCTCTCTCTCTCCCCCCCATCTACCCCTCTCTCTCTCCCCACCTACCTCCCTCTCTCTCCCCCATCTACCTCTCTCCCCCCATCTACCTCTCTCTCTATCTCTCTCCCCCCATCTACCTCTCTCTCTCCCCTCCATCTACCTCTCTCTCTATCTCTCTCTCTCCCCCATCTACCTCTCTCTATCTCTCTCTCTATATCTCTCTCCCTCTCTCCCCCCCCCATATACCGCTCTCTCTCCCCCTCCCATCTACCTCTCTCTCTCTCTCCCCCGCCCTCCACCTACCTCCCTCTCCCTCTCTCTCTCCCCCATCTACCTCTCTCTCCCCCATCTACCTCTCTCTCTCTTCCCACCTACCTCCCTCTCTCTCTCTCTCTCTCTCCCCCCCATCTCCCTCTTTCTCTCTCCCCACCTACCTCCCTCTCTCTCTCCCCCCATCTACCTCTCTCCCCCCATCTACCTCTCTCTCCCCCCATCTACCTCTCTCTCTCCCCCCATCTACCTCTTTCTATCTCTCTCTCTCTCCCCCATCTCTCTCTCTCTCTCTCTCCCCCCATCTACCTCTCTCTCTCTCCCCCCGCCCCCCATCTACCTCTCTCTCCCCACCTCTCTCCCTCTACCTCTTACCCCTCCCCCCATCTACCTCTCTCTCTCTCCCCACCTCTCTCCCTTTACCTCCCTCTCTCTGTAGGTAACTCCAGGTGTAAAGCCAGGCTGTCAGGGTCATTGTACCAGTTATGGGATGTACTGCAGGAACGGAGGAAAGTGTGTGGAGAAATATAATGGCTACTCCTGTGACTGCACTGCCACGGCATACGACGGACCCTTCTGCACCAAAGGTGAGAGCTAATCGCTGAACCCTGAAATTACAGCTAGGATGTTGGACGGTGTAACCAGCAGACTCTTGTTTGCAGAGGAACTACAACATTTACTCAGAAGTAAGCATTAGTTTCTGTCAGTCGCAGTGAGACGTCATAGCCAGAAAGTTGATCCGTGACATATGAATTAATTTGTTTCCTAAACTTAAGCTTGTTTTCCTGTGTTCTACACAAGGCAGGGGTGACGAGACAGGGGAATATGTGTTAGAGGATAGAGGTAGAAAGAGAGGGGGGATAGAGGTAGAAAGAGAGGGGATAGAGGTAGAAAGAGAGGGGGGATAGAGGTAGAAAGAGAGGGGATATATGTAGAAAGAGAGGGAGATAGAGGGAGGTAGAAAGAGAGGGGGATAGAGGTAGGAAGAGAGGGGGGATAGAGGTAGAAAGAGAGGGGATATATGTAGAAAGAGAGGTGGATAGAGGTAGAAAGAGAGGGGGATAGAGGTAGAAAGAGAGGGGATATATGTAGAAAGAGAGGTGGATAGAGGTAGAAAGAGAGGGGGATAGAGGTAGAAAGAGAGGGGATATATGTAGAAAGAGAGGGAGATAGAGGGAGGTAGAAAGAGAGGGGGATAGAGGTAGGAAGAGAGGGGGGATAGAGGTAGAAAGAGAGGGGATATATGTAGAAAGAGAGGGAGATAGAGGGAGGTAGAAAGAGAGGGGGATAGAGGTAGGAAGAGAGGGGGGATAGAGGTAGAAAAAGAGGGGGGATAGAGGTAGAAAGAGAGGGAGATAGAGGGAGGTAGAAAGAGAGTTGGATAGAGGTAGGAAGAGAGGGGGGGTAGAGGTAGAAAGAGAGGGGGATAGAGGTAGAAAGAGAGGGAGATAGAGGGAGGTAGAAAGAGAGGTGGATAGAGGTAGAAAGAGAGGGGATAGAGGTAGAAAGAGAGGGGGGATATAGGTAGAAAGAGAGGGGGGATAGAGGTAGAAAGAGAGGGGGATAGAGGTAGAAAGAGAGGGGGGATAGAGGTAGAAAGAGAGGGGGATATGGGTAGAAAGAGAGGGGGAATAGAGGTAGAAAGAGAGGGGGATAGAGGTAGAAAGAGAGGGGGATAGAGGTAGAAAGAGAGGGGATAGAGGTAGAAAGAGAGGGGGGATATAGGTAGAAAGACAGGTGGATAGAGGTAGAAAGAGAGGGGGATAGAGGTAGAAAGAGAGGGGGATAGAGGTAGAACTAGAGGGGGGATAGAGGTAGAAAGAGAGGGGGATAGAGGTAGAAAGAGAAGGGGGATAGAGGTAGAAAGAGAGGGGGATAGAGGTAGAAAGAGAGGGGGATAGAGGTAGAAAGAGAGGGGGGATAGAGGTAGAAAGAGAGGGGGAAAGAGGTAGAAAGAGAGGGGGATAGAGGTAGAACTAGAGGGGGGATAGAGGTAGAAAGAGAGGGGGATAGAGGTAGAAAGAGAAGGGGGATAGAGGTAGAAAGAGAGGGGGATAGAGGTAGAAAGAGAGGGGGATAGAGGTAGAAAGAGAGGGGGGATAGAGGTAGAAAGAGAGGGGGATAGAGGTAGAACAGTGTGTGAGAATATGCAAAGAAGCTGGCTGACATGAAAGTATCTCCCCAGTGTACCCCCTATTAGTGTGTGTGTGTGTGTGTGTGTGTGTGTGTGTGTGTGTGTGTGTGTGTGTGTGTGTGTGTGTGTGTGTGTGTGTGTGTGTGTGTGTGTGTGTGTGTGTGTGTGTGTGTGTGTAAAAACTGAAAACGAGGTCTTGAATGTAATGTAAAATAGTGTGTGTGTGTGTGTGTGTGTGTTTATTAACACGTGTGTTATACCCTTCAGATACCCCAGAGGGCCTTCTCCAACCTCTGTTCTCCTGCCACTGTCATATGTATGAGTGCAGTCATAATTGTGATGCGTATTTCCATTATATTCATATTTACACCCGACTCCTGAGGTAGAATATTATTATCCTGACTGTCTCATTCTGCTGCTGCTGCCATACCCTGGGGTCACAGACAGACAACTCTGACTTCATAATGAACAACACACACACACACTTACACCAGAGAGTGAGGTTCTTACCAGCATCTCTACAGATATAGCTCTGTGTGTGTGTGTGTGTGTGTGTGTGTGTGTGTGTGTGTGTGTGTGTGTGTGTGTGTGTGTGTGTGTGTGTGTGTGTGTGTGTGTGTGTGTGTGTGTGTTTGTACACGTGTTTAACTAGTCTTGTGGGGAGCAGAAGCCAGGCAGTGAAGCAACACAGGCACAAGCGAAAACACACACACACACACACACACACACACACACACACATACACACTCTCTGGACAGCCAGTATCTCCATAAGCTTCCTCTCAAGCAGCACGTTATCTCTCCTAAACAAGGTGTGTGTGTGTGTGTGTGTGTGTGTGTGTGTGTGTGTGTGTGTGTGTGTGTGTGTGTGTGTGTGTGTGTGTGTGTGTGTGTGTGTGTGTGTGTGTTTGTGTGTGTGCCTGTGAGTTTCTAAACCTTTGTGTGTGTGTTGTCTCTTCCTCTCTCTCAGATGTGGGGGGCTTCTTTGAGGCGGGGACTCTGGTGCGATACGACTTCCTGTCAGAGTCAGCGGCAACCAATCAGGACACAAGGTTTGTGGCCCAACCTTCGACTACACAGGAAGTGAATCTGACAGGAGAAGCAGTAGCATTTAGCTTCAGCACGTCCAACACACCAGCTATACTGCTGTACGTCAGCTCCAAGACACAAGACTACCTGGCGCTGGTGCTACGGCAGAATGGTGAGACACTGGCACAACGCATAACACACACTCACAGACACACATCGGCTCTGCTGCTCTTCGCTTCTCAGGTACGTTTCAAATGCAGGTCTCTGCATTTGTGTGTGTGTGTGCGTGTAGGAACTCTCCAGGTGCGGTATAACCTAGGCGGACTCAAGGAGCCGTTCACCATAGACGTAGACCAGCGTAACCTAGCCAACGGACAGCCACACACCATCAACATGTCCAGAAGCAACAGGACTATCACCATACAGGTACACACACACACAAACCAACCTTTCTCTCCGCCGTCAAAGCATCGTCTGTGACGATTTCAGACATGTCCATTTTGAACCACAAGAGGGAGACAAAAGCCTTCAATAGTCTCAGGACTTGAATGATTGACAATGGCTTGATGCTTCATGGATATGAGTAGGCCTGTTTGAACACAGTTGATGCTGATGATTAACTATAGAAAACCACCAATGGTTAGTATCATGCATGATCTTCTCTCTCTTCCTGTCCTTCTCTCACTCTCCCCCTCTAGTTGGACCACTACCCCCCTGTCAGTTACTCTCTCCCAGAGGCATCAGACACACAATTCAACCTGGTCAAGACATTGTTCTTGGGGAAAGTATTTGGTGAGTACAGGCACCTCAAATGTGTGTTTGACAGGTCTGCTTGGCAGAAGAGTGCAGACTTGTTGTAGTTATGCTGTGTGCCCACCAGAGGGAACTAGAAGACAGTATTTCATATTTCACCAGGACAGTCATGAAGGAGAAGGTCTGATTTAAAAATATAGATATATTTTGTACCTTTTTTTAACTAGGCAAGTTAGTTAAGAAAATATTCTTATTTACAATGACGGCCCGGCCAAACCCGGACGACGCTGGGCCAATTGTGCGCCTCCCTATGGGACTCCCAATCACGGTTGGATGTGATGCAGCCTAATGTTGCGAGACATATTATAGATTTCAAAAATGATTGTCTGCTTTGGTTTCTGTAACATGATGTTCAATAGATATATTTTGCTTCGGTATATGATCTGTTGTCTGGCATTACTGGTGTAGTGTGTTAGTCCTGAGCATGCTCAGTGGGGTGCTACCTTACAGAACGTCCAGATAGGAATGTTATGTAGAACAGACGCTTCTCTGTAGAATTGTAGGGATTCATGTCAGCTCTATACAAGACATTTCTAGCTGCGGCAATCAGAATGTTGTGCCCTCTTGAACACGACCCTGGCGTAGTATTAGAGTCCTTCTTGTTTGATCCCGATCACTAGTTTGGTATTCCATGACTCCTGGTTTTCCCGCTCTGTCCTGGGCTGGCGGGAATCAGTGGGGTAGAATAGCTGAGTTCACTTCTCAGCAAGAACCATTGATCGATGTACAGCCAACTAATATCACAGGGGATAATGTCGCTTTCCCTGTAACACACACTCATACACACAAAGCACTCCCAGCATTTATGCACCGACGTAGGCACACACACACACACACACACACACACACACCACAGCAACCCCACCTGGCAATGCAAAGCTGCCGTTCAGGGACTGAAGGACACAACAAAGGGCCAAGTCACCATTGCTCTGCCAGTTCACCTTTCCAACAGATAATTCATGCAGAATTATGCATTTCACAATATGGATTTATTTCCAAACGGGTTTCAACAACAACAAAAGTTGAACCGAAACTTAGACCTCATATGCAATATGGGCCTGTCATGCCAAATAATGTCCCCTGGCCAAATAGTGTCCCCCTCTACATCACAATGTGATTCGATAAACTATTAGCGTCCTTTACTATGTCGACGATTTTGACGACCTAATGATTATAGTTTTGATATCATTATACAGCCTAAATGACGTTCTTTTCATCATCGCTATGCAAACAAGGCTGATTTCCACGACAGTTTGGCTGTTAAAACACGTTTGTTTAGCTAATAAAATGACAACATGAATTGTAACTACTTTTTAGTACCTTGTTAACATGACAACATGAAATACACGTCTTAAACGATGCTACGTTTCTAAAATGGAAAAGAAAACATGTATCCTGCTCGACACATTAAAGTTATTTACCTTACAGATCACCAAGTCAGCTCATTTCCACTACATCCAGATGATTCATAGACTGGATTGTCTGGCTGTCATGTTTTCATTTTAACCTGCCCTTCCCTTGTCTAAATAACATAATTTCAGTAGTCCTCGTTTGTTTTCTGTCTCGCATAGCTCATTGGTACACCCTTGTGGTTGAATATATATGTATGTATTGTTGGTCCTAGGATACAACCGGGGACACTATTTGGCATGACAGGCCCCATCCAACTGCAAGGTGCTACAGAGGGTAGTGCTGACGACCCAGTACATCACTGGGATCGAACTCCTTGCCTTCTAGGTGTTATATACCAGGTGGTGTCAGAGGAAGACCCTCGAAATTGTCAGACTCCAGCCACCCAAGTCATACCCTGTTCTCTCTGCTACCGCACAGCAAGCGGTACCGGAGAGCCAAGTTTGGGACCTGAACAGCTTCTACCCTCAAGTCATAAGACTGTTAATCAAATGGCTGTTTGCATCGATCCCCCTTTTTAATTTTTGCACTGGCGTTCTTGCATTTGCTCTATGCACACTGACTCACACACTGACTCACACACTGACTCACACACTGACTCAAACCTACTCACACACTGACTCACACACGGACTCACACACGGACTCACACTGACTCACACACTGACTCACACACTGACTCACACACTGACTCAAACCTACTCACACACTGACTCACACACGGACTCACACACGGACTCACACTGACTCACACACTGACTCACACACTGACTCACACTGACTCACACACTGACTCACACACTGACTCACACTGACTCACACACTGACTCACACACTGACTCACACTGACTCACACACGGACTCACACACAGACTCACACTGACTCACACACTGACTCACACACTGACTCACACTGACTCACACACTGACTCACACACTGACTCACACACTGACACACACCTGACTCAAACCTACTCACACACTGACTCACACACTGACTCACACACTGACTCACACACTGACTCAAACCTACTCACACACTGACTCACACACTGACTCACACCTACTCACACACTCACACATACTACACTCCAACACACACACACACACACACACACTCACACATACTACACTCCAACAGACACACACATACACACTACATACGCTCTCTTTCTCACACACACACACACACACACATAGGCACTCTTTCACACTCTTCACATACAATACATCTGGAAAGTATTCAGACCCCTTGACTTTTTCCACATTTTGTTATGTTACAGCCGTACTCTGAAATGAATTAAATAGTTTTCTTCCCTCATCAATCTACACACAATAACCCATAATGACAAAGCAAAAACAGTTTTTTTTAAATATACAGTGCCATGCGAAAGTATTCGGCCCCCTTGAACTTTGCGACCTTTTGCCACATTTCAGGCTTTGTGGGATCTTATATAGACAGCTGTGTGCCTTTCCAAGTCATGTCCAATCAATTGAATTTACCAGGTTGTAGAAACATCTCAAGGATGATCAATGGAAACAGGATGCACCTGAGCTCAATTTCGAGTCTCGTAGCAAAGGATCTGAATACTTGTGTAAATAAGGTATTTCTGTTTAAATTTTTTATAAATTTGCTAAAATGTATAAAAACCTGTTTTCGCTTTGTCATTATGGGGTATTGTGTGTAGATTGAATGTATTCCATTTTAGAATAAGGCTGTAACGTAACCAAATGTGGAAAAAGGGGAAGGGGTCTGAATACTTTCCGAATGCACCGTACGCTGCTGCTACTCTGTTTATTATCTATCATGATTGTATAGTCACTTTTACCCCTACCTACATGTACATATTACCTCAATTACCTGAACTACCACATACCCCTGCATATTGAATCGGTGCCGGTACTTCTTGTATATAGCCTTGTTATTAGTATTGTGTTACTATTTTGTTTATTTTTTTCTTATGTTCTTTTGAATTATTTTTCACTTTTTAAACTCTGCATCGTAGGGAAGGGCTTGTAGGTAAGCATTTTATGGTCAAGTCTACAGTTGCTGTATTCGGTGCATGTGACAAATGAAATGACATTTGGTTTGATATACAGAAGAGCGTGTCAAAGTAGACTTGTATCTCTCTTTAATTTAGATCTGACCATCATTCTGACATCACTTAGAACCATCAGCCTTGCTCTCAATACTTGCAATGCAGAGGGAACATTTTCAAAACCTTTGTCCTTGGGAGGTAATTGATCATACTATATACAGTTTGAGATGCACAGCCAACAATATTGATCTGTAGTACCCCAAACTAATCAACTGCTGAGCTGAGTATTTGACATTTTAGTGACAACTTGTTTCACTGCTTGTGATTGACAGAGGAGATGACCAGTGGGGCTGAGTTTTCACCACTACAGCTAAGATAGGGGTTGAAATATGGATAGAGTTTCTCGGTGAAGTTGCATCCATAGTAGGAGTAGATATGAGACTTGGCTTTCACATCATAGAAGGAGACCTGACCTTTCTCATAATCCACAAACACCCCCACCTTCTGGGGCTTCTCTCTCAGGGAGAGGCGGACAGGGTAGTAATTGTTGGCTCCATACCCATTTTCGCCATTCAGCCACACAGTCCAGAGTCCATCAGAGCTCAGGTTTAAACTCTCCTTCCTGTCTATGGATTCACTGGCCACTCCTAGCCACCACCATGTCTTCCCCGTCACCTGCACCTCATAGTAGAATCTCCCAGAGGAGAAACCCTCCTTACCCAGGACAGAGAAACTATTTTTAAATCTCTTTGGATCATTAGTGAGATTCTCTTGACTCTTGTCTCCACATCTCACTTGTTTCCTATTTTTCTTACCAAGGATGAGGAATGGAAATGCTGTATCAGGGTCCAGAGTTACATCCACTGCATACTGCTGCATCCTCTTCAGCTTGATGTCAGGCAGCTTCTCCATCTCATTGTGAAGAGCGTCTTCCAGTTGATACACAACTCTCCTTACATTTCCCAGACACAGCCGACTGTGGACATATTTCTGAGGCCACTTCCTGGTGGGAGGAAGCTTACAGAGGGGTGGGGAGCTCTGTAGGAGGTGGAGGTGGTCCTTGGTGTGTAAGAGCTGCTCCAACTCAGAGCATCTCCTCTGTAGCTCAGTGATTTCCTGCTCCAGCTCTTTAATGAGCCCTTCAGCCTGCCACTCTGCTGCTTTCAACTTCTCCTCAACCACCTCAATGAACTCAGCCTGGCTTCTCTCAATGCAGCGCACCAGAGCAGTGAAGACCTCCATGCTTTCTGCTATCTCTCGCTCTGCTGCTCTTTTTCTGAATTTTACTGAGTGTTTGATCTCCTGAACCTTCTGCAGTCGCTCCTCGATCATCTGCTGAACTTCTGCCTCAATCTTCTCCAGTTGAGCCTTCCTCTGTCCACACTCTTCCTCTAGCGGGACGGTGAGGTGAGTCTTGTGGTCTGTCTCAGTGCAGAACGTACACACCCACGTCTGGTCAGTCCTACAGAACAGTTCCAGGAGTCTGTCATGCTTCTTACACATCCTGTCTTGCAGGTTCTCCACAGGGTTGATCAGCTTGTGTCTCTTCAGGCCTGCAACTCTGTTGTGAGGCTGCAGGTGAGTTTCACAGAAAGCGGTCAGACATTCCAGACAAGACTTCAGGGCCTTGTGCTTTCTCCCAGTGCAGACATCACAGGCCACGTCTCCAGGCTTAGCAAGGGACTCATCTCTGTCTCTCATCCTCTTAAAATGATCTGCAACATCTCTGAGTGTTGTGTTGATTTTGAGCTCAGGTCTTCTGTAAAACATGTCCTTACACATTGGACACTGGCACAGGCCAGGCTTATTCCAGTATCCACTGATACAGGCCTTGCAGAAGTTGTGACCACAAGGAGTAGTGACTGGCTCAGTGAACACATCCAGACAGATAGAGCACTGTATCTGCTCTTCAGACAAGAGACTGCTAAGGGACGCCATGTCTGGAACACAAAAACAGAGGCACCATAAGTTGACTTCCTGGAAGGACTCAGCAGTAGCTTTCCTGAAACATCACTACAGACAGAGGTCCAAAGCTGTCATCAAAGATGTGAAAACATCCCTTTTGCACCCACAAAATAGTGGGGGTGTTGACAGTTTTAATGAAACACTCAAAATGGGACTGATAGTCTAGCTATGTTTTGATTGACAGCCAAGCTACATACATAACCAGCTACAGTAGCTGCCCAACTTGTGTTTTTCCTAAACTTTACACTCGTATGCCTGTAAAATTGCAAATGAGCTGCATAGTTGTATTTAGGTCATACTGTATGAGCTGATACTAAACCACTGTGGTAGAAAATAGTTTAAACCTGTCCACTTCTCTTACCTGTGTGGGAGTTTTCCTGTTTTCTTGTTGAATGTTGGACACTGTGCTGCTGTGTTGTTGTTAGCCTTGTGACGAGCAGCAGACTTTGTTTCCATGTACAATTCCCTGCTTTAGTTTACTTTCACTTCAGTAAAATTACATCACGAGGCCCCTCCCTTCACTGACTCCCTCTTTCCTTCACTATCTTCTTTCCTCCCTCCTTTCCTCCCTCTCTGCTCAGAACTGGCACATATCCAGAAGTTAACATCACAGAATGTCCAGATAGAAACGCAGAAAAATACAAAATAAAGGATTATGAAGGAGGTGAAAGTAGAGAGAGAAAGAGAAAATGCAAATGTTAGAGAGAGTTAGACCATAGCGATGCAGATTATGTGGATGTTAGTCATCATATAGAAGGTAAAACAATTACCAGGCACTAGAGTTATAAAGGCCCAGGCTGAATCGATCTGGCATGTCCTATACACAATGCTGTATTAATTCACTGTTCCAAACATAAAGCCTTTGAGAGGGGGAATGCATATCAATACCATGAACCCCACACACAACCCCAGCAAAGCAGCAGCAACAGTAGCATGTTACTTCTCTCGAACACAACAGACACATGACTTTTATATGCACTCCAAACTGCCCATCGACTCACTCATTCACACATGCAGGTCATTAGGACTGAATCTGTTGTGTGGAGACAGGCTGACGCTCTGTTGACCTACACGGAATCTGAATGAGCCTAGAACACCACACAAGATATAGAAAGACTATCCATATTTAGAAACAACTGCAGATGACAGAACCCAGGTATTCATGTTCAGTCTCGTCAGGACACACAGACAGGAACTCAGTTTCTCTCTCTCTTTCCTAATCCAGGTGTAGGCTATTTATGTGATTATTCAGAGCAAGCTTGGCTTGTTGTCTGAAACAGGTCTGTATTGGATGACTGTCTAATGACTATTGTAATGACTAGGAAATGTGGCTAGGGTGGAGCTTGGTGTGTTTAACTTCATCAGGGCTGTGGGTTTGATTCCTGTATGCATCAACGGTCAGTACATTTAGATAAAAGCAGCTTGTAAAGGACAACAGTTGAATCGACTGAAGAAAGTGTCTGCTCACTGTTTTGCTCCTCCCACAGGTCATTTTTATTTGTCTCTTTCTGGCTGGTTATTTTTGGTAGACCCCTGGCACACTGTCTGGCTCTACTTAATAACTTCTTAGGGCTGCAATCCTGTTAACGGGATGATATGACAACAGCCAGTGAAAGTGCAGGGCGCCAAATTCAAAACAACAGAAATCTCATATTTAAAATTCCTCAAACATACATGTATCTTATACCGTTTTAAAGGTAATCTTGTTGTTAATCCCACCATAGTGTCCGATTTCAAATAGGCTTTACAGCGAAAGCACCACAAATGTTAGGTGACCACCAACTAACAGAAAAACCCAGCCATTTTTCCAGCCAAAGAGAGGAGTCACAAAAAGCACTGTGCTGCCATCCTGTTAGAAGGTAACAGATTATTTTATTTCAATGGTTAAATTGGATTTTCAATGTGTTCAATGGCGTTATTTGCCCCCTAGTGGAGCTTTCTGGTACTTAGAAAGATTACGCAAACAGGAAGTAGAGAATTTGTTCTGCACACATAGAAGCAGCTACAAACAACGCTACGGTGCAGGTCTTTCAATGTAGTTATTTCTTGTCACGGTCACGCTTCAGCCTTGGAAAATATTTGTTTTTTCACTATTCTGCCCTTGAGTTGCGTTCCCATGCAAAACTAGACAGATAGCTAACAACTAAGTCTTCAATAAAACTCCCAAGGCGTGGCTTTTCTTGAATGAATATATTGAAAACGTTTATGTTGTGAAACTGCAAAATACAGAAAATAATCTACTTTAGTATTCAATTCACACCGACATACTGTAGCTGTACATTAAACATTTGAAGTTGCATAAATACAAAGCACGCGCTAAAGTACCATGCATCTGGCATGATGCCAAACCATATAGCTAATTGTTACTCAAATGGTAATTGGCTCCTTTCATTACTCTAATAATGTACAACCATCTATGTAGAATAACAAAGCATATTACACTAGAAACAATAACAAAACTACAGTATTGTATATTTTACAATTCGTTTGCATGACGCACGAGCAAAGTAATACAGCTAACGACATACATTAAAGGCATTGCATTTTGTGAGTAAATGCAACCAACCAACATTGATATGTAAGCAACTCTATCAATAACAAGATTATCATCATTAGCTAAATGCTTGAATTGAACTTACAAACAAATATTTTCCAAGGCTGAAGCGTGACCGTGACAAGAAATAACTACATTGAAGACCTGCACCGTAGCGTTGTTTGTAGCTGCTTCTATGCGTGCAGAACAAATTCTCTACTTCCTGTTTGCGTAGTCTTTCTAAGTACCAGAAAGCTCCACTAGGGGGCAAATAACACCATTGAACACAATGAAAATCCAATTTAACCATTGTAATAAAATAATATGTTACCTTCTAACAGGATGGCAGCACAAGCACAAATAGAGATAAAATTAATCACTAACCTTTGATGATCTTCATCAGATGACACTCATAGGACTTCATGTTACCCAATACATGTATGTTTTGTTTGATAAAGTTCATATTTATATAAAAAAATCTGAGTTTACATTGGCGTGTTAAGTTCACTAATTCCAAAAACATCCAGTGATTTTGCATAGCCACATCAATTCAACAGAAATACTCATCATAAATATTTATGAAAATACAAGTTATACACATGGAATTATAGATATACCTCTCCTTAATGCAACCGCTGTGTCAGATTTCAAAAAAACTACGGAAAAAGCAAACCATGCAATAATCTGAGACGGCGCTCAGAAAATAAATACAATTATCCGCCATGTTGGAGTCAACAGAAATCAGAAATCACATTATAAATATTCCCTTACCTTTGATGATCTTCATCAGAATGCACTCCCAGGAATCCTAGTTCCACAATAAATGCTTGATTTGTTTGATAATGTCCATTATTTATGTCCAAGTAGCTACTTTTGTTAGTGCATTTAGTATACAAATCCAGACGCTCGTGCAGGTCCATCCGAACGTCGGACGAAAACTTCAAAAAGTTATATTACAGGTCGAAGAAACTTGTCAAACTAAGTATGGAATCAATCTTTAAGGTGTTGTTTTCATAAATCTTCAATAAAGTTCCAACCGGAGAAATACTTTGTGTGTAGAGAAGCCAAGGAACGCAGGTCGCTATCATGTGAATTGCGCGTGACCAGGACCTGGCTCTCTGCCAAACACCTGGCTCATTCAGCTCCCATTGAGCAGTAGACGTCTAATTCAAGTTTCTAAAGACGGTTGAGTGGAAGCCCTAGGAAGTGCAACTTCATCCATATCCCACTGTGAATTCAATAGGGGCTGGGTTGAAAATCGACCAACCTCAGATTTCTCACTTCCTGTTTGGATTTCTTCTCAGGTTTTTGCCTGCCATATGAGTTCTGTTATACTCACAGACATCATTCAAACAGTTTTAGAAACTTCAGAGTGTTTTCTACCCAATACTAATAATACATAATAATGCATATATTAGCAACTGGGTCTGAGGAGCAGGCCGTTTACTCTGGGCACCTCTGGGCACCTTTCATCCAAGCTACTCAATACTGCCCCTACAGCCATAATACGTTTTTTTAAACAGAGAACTGTTGGATATCTTCTGATATACACTACTAGTCAAAAGTTTGGACACACCTCCTCATTCCAGGGTTTTTCTTTATTTTACTATTTTTATTTTTACATCAAAACTATGAAATAGCAATCATGGAATCATGTAGTAACCAAAAAAATAGATTTTTCAAAGTAACCATCCTTTGCCTTGATGACAGCTTTGCACACTCATGGCATTCTCTCAACCAGCTTCATGAGGTAGTCACCTGGAATGCATTTCAATCAACAGGCGTGCCTTGTTAAAAGTTAATTTGTAGAATTTCTTTCCATCTTAATGCATTTGAGCCAATCAGTTGTTTTGTTACAAGGTAGGGGGTATACAGAAGATAGCCCTATTTGGTAAAGGACCAAGTCCATATTATGGTAAGAACAGCTAAAATACGCATAGAGAAACCACAGTCCATCATTACTTTTAGACATCAGTCAGTCGGTCAGTCAATACAAAACATTTCAAGGACTTTGAAAGTTTCTTCAAGTGTAGTCGCAAAAACCATCGAGCACGATGATGAAACTGGATTTTGTTGAAGACCGACACAGGATAGGTTATTTACAGTTAACGGCACATCAGAAATTTCAGCCCAAATAAATGCTTCACAGAGTTCAGTAACAGACACATCTCAACTTCAACTGTTCAGAGGAGACTGCGTGAATCAGGCATTCGTGGTCGAATTGCTGCAAAGAAACCATTACTAAAGGACACCAATAAGAATAAGAGACAAGCTTGGGCCAAGAAACGCAAGCAATGGACATTAGACCGGTGGAAATATGTTCTTTGGTCTGAGGAGTCCAAATTATAGATTTTTGGTTCCAACCGTCGTGTCTTTGTGAGACTCAGAGTAGGTGAACGGATGATCTCTGCATGTGTGTTTCCCACCGTGAAGCATGGATGAGGAGGTGTGATGGTGTGGGGTGCTTTGCTGGTGACACTGTCAGTGATTTATTTTGGAGTTCAAGGCACACTTAACCAGCATGACTACCACAGCTTTCTGCAGCGATACGCCATCCCATCTGGTTTGCGCTTAGTGGGACGATCATCTGTTTTTCAACAGGACAATGACCCAACACACCTCCAGGCTGTGTAAGGGCTATTTGACCAAGAAGGAGAGTGATCGAGTGTTGCATCAGATGACCTGGCCTCCTTCAAAACTGTTGGAAAAGCATTCCAGGTGAAGCTGGTTGAGAGAATGCCATAAGTGTTCAAAGCTGTCACCAAGGCAAAGGGTGGCTTCTTTGAAGAATCTAAAATATATTTTGATTTGTTTAACACTTTTTTGTTTACTACATGATTCCATATGTGTTATTTCATTGTGTTGATGTCTTCACTATTATTCTACAATGTAGAAAATAGTATAAATAAATAAAAACCCTTGAATGAGTGTGTCCAAACTTTTGACTGGTACTGTATAGACTGTGCTTGAAATAGACATTTTCTTAAAGGTAATTATTTTGATAATGGATGGTGATGTTTATATCTGTGTGTCTGCTGAGGCAGTGTGTCTGTAGTCTGTATAATCTCTGTGTGTCTGCTGAGGCAGTGTATTCTGTAGTCTATATCATCTTTGTGTGTCTGCTGAGGCAGTGTGTTCTGTAGTCTATATAATCTCTGTGTGTCTGCTGAGGCAGTGTGTTCTGTAGTCTATATAATCTCTGTGTGTCTGCTGATGCAGTGTGTTCTGTAGTCTATATAATCTCTGTGTGTCTGCTGAGGCAGTGTGTTCTGTAGTCTATATCATCTCTGTGTGTCTGCTGAGGCAGTGTGTTCTGTAGACTATATAATCTCTGTGTGTCTGCTGAGGCAGTGTGTTCTGTAGTCTATATAATCTCTGCGTGTCTGCTGAGGCAGTGTGTTCTGTAGTCTATATAATCTCTGTGTGTCTGCTGAGGCAGTGTGTTCTGTAGTCTATATAATCTCTGTGTGTCTGCTGAGGCAGTGTGTTCTGTAGTCTATATCATCTTTGTGTGTCTGCTGAGGCAGTGTGTTCTGTAGTCTATATAATCTCTGTGTGTCTGCTGAGGCAGTGTGTTCTGTAGTCTATATAATCTCTGTGTGTCTGCTGAGGCAGTGTGTTCTGTAGTCTATATCATCTTTGTGTGTCTGCTGAGGCAGTGTGTTCTGTAGTCTATATAATCTCTGTGTGTCTGCTGAGGCAGTGTGTTCTGTAGTCTATATCATCTTTGTGTGTCTGCTGAGGCAGTGTGTTCTGTAGTCTATATAATCTCTGTGTGTCTGCTGAGGCAGTGTGTTCTGTAGTCTATATCATCTCTGTGTCCTCTAATACTGATATATCTGTTTTATATATCACTCTGGTCTCTCTCAGCGTGTGTGTGTGTGTGTGTGTGTGTGTGTGTGTGTGTGTGTGTGTGTGTGTGTGTGTGTGTGTGTGTGTGTGTGTGTGTGTGTGTGTGTGTGTGTGGATGAGGTCACAATCTGCTTTTTTGCCTTTTTTCTCATATCCTTCTGTGGATGTGTCTATGGCTAGTACACTATGGATTCCTGATCCATATCTACAATAATCCAGACACCAGGCTTTCCCTTGGCTCTGTGTGTGAATGGGGGTGGGACTGTGCTGCACAGTGAGAGCACGACAGACACTGCAGAGAGAGAAAACAAGTACATCTGGGAAACAAGGCTAGGAGAACCACTCACCTGCAGCAGTGATCTCGGTCAGAGAGAAAAAACTAAACAAAAGAAACCGGGTCTACAAAGATACACTGACTAGAAGTCTGACAGGTAATGTTACCTTCATCTACAAGAAAAATAGAAGTGTGTGTGTGTGTGTGTGTGTGTGTGTGTGTGTGTGTGTGTGTGTGTGCGCGCATACGTGTGAACATACGTGCTTGAGAGAGAGAGAGACATTTTCTAATTTGATTTAATTAATTTAATTTCAATTGGGTTTGATTGAAATGTGTTTTTGAATCTTATTTTATTTGTCTGGTAATTCCCTCGTTGGTATTGTTTGCAATTTATTTTCGTCATGGTACAGTATAGTGTATGGCTGGCTGGGTTAGGATCTTCTGTGGTGGGAGTTTTGTATGCCTTATACTGGCAGTGTGTGCCCATGTGTGTATTTATAAGGAAGTTGAAGTGAGACTAGCATGTAGGCTTTCTACATTGAAGAAGACGTTGTGTGTGTTGTATATGGGTGACGTGTGTGTGTGTGTGTGTGTGTGTGTGTGTGTGTGTGTGTGTGTGTGTGTGTGTGTGTGTGTGTGTGTGTCCGCGTGTTTGCGTGTGCGTGCGTGCATGTGTGTCCTTGCATATTCCCAGGGGTGTGTAAGTTGTGTGTGTGTGTAGGCAGGTAGACTGCAGTAGGAGGGCATTACAAGGACAGGTGCAGTTACCACCTCCTAGACAGTACATTCATCCATCCTCTCTTTAGCCTTCTCTCTTTTCCCCTTTCTTTCTGTTTCTCTCTCTCTCTCCCTGATCAGTGTGCTTTAGTAGCATCTCTCTGTTCTCTTTGAGGCGGTGGTATGTCTGTTACGCTCTATTGTGTGAGAGCGTGACTGGCTGTGTGCGTGCGTGTGTGTGTGTTACTCATCAAGGGTTAGAATAGAAAGGAGCTGTGTTCGATTACTCATGCTAACTGCACTAACCATATAATTTGTGAGGTGAATTGAGTATATAGCATGCTTATTGGTCATAGTATGGATATAGTTAGTCAAAAGTTCCCGGATGTCGTACTAAATTCACCAAAATATGAAGTATTTTTGTACATTAGGGCCCACAATGCAATTCCTCAGGAAATGGGCGTGGCTTCACATCGTTTCGAAATTTGAAGAAAATGGCGGAAAATATGCAGTCAAAGTACAACGAGAGCGGATACAAATTCATTGCTTTAACTAATTATGACGAATGTTAAGAAAATGTTGAGCAATGTAATAAAGTAATGACTTTTCAAATATGTTACGATACATGTTATATTGGCTAACAATTTGTTAACTACACTTTCCTTACGAACCACATAGCATATCATTACATCCAGTATGTACCGGTATGTTGTTAGCTAGCTACCTAACGTTAGTTGGCTACTTATACATCAAACTTGCCAGTATATAAACTATATGATATCTAACTACAGTAACTACCCAGCATTTATTGACTTGATTATGCCCGTCATTCTTAGCTTAGCTAATGGTATAGTCGTTGGGCGTTCTCAATGGACATTCGGGTGCTTTCTAAATTCGCTCCGGTTATCTACTCCGATATCAGAGCACTCTGGTCTGTGTACCAGAGCGCAGAATAATGAATTTATGAGTGCTCAACACTCTTTGAATATGGCCGGTGTCAGTAAACATGGGCAAAAAAGCGTAATTAAATTGTTGCCAGCAGCACAGTTACAGTCACCAACGCTCTGGATAACATGAAAACTGCCTAACCAGCTCTGCTAGGGCGAGTCAAATCGCCAGAGAAATGAGAGGTGTTCTCTCATTTGTGTCTGGAAGAAGCTAGCTAGCAAGCTAGCTAATGTTAGCTTGGGCGCTTGACTGCCGTTAGAACGCTCAAATCAACCCTACTCCCTGGCCCGAGCGTCCAGTGTGTGCTACGAGAGCGAAACACTCTTGATTTACAAACGGACAATCTGACAATGCTCTGAATGTATGAGCGTACTCTGGCACTCCAGATTGAATTTAAGAACACACCCGAAGTCGTAAAATGTCTAACTAGTCATTTGTCATGCTAACTAGCTAGCAAGAGGTTACATAACAACAGCATCAAGTTCCGGTAGACAGGCTGAGAGCTAGTACACTCAACTGAAAACATACTGTTTGTTTTCAGTATACTAAAATGAACTAATAGAAAATATTATGTAGTACATACTCATTAAGTATGTAGTATACAGTAGGTTAGTATGGGTATACGAACACAGCTAGGATCATTTTGTTTCTCATTATTACCAATCCTCCTTTTAGTCTCTCTCTCTCTCTCCATCCCTCTCATGCCCTTCTTTCTTTTTTTCCCTTCTTCTTTTTTCTCTCGCTCTCTCTTACTCTCTCGTTCTGCCTTAAGCTTCCATTTGTTGCCATGGTAACCCTGTTTGATCCTTTCACCCTTTCTCTCCTCTGGTCGTCCCTCCATTTAAGTGCTTCTCTCATCACCCCTTTTCCCCTCTCACTGTCCCCTCTCCCCCTTTTCTATCAACCACTCACATCCCTTTCTCTCCACCTTTGTCCTCCCTCCACCTGTCCTTCTCCTCATCCTCAACCAATCGCTCCCTCCCTCTTACCCCCCTTTCCCCCATCATCCCGCTTTTCTCACCCAATAACAGCTCCGGTCAGCTCTTGTATTCGCAGTTCCTCCCAATACATTTTTATCAATTCTCATTGGACCAAAGGGACCAACCAACTGGTGTGTATCACAGGAGGTTGGTGGCACCTTAATTGGGGAGAACAAGCTCGTGGTAGTGGCTGGAGCGGAATAACTGGAATGGTATCCATGTGTTTGATGCCATTCCATTGGCTCCGTTCCAGACAGTATTATGAGCCGTCCTCCCCTCAGCAGCCTCCACTGGTGTGTATGACGTAGATCTGATGCATTGTGCTGGTGTCATTACTGAAATAGAACAGTCATCTACATTCAGCCGTAACAGGAGTTACAGGTCGTGGGGAACTGGAGAGCTAAGCCTAGAAGGGCTGTTAGGAACAGGCTGGTCCACAGGCACAATCATGTTTGTGTCACATTGGAAGAGTATGATTAGCATGGTTCAATCTTTTTGGGCCTCAGCCAACTCCTGTCTGTCTGTCTGTCTGTCTGTCTGTCTGTCTGTCTGTCTGACCATCTGTCTGTCTGACCATCTGTCTGTCCGTCCGTCTGTCTGTCTGACCGTCTGTCTGTCTGTCCGTCTGTCTGTCTGTCCGTCTGACCGTCTGTCTGGCTGTCCGTCTGACCGTCTGTCTGGCTATCCGTCTGTCTGTCTGTCCATCTGTCTGACCGTCTGTCTGTCTGTCTGTCTGTCTGACCGTCTGTCAGTTCGTCTGTCTGTCTGTCTGTCCGTCCGTCCGTCTGTCTGTCTGTCTGTCTGTCTGTCTGACCATCTGTCCGTCCGTCTGTCTGTCTGTCTGTCTGTCTGTCTGTCTGTCTGACCGTCTGTCTGTCTGTCTGACCGTCTGTCTGGCTGTCCGTCTGACCGTCTGTCAGGCTGTCTGTCTGACCGTCTGGCTGTCCGTCTGTCTGTCTGGCTGTCCGTCTGTCTGACCGCCTGTCTGTCTGTCTGACCGTCAGTCTGTCTGTCTGTCTGTCTGTCTGTCGGTCTGATCGTCTGTCCGTCAGTCAGTATTTCTGTCAGAGACGGTCTGATTGTCTGTCTTGTTGATTATGCCAAGACAAGCCTGTATGGCAAAGCTTAATACCTGGGACCAGCCTATTAGTGGACCAGCCTGAGCCTTTAAGTGTTATATCAGTATCTTATTAGTATTCAAGTCCACTCTCTGAGAGATGTGCATATGCTCAGTAATATTGCTGAGAGAGAGAGAAGAGAGAGGCAGAAGAGAGAGGGAGAACACATGTTTAGTAATACAAGCAGATCATGAAAAGAGGCGAATCATACTCATATTCATTGTATATTCATGAGAATGTTATCAGTGCTTATTCTGAGGCAGTGAAGCAACACAGGCACAAGCGAAAACACACACACACATCCTGGACAGCCAGTATCTCCATAAGCTTCCTCTCAAGCAGCACGTTATCTCTCCTAAACAAGGTGTGTGTGTGTGTGGTGTGTGTGTGTGTGTGTGTGTGTGTGTGTATTGTGTGTGTGTGGTGTGTGTGTGTGTGTGTGTGTGTGTGTGTGGTGTGTGTGTGTGTGTGTGTGTGTGTGTGTGTGTGTGTGTGTGTGTGTGGTGTGTGTGTGTGTGTGTGTGTGTGTGTGTGTGTGTGTGTGTGTGTGTGTGGTGTGTGTGTGTGTGTGTGTGTGTGTAGCTCCTTTGACAGGGCCATCAGCAGTGACCTGATATCAAAGCGTTTCTCCAGCCATGCACTGCATTGTGGGATTGGAACGGATGACCAAAGGCTCATTAATCTGTCAGCTCTGGACAGTGCCTTAGATCTGAACACACACACACACACTCTGATACATAGCCTGAATCTGTATATCTCGTGTCTGTAGGAGGTCCAGTTACACACACACACACTAAACACACACAACACATTCTGATACCTAGCCTGAATCTGTCAAACATTATCGCCGCAGAGAGAAATCTGGTATCTTGTGTCTGTAGGAGATCCAGTTACACACACACACACAAGCACAGACACACACACACAAGCACAGACACACTCACACACACTCAATATTCTGTGTGTTTGAGGTTGTTAGTCTGTTTTTCTGCTGCATCCCCCCCCCCCCCCCCCTCTGTGTTAACGTTGCGTTTGAACCTCCTCCATTCTTTGAAGCCTGAGGAGGAGGAGTGGAACGAGAGACACAGAGAGAGAAAGAGTAATGACAATACATTTGATCTTTTGAATACTTTTCAAAACACTCAAAGCTCTCCACCGGCGGATACACAACAAAAATAATAGAAATATAAAGCGAGAGAAAGAAAGGAAGAGAAGGGAGAGACAGAGAAGAGAGAGACAGAGACGGGAGAGAGACAGAGACGAGAGAGAGACAGAGACGGGAGAGAGACAGAGAAGAGAGAGACAGAGACGGGAGAGAGACAGAGAAGAGAGAGACAGAGAAGAGAGAGACAGAGACGGGAGAGAGACAGAGACGAGAGAGAGACAGAGACGGGAGAGAGACAGAGAAGAGAAGGGAGAGACAGAGAAGAGAGAGACAGAGACGGGAGAGAGACAGAGACGGGAGAGAGACAGAGAAGAGAAGGGAGAGACAGAGAAGAGAGAGACAGAGAAGAGAGAGACAGAGAAGAGAGAGACAGAGAAGAGAAGGGAGAGAGAGAAGAGAGAGACAGAGACGGGAGAGGGACAGAGACGGGAGAGAGACAGAGACGGGAGAGAGACAGAGACGAGAGAGAGACAGAGACGGGAGAGAGACAGAGAAGAGAAGGGAGAGACAGAGAAGAGAGAGACAGAGACGGGAGAGAGACGAGAGAGAGACAGAGACGGGAGAGAGACAGAGAAGAGAGAGACAGAGACGGGAGAGAGACAGAGAAGAGAGAGACAGAGACGGGAGAGAGACAGAGATGGGAGAGAGACAGAGAAGGGAGAGAGACAGAGACGGGAGAGAGACAGAGACGGGAGAGAGACAGAGACGAGAGAGACAGAGAAGAGAGAGACAGAGAAGAGAAGGGAGAGAGACAGAGAAGAGAGAGACAGAGACGGGAGAGAGACAGAGACGAGACAGAGACGGAAGAGAGACAGAGAAGAGAGAGACAGAGACGGGAGAGAGACAGAGATGGAGAGAGACAGAGAAGAGAAGGGAAAGACAGAGAAGAGAGAGACAGAGAAGAGAGAGACAGAGAAGAGAAGGGAGAGACAGAGAAGAGAGAGACAGAGAAGAGAAGGGAGAGACAGAGAAGAGAAGGGAGAGACAGAGAAGAGAGAGACAGAGACGGGAGAGAGACAGAGACGGGAGAGTGACAGAGACGGGAGAGAGACAGAGACGAGAGAGAGACAGAGACGGGAGAGAGACAGAGAGGAGAAGGGAGAGACAGAGAAGAGAGAGACAGAGACGGGAGAGAGACAGAGACGAGAGAGAGACAAAGACGGGAGAGAGACAGAGACGGGAGAGAGACAGAGAAGAGAGAGACAGAGACGGGAGAGAGACAGAGAAGGGAGAGAGACAGAGACGGGAGAGAGACAGAGACGGGAGAGAGACAGAGACGGGAGAGAGACAGAGAAGAGAGAGACAGAGAAGAGAAGGGAGAGAGACAGAGACGAGAGAGAGACAGAGACGGGAGAGAGACAGAGAAGGGAGAGAGACAGAGACGAGAGAGCGACAGAGACGGGAGAGAGACAGAGACGGGAGAGAGACAGCGACGAGAGAGAGACAGAGACGGGAGAGAGACAGAGACGGGAAAGAGACAGAGAAGGGAGAGAGACAGAGACGTGAGAGAGACAGAGACGGGAGAGAGACAGAGACGGGAGAGAGACAGAGACGGGAGAGACACAGAGAAGGGAGAGAGACAGAGACGGGAGAGAGACAGAGACGGGAGAGAGACAGAGACGGGAGAGAGACAGAGACGGGAGAGAGACAGAGACGGGAGAGAGACAGAGAAGGGAAAGAGACAGAGACGGGAGAGAGACAGAGACGGGAGAGAGACAGAGACGGGAGAGAGACAGAGACGGGAGAGAGACAGAGACGTGAGCGAGACAGAGACGGGAGAGAGACAGAGACGGGAGAGAGACAGAGAAGAGACAGACAGAGATGGGAGATAGACAGAGACGGGAGAGAGACAGAGAAGGGAGAGAGACAGAGACGGGAGAGAGACAGAGACGGGAGAGAGACAGAGACGGGAGAGAGACAGAGAAGGGAGAGAGACAGAGACGGGAGAGAGACAGAGAAGAGACAGACAGAGACGGGAGAGAGACAGAGACGGGAGAGAGACAGAGACGGGAGAGAGACAGAGACGTGAGAGAGACAGAGAAGAGAGAGACAGAGAAGAGAGAGACAGAGAAGAGAGAGAGACAGAGACGGGAGAGAGACAGAGAAGAGAGAGAGACAGAGACGGGAGAGAGACAGACAGAGACGGGAGAGAGACAGAGATGTGAGAGAGACAGAGACGTGAGAGAGACAGAGAAGAGAGAGACAGAGAAGGGAGAGACAGAGACGGGAGAGACAGAGACGGGAGAGAGACAGAGAAGGGAGAGAGACAGAGACGGGAGAGAGACAGAGAAGAGACAGACAGAGACGGGAGAGAGACAGAGACGGGAGAGAGACAGAGACGGGAGAGAGACAGAGACGTGAGAGAGACAGAGACGTGAGAGAGACAGAGAAGAGAGAGACAGAGAAGAGAGAGACAGAGACGGGAGAGAGACAGAGAAGGGAGAGAGACAGAGACGGGAGAGAGACAGAGAAGAGACAGACAGAGACGGGAGAGAGACAGAGACGGGAGAGAGACAGAGACGGGAGAGAGACAGAGACGTGAGAGAGACAGAGAAGGGAGAGAGACAGAGACGGGAGAGAGACAGAAAAGAGACAGACAGAGACGGGAGAGAGACAGAGACGGGAGAGAGACAGAGAGGGGAGAGAGACAGAGACGTGAGAGAGACAGAGACGTGAGAGAGACAGAGAAGAGAGAGACAGAGAAGAGAGAGACAGAGAAGAGAGAGAGACAGAGACGGGAGAGAGACAGAGAAGAGAGAGACAGAGAAGAGAGAGACAGAGAAGAGAGAGACAGAGAAGAGAGAGACAGAGAAGAGCGAGAGACAGAGACGGGAGAGAGACAGAGAAGAGAGAGACAGAGAAGAGAGAGACAGAGAAGAGAGAGACAGAGAAGAGAGAGACAGAGAAGAGAGAGAGACAGAGAAGGTGAAAGGAGCAGGGAGGTGGAGAAAGATAGTGGAGAACGAGTGAAGGGAGTTTGTGTGTTATTGTAATGTTATCTGTTTTCCCTGACTGACCGTAAAACCTCCTGGCCCTATTCTACAGACTCTAACTTGGGTCCTGTGTTTTTCCTGTTCAGGGTGTGTGGCCAAAGGGCCCAACAGTACATACACACAGTATAAGCCCATGTAAGGTAGTGTATACACTTCTTACTATGATATTATTAATGAGTCCCAGTCCAGTTATTGGACGAAATGGTCCTCTAAGAACTGACTTTATTTTAGTAATAATTCTTAATTCTTTGAGAATCAATTGGAGCTTTTTACCAGAATAACAAGACAAACACAAGTTCTTTATACAATCAACACTTAATAACGCTCATCAAAATATTTGCAAACATAATGAGAGTGATCATGTAGAATGAAATAGAATGAAAGACGAGAAGAGAGACCTCGGTGTGTGTAAATATTAAGAGTGTTATACTCAGTTTGTGGGCAAAGTCTTTGACCATTGGCTAGGCCACATCGAGCAGAACAAAGGAGAAGAGATGGCCTTGTATTCTCTGGTCCTGAGTGGATTCCTTGATCTTGTTGCCTGCTGATGGCTGTGTGTCCTTTCTTGTTGCTCTTTTCCTATCCTCTGAGTTGGGTGGTTCCTTGGACTACTCCTTGTTGCTTGTGTCCCTTGTTGCTCTGTTTTTTGGAAATAACGTGTCTTCTTCTTTCCTTGAAGAAGGTGTGTTTAAAGGTTCAGGCTACACTAGCTCTTAAGTCTTATGTCTCCTTCTGAGAATCTTTAGTGTACGGGCTCTTCTGTCCCAATTAACATACTGAATAGGTACTACTTTCCAAAAAAGGTACTGCAAACCAGCTCTTCTGTCTGTCTGTCTGTCTGTCTGTCTGTCTCGCTCTTCCTCCCCTTCTTTCCTGTCTCTAACAGCACGGAAGATTAGTCATTGCAACTGATTTAAAAACCTGCTCACACATTCTAATGACGTTGTTTGTGTGTGCGTGTGTGTGCGCGTGCGTGCGTGCGTGCGTGTGTGTGTGCATGCGTGCGCGCGTGTGTGTGTGTGCGTGTGTGTGCGTGTGTGTGTGCGTGTGTGTGTGCGTGTGTGTGTGTGTGCGTGTGTGTGTGTGCGTGTGTGTGTGCGTGTGTGTGTGCGTGTGTGTTGTATCCCATGGTGGTGATGTCTTGATGATTTCCCTGTAAATGTGCTGATGCAGGTGTCTGATAGCTGGTAGGAAGAAAGTGCTGTGGCCAGTGGCTTACTGTACACTCTGCTGCAGTTGGTTTGCTGGAAATATAAGTGCTGATTATGTACATTTCCTTCCTCTCCTCATTTCTCAGCCTTCTGCTTTGGACTATTAATACTGGGTGCTGCCTTAAAGTTTTGTATCGTAAAATACAATCTTGTTAAAACTCAAACCACTATCTGCCTCGCTCTGTTTCTCTCTCTCTTTCTCTCCTCAGAGACCGGCGTGATAGACCCAGCGCTTATAGAGCGTTATAACACTCCAGGGTTCATAGGCTGTCTGTCACGCGTCCAGTTCAACGGAGTCACACCCCTGAAAACAGCCCTAAGAAACCTTGTAGCAGATAGACCGATAGACAGACATCCAGACAAACCGACAGACAGACAGTCTGTGCCAGTGTCCTACCAGGGTAAGCTGGTAGAATCTAACTGTGGAGCCTCGCCTCTCACCATCCCACCAATGTCTGCTGCAACCGATCCTTGGCGCCTGGACTCAGGTACGATACCCACACACACATACAAACATTTCTGCAGGAAAAGCAGGCACACACACACATTATCATATTGTGGGTGCTGCAGTCTTCCTTGTGATCCAGTGGAATGGTTGTCTCTACTTGTCTGTCTCTGTCTCTGTTTCTGGTCGATCACATCTATTGATCCAGGAGCCAGAAGCAAAACTGACAGAGCAGATTCATCAGTCTCACGGTCTCTTCTTACTCCTCTTCTTCTCTCTCTCTCTCTCTCTCTCTCTCTCTCTCTCTCTCTCTCTCTATCGTCTATCATCAACCCACTCTCTCTTGCCTTTCTCCAATCCCTGTCACCTCTTTCTCTTTCTTTCTCTCTCTCTTCTCTCTCTCGCTCTCTCTCTCCACTCGTCTACCTGACAGATTTCTCCATCGGGAGGGATAAAAGCCAATTAGTGGGAGACTGGACAGCTTGGCCTGGTGTGGATTCATTAAAGTTGAATGACAGTGGTGTGTGCACGTGCACGTGTGTGCATGTCCGAGCGTGTGTATGTGTGTCTGTATGGCTGATGTGATCTGTATTTCCTGTCTCTGTGTGTCTCCAGGTGCAGAGTTCCCATTTAATGAAGAGAGAGTGATCCCAGATGGAGTCAACAGGAACTCAGCTATTATAGGAGGTATGTTCAGCATATTCACATATCTGTTATCTTTAAAGAGGCGTACCACAGAGACATGACTCTGTGCCAGGTCCAGATGTGATCTTGATCTCTTGGCATTCAGTCGCCTCCGCTGCAGATAAGTGTCTCCAAATGTGTCTCCCATACATGATGTCAACAAATGTATTACAAATGTTCCTCTATAAATTGGTTCTCTAACCTCAACTGGCCATATCAATATTCTTTCTCATAAAATGACATGTACTTCTAAAAGTACTTCTATACCTCCGCCCCCAGGTATCATTGCCGTGGTGATCTTCACCATCCTGTGCACGCTGGCGTTCCTGATTCGCTACATGTTCCGTCACAAGGGCTCCTACCACACCAATGAGTCGAAAGCGGCGGAGCCAGCCAGTGGCGAATCAGCTGACACCACCATCATCGGCACCGACCCCAACCCAGAGACCATCGACGAATCAAAGAAAGAGTGGTTCATCTAACTGCCAATAGAAAGACAGAGAGAGAGAAGGGGTGGCTGTGTATCTAACCAACAATCACATGAGAATTGGAGAGTGGGAGTTTCATCTATTGACCAATCGCAGGAGAGATGGAGAGAGATGTCATCCAATAGTGTCCCTACTGAATGGAGGAGGGGGCAGAAGTGGGTAAAGAATGGTGTACAGAAATCTGATTTTTTTTTCATAAAAGCAGAAGAGAGAAGAGAGTCTATTGGAACGTTGCGTTGAGAGACTAAATCTGTACATAGTAACTGATGAGTCCTTCTTTGTATTGTATTTGGGAGTTGTCAGGAGTCCTTTGAATACATAATAGATATATAATAACAAATCTGGAGCAAATACATATCTCAAGTACATCAAAATGTCATTGATTCAGCTTGGAGTTTGCACTTTTGGGACTATTCTCTTGTCTCCATTGTACCAAACTAAATCAAACTCAATTACCACGGCTCAAGTTATTTGACTTATGTATTTGACCTCTGTATATGAATAATAATAATAACCACTGGATCATACACTAGCACAGACTTGTTTGTTTTTTAAAGGGGCAATCAGGAGTTGCCACATCCACTATTGGACTTATACATTCATTATATGTACCCATTGATTCTTGAAGAATGTAACTTATAAATGTCTCATGAGCTTAGTTCAACAGTCGTACCCCATCAGAACCTGAAATATAAGCTTGTTTTACTCCAATGTTTGAAAGCAAAGTAAATGTAAACAAACACTATATAGCCTCAAAACATGATTATAACTATAATGTTGATATCATGGATGGTCAGTCCTTGCATTCATAGCTCTGTCTATGAATTTGAGAGTTTCTCCAGCCCCATCCCTCAGCTTTTTACGGAAACGGGCAGGGGACACAAACTGATTGCCACTTTAAACTGAGATCTGACAGGTTATGTTAAATCATCTGTTTCTAAGTTTAACATTTCTGTTGGTCACGCTTACATGTTCATTTTCCATATACACCCCACAAACCAGTCCCTCCATGTGTTATTACAGAAACATGGATGTCAAAAGTCATGCTGTAAATAGATTTTATTTATAAATATATTTTATTTATATTTGAATATGTTTATTTATTCAGCGACATTGGTACTCTACATTTACAAGACATTTCACATAGTATATGTAATAATTCTAAGCACAGCACATGTATGAGAGAGAAGTTTACTTTAATTTAATTATGACATTAGATTGTATCAACGAGAATTCCTCCTCATCGATGACTGGAGAGGAATGTCTCAAAGCATGATGGGGAAAACATAGATAAACACTCTGCATGGCAGATGGCTTTCTTTCCTTCCTGTGAGTGAACTTTCAGTGTGTATTCTGTTGCCAAACACTTCAGTCTTATGTTCTCGTGTTTGTTTTCCAAGATTGATCAATTCGATCGCTCATGAAACTTCTAATCCCGAGAGTTTGTCTCGTGAGACACAATGAGAACGAGAGAAGGCTAGACATCTTACCTTATGTTGAAAGTGTTGTTTTTGCGTGTAGACAGGGTCGGTGGCATAGAGGGGTGTAGCCTGCGTTCCATAGGACAAGGCTTTGTGGTAGAGCGTGAGGGTTCGAGGCTTGGTCGTACAGTGTTTAATGGTTTAACCCACCGTGCCTTCAGGAGTCAGCCACTATCCTTCCTCTTGGCGACACAACGCGGTTACACAGCACCGTAGTGGTAGAGACAGACCCATGTCAGCGCCAGTCATTTTCCTTCTTTCTTTTTTTAGACATGTACATATTTTTGATATTCATATTTATTTATCATGTCTATCAGTCGTTCCAAATGTTTACTTCATACCGGTGTTACCCGGATACAGTGTGATGATGTCATGACTGCCATTTTTGTAGCTTGTTGTCATGGTTCATTTTTCTTTGTTCTTTTTTTCTATATTGCTTTATAAAATGTTGTGAAATGTTTGTATATCGTCTCGGAAAATTCCACACTAAGGACACCATAACCCACACAGAGAAGACGGAGACTAAAAGCACCAAGACAAGGCCGTCAGCCGTCACCAATGTCTGTTGGTGAGTTTAGCCATCTAATGTTCGTTGTCATGCCACATCTAGCCACCAGGCTACTGTCAGTCATCTCAGTCTTGCTTTCAGCTCTGTACAGTACAATAAAGACCGTATTTACATCCAGGGCTACCGTGTATTCATCTGGTGGGGACCTAGTCAAGGATGGCACAATGTTGGGTATGTGTGTTTGTCAGGGAGAACATGTTTGAGGGAGGGAGAGGGGGTGGGAGAGAGAGACGGAGAAAATGTTTGAGGGAGGGAGGGGGGTGAGAGAGAGAATGCTGAGTCGTCATTTTACAGGTTTGTTAATAAGTAAAGTAGGTCAGATATGAAACAACACTTTTTCTCCTGACTTCATCTGCAGTTAAGTAGGCAACGTTATTCAGATCATGTCCTCCATATTAACTAAGTTGGAGCTGTCAAGTTGATGAGCAGCTGCTCTTAATCATTGACACAAAGCCACACCCATCCCACTCATGTGTTATATGGAAATAATGACACTCAAATTGACATTCATTAAACAAAATCATTTGGATTTCTATCTGCATGGGATTTCTCTTAATGCGACTCCGTGCTGCCAATGGCAATGTCCAATTTAGGTACAGGCCTAATGACAGAAGCTGCTTGTGCATTTGACAGCTCTAAAGTTGCCGCATATTAGGTTCGGTTTGCAGAACCCAGCTAGGGGAAGCGAACGTTTGTGCCTCGCATACTCCCTTAAAGACCATTGCTTGAAAAACTAGAAAAAAAATGTCAATATCACTGTTTCTCTCTCTTGAGACACCGTAGCAACCACATTTCCAGAACACATTTCCTCAAAATAGTCCGAATTCGTCTAGATCCGTGGTTCCAAAACCGTTTATAGTTCCGTACCCCTTCAAACATTCAACCTCCAGCTGCGTACCCCCTCTAGCACCAGGGTCAGCGCACTCTCAAATGTTGTTTTTTGCCGTCATTGTAAGCCTGCTACACAAACACTATACGATACATTTATTAAACATAAGAATTAGTGTGAGTTTGTCACAAATCAAATCAAAGTTTATTTGTCACGTGCGCCAAATACAAGTACAACAGGTACCTTACAGTGAAATGCTTACTTAAATGCCCTAACCAATAGTGCAAAAAAAGGTATTAGGTGAACAATCGGTAGGTAAATAAATAAAACAATAAAAAGACAGTGAAAAATAACAGTAGCGAGGCTATAACAGTAGCGAGGCTATATACAGTAGCGAGACTATAACAGTAGCGAGGCTATATACAGTAGCGAGGCTATATACAGTAGTGAGGCTATAACAGTAGCGAGGAGATATACAGTAGCGAGGCTATAACAGTAGCAAGGCTATATACAGTAGCGAGGCTATATACAGTAGCGAGGCTATAACAGTAGCGAGGCTATAACAGTAGCGAGGCTATATACAGTAGCGAGGCTATAACAGTAGCGAGGCTATAACAGTAGCGAGGCTATATACAGTAGCGAGGCTATATACAGTAGCGAGGAGATATACAGTAGCGAGGCTATAAGAGTAGCGAGGCTATAACAGTAGCGAGGCTATATACAGTAGCGAGGCTACAACAGTAGCGAGGCTATATACAGTAGCGAGGCTATATACAGTAGCGAGGTTATAACAGTAGCGAGGCTATATACAGTAGCGAGGCTATATACAGTAGCGAGGCTATATACAGTAGCGAGGCTATATACAGTAGCGAGGCTATAACAGTAGCGAGGCTATATACAGTAGCGAGGCTATAACAGTAGCGAGGCTATATACAGTAGCGAGGCTATAACAGTAGCGAGGCTATATACAGTAGTGAGGAGATATACAGTAGCGAGGCTATAAGAGTAGCGAGGCTATAACAGTAGCGAGGCTATATGCAGTAGCGAGGTTATAACAGTAGCGAGGCTATATACAGTAGCGAGGCTATATACAGTAGCGAGGCTATAACAGTAGCGAGGCTATATACAGTAGCGAGGAGATATACAGTAGCGAGGCTATAAGAGTAGCAAGGCTATATACAGTAGCGAGGCTATAAGAGTAGCGAGGCTATATACAGTAGCGAGGCTATATACAGTAGCGAGGCTATATACAATAGCGAGGCTATATACAGTAGCGAGGTTATAACAGTAGCGAGGCTATAAGAGTAGCGAGGCTATAACAGTAGCGAGGCTATATACAGTAGCAAGGTTATAACAGTAGCGAGGCTATATACAGTAGCGAGGCTATATACAGTAGCGAGGCTATAACAGTAGCGAGGCTATATACAGTAGCGAGGAGATATACAGTAGCGAGGCTATAAGAGTAGCGAGGCTATATACAGTAGCGAGGCTATAACAGTAGCGAGGCTATATACAGTAGCGAGGCTATATACAATAGCGAGGCTATATACAGTAGCGAGGTTATAACAGTAGCGAGGCTATAAGAGTAGCGAGGCTATATACAGTAGCGAGGCTATAACATTAGCGAGGCTATATACAGTAGCGAGGCTATATACAGTAGCGAGGCTATAACAGTAGCGAGGCTATATACAGTAGCGAGGCTATAACAGTAGCGAGGCTATATACAGTAGCGAGGCTATATACAGTAGCGAGGCTATATACAGTAGCGAGGCTATAACAGTAGCGAGGCTATAAACAGTAGCGAGGCTATAACAGTAGCGAGGCTATATACAGTAGCGAGGCTATATACAGTAGCGAGGCTATATACAGTAGCGAGGCTATAACAGTAGCGAGGCTATATACAGACACTGGTTAGTCGGGCTGATTGAGGTAGTATGTACATGTAGATATGGTTAAAGTGACGATGCATATATGATAAACAGAGAGTAGCAGTAGCGTAAAAGAGGGGGTGGTGGGTGGCGGGACACAATGCAGATAGCTCGGTTAGCAAATGTGCGGGGGCACTTGTGGGAAGTGACAAAAAGCTCTTATAGGACCAGGGCACAAATAATAATATACAATTATAATCAATAATTTTGCTCTTTATTTTGCCATCTTACATATAAAACCTTATTTGTTCATCAAAAATTGTGAATAACTCACCACAGGTTAATGAGAAGGGTGTGCTTGAAAGGATGCACATAACTCTACAGTGTTGGGTTGTATTGGAGAGTCTCAGTCTTTTTCCACACACAATCTGTGCCTGTATTTAGTTGTCATGCTAGTGAGGGCTGAGAATCCACTCTCACGTAGGTACGTGGTTGCAAAGGGCATCAGTGTGAAACATGTCAATACGTTGCCCCTTGATAACCAGTGCACTTCTTCTGTATGTTGTGAAAGCGTTACATGGTCGCTGCCCATATCATTGCATAATGCAGAAAACGCTACATTTGGCTACATATGGACCATTAGCGGGTTTCTCACGAGAGAGTAGTGGATTTAGTGAGTTAGTGGATTTCCCACGAGAGAGTAATGGATTTAGTGAGTTAGTGGATTTCCCACGAGAGAGTAGTGGATTTAGTGAGTTAGTGGATTTCCCACGAGAGAGTAGTGGATTTAGTGAGTTAGTGGATTTCCCACGAGAGAGTAATGGATTTAGTGAGTTAGTGGATTTCCCACGAGAGAGTAATGGATTTAGTGAGTTAGTGGATTTCCCACGAGAGAGTAATGGATTTAGTGAGTTAGTGGATTTCCCATGAGAGAGTAGTGGATTTAGTGAGTTAGTGGATTTCCCACGAGAGAGTAGTGGATTTAGTGAGTTAGTGGATTTCCCACGAGAGAGTAGTGGATTTAGTGAGTTAGTGGATTTCCCACGAGAGAGTAGTGGATTTAGTGAGTTAGTGGATTTCCCACGAGAGAGTAGTGGATTTAGTGAGTTAGTGGATTTCCCACGAGAGAGTAGTGGATTTAGTGAGTTAGTGGATTTCCCACGAGAGAGTAATGGATTTAGTGAGTTAGTGGATTTCCCACGAGAGAGTAATGGATTTAGTGAGTTAGTGGATTTCCCACGAGAGAGTAATGGATTTAGTGAGTTAATGGATTTCCCACGAGAGAGTAATGGATTTAGTGAGTTAGTGGATTTCCCACGAGAGAGTAGTGGATTTAGTGAGTTAATGGATTTCCCACGAGAGAGTAGTGGATTTAGTGAGTTAGTGGATTTCCCACGAGAGAGTAATGGATTTAGTGAGTTAGTGGATTTCCCACGAGAGAGTAGTGGATTTAGTGAGTTAATGGATTTCCCACGAGAGAGTAATGGATTTAGTGAGTTAGTGGATTTCCCACGAGAGAGTAATGGATTTAGTGAGTTAGTGGATTTCCCACGAGAGAGTAATGGATTTAGTGAGTTAGTGGATTTCCCAAAGTTACA
The DNA here is from genome assembly GCF_013265735.2 of Oncorhynchus mykiss. Taxonomy (NCBI): domain Eukaryota; kingdom Metazoa; phylum Chordata; class Actinopteri; order Salmoniformes; family Salmonidae; genus Oncorhynchus; species Oncorhynchus mykiss. Next base: position 17,421,012 of record NC_048575.1, on the reverse strand, counting down.
GTTTCTCAGTCGCTTTGGTGCATTTTTCACATCATCCCTAACATGTGCAAAATAATAAGTGCATTTCTCAGAACAATTTGTACAAACTGCAACATACAATATATATGTTTATAAAGCTAGTCAGTCACTAAAAATCCTTAGTACATCTCTCAAAAGTAAATATGCATGCCAATGATCATGTCAGTGTCATCAGAATGACAAGTCATTGAGTCAATGTTCACGAACAAGGTCGTGAAAATGTTTAGGCATGTTGTCAATGTAACTGTGTACTTTGACAGTATTACCTGATGTAAACTTAGGCTACAGTTTGGATGACAGTTACTGTATTGAAAATGCACAAGGCTGCACTTCTATGGCATATATCAATTTCAACAGTACTATTTACATATTACTGTATGTGGGTTATTGATTGAAAGAGACTGGACAACCCAAGGGGCACAAAGGAAAAAAAACTAAATTAGAAAGAAACACAGGAAACCACCCCTAAGGCACAACTTTGCCCGCAGCACTGCTGTGCTGTCTCTACACATCCAGACGTTCCTGTCACATATTCTCATCAACATCACACCGGATATTTTCCCTTCCAATGCAACGTGGAAAGAATATTTTGGAATGCCTTATCCATCCTCTGCAGGCGTCTACTGTGATGTCCTCACATGCTGCATCCATTGCAGCCAGCAGGGTCATCTGTGTGTGTGGCTGACGATCGTACACCTTCCACCTCCATGCTGAAAATAACTCCTCAATTGGGTTAAGGAATGGTGAATAAGGTGGGAGGAATTCTATGAGCATCCTCAGGTGGGTCACAAACCCTTGCCTTATGATGTTTGATTGATGGAAACTCACATTATCACAAATGACCACATACTTTGGCAAATCCTCTCTAAACAGACCCCTCTCATCATCAGGGATGAGAGCCCTGTAGAGAGTCTCTAAAAAGTTGAGTAGATGCTGGGTGTTGTATGGCCCTATAAGGGGGATATGGGTTAGGACACCATGCTCCGAAATAGCAGCACACATGGTGATATTTCCTCCCTGTTGGCCTGGCAAATCCACAGTAGCTCTGTGACCGATGATATTCCGACCCCGCCTTCTGCATTTGGTCAGGTTGAAGCCAGCCTCATCCACGTATACAAAGTTGTGAGAGGGTTCACTTGATTCCAACTCCATTATACGCTATATCCCAGAACACACAGTTGAATTTGTTTTGGTAAGGAAGAGTGACATAAAATTTACATATATTGCATGTTCCTTCCACAACAATGGAAATGTGTGCAGTTTATGCTTACCGTACTATGTATCACTATAAAATGTTGCTGTAAAGTAAAGTAAAGTTACATAGATATTTGTTTTACCTGTACATACTGGTACCGTAGCTCCTTAACTCTGTCCTCAATCCTTTGGAATGGTACACGGTACAGCTGTTTCATACTCATCTGGTTTCTATGCAGCACCCTGTCGATGGTTGAGATGCTAACCGTATGGATGTTTTCAAAGACATCGTTGTCTTCTATAATGGTCCTTTGTATTTCCCTGAGTCTCATGGCATTGTTTGCTCGGACCATGGTGCAAATAGCCTCCTCCTGTTGAGGTGTGAAAAGGCGTCCTCTGCCACCGGTTTGAGGTAATCTTGCAGTCCTATGTGGGGAAAAATGCAGTGATGCACCGCACACTTTCACATAGACAAAAACTATGCGAACACACATTTTACTGTAAAACATACAGGTGGGTGCATGTAAGGTGCAGTATGTATCTGTATAGAGTACATTTCTGTATGCTGTGAAATACAAGTGGACTACAGTAAAGCATGAAGCATTGTAGGAAGTATACAGTATACTGCTTATATACAGTAACAGTGCACTGGTGGATATACCTGTTCTCTCTTCGAAACGTTTGAACTATTGAGGACACAGTTGATCTCCCAATATTCGGCTGCACCCTTCGACACGCCTCCGCCATTGTAAGGGCATGATTGACAACATGGTCTACAATAGTGGACCTTATGTCATCAGATATGCGCCTATGTCCTCTTCTGCCTCTTCCTCTGTTTTGCCTTCTACCATGCATCCTTGCTCCTCTTCTTCCTCCTCTTGGCTGTTGACCCTGTTCGTTTCCTGGTCCATCCATTATTGGAAAATTGCAACTCTGTGTTGTGGTCTGTCTATATATGCTTGCCAATTGATTCTTCATGAGATGCACCTTTGAGCAATTTAGACAACTGGTTGATTGTTGGTTGAACTAACACTTTACATTCCTTCATGAGTGGGGGTCAATTTCACCTGCACGATTCATCAATTCACATTTTTTGTACAAAAGGTCTAATAGAAATGTGTAAAACTATGCTTGACAGTTTATGACAAATAGTTCAACAATTTTGCATGTAATGGCTTATGCAAGGAACTACTGCCTAGATGTTTTGAGGGGTAAGACTATTCAACAGAGAACCATCTACTATATTTTGATCAACATGACATGAGCAATTGATAATGTGGAAAAAAGCTGACACTTGTACATTATCAATTGCAATTTGTTCAAAGGAATAAGAAATTGCTTTAATGATGTGCACAAGTGACTAGATGATTTGGAATTTGTACAAGTAGTATCAAGAATTGCACTTTTGATCTAAGAAATGCACCAAAGTGACTGAGAAAAACTGTAATGTGATTAGATGTTAATTATTTGACTAGGCTACCTGTATTTGACATTGTGTTGTTATTTCGCTAGATGGTTTAATTTGTTTTTTGGCAGTGAAACGAGGCCACTCAGGCGAGAAAACAACCTCACCCAAATGTATAGCCCTGTTGGAAAATATAAATGAGCTGTTTGAAAACGTGAAGAAAAAAAAGACATTGTGAATTACATTTTTATTTGGCGTACCCCCGACAGCATTACGCGTACCCCCCCTAGTTTGGGAATACCTGATCTAGATAAATCAAGAAATCTGTAATAATTTTGACAATTTTGCAGGGGATGTCTTAGTCACACAATTTTACACCTAATTAAGATGTTTGGTGCAGTATTTCCCAATTGGAAAAATGTGCATGAAAACTAGTCCTTTCTCGTTGAATGACAACAAACACTTCATAGAGTACCACAGTATGTATGAGTCATAATACCCATAAGACCTAGCAGTCAAACATAATTTTTCCACCATTCATTTTTCCCATAGGGGTTTTTAGAAACACCTAAAATAAGGTCTGTGTTTCATGATTACCATGTAAATCTCTCTAGGACAAGGTGACTTCCAGAGCATCTCAGAGTCTGGGGTGTTTTGCTGTCTGCACAGGGAGAAACTCCAACGCTTCTGTCTGGAGGATAAACACCCCCACTTTTTGATGTGTCAGACCTCCAAACACCACAAAAACCTTGACTACTGCTCCATAGATTAAGCTCTACAGTCCTCAAACTCAACTCTGGACCTCAAAGCCATGTCCACTGCTTGTTTTCATGGTTCCCTTCTAATCAGAGAATGGTTTAGGCCTGGCACACAAGGTTGGTTGAATTAATTATCAGGTTGAAAAGAAAACTAGCAGGCTCTGAACGTATTCCACGGAGGGCCGAGTGTCTGCGGTTTTTGCTCAACCATGTACTTGATTGATGAATTAAGGTCACTAATTAGTAAGGAACTCCTCTCACCTGGTTGCCTAGGTCTTAATTGATAGGAAAAAACTAAAACCAGCAGACAGTAAGCCCTCCATGGAATGAGTTGACACCCCTGATCTACAGCTTCACAAGGTACGCAATTAATTTATTTATTTTATATAAACCTTTGTTATTCCATTAAAATGTATAGACATGTCAAATAAATGATTGTATCAAAGAGAACAAGAGTTAAAACAAGCCCTGTTCTATTTGACTTGTTAATCCCGTGACTATCCGGTATCAGAAATGTCCCTCCAATAGGAAGAGCTCCAAACTGCCCTGGAGCCCTTACGGGACTTAAACAGCGTTAAACTATCATTTGATCAAACGGAGCACATTAAGGTAAGAACGCTACTTCAGTATCAATCGGAGAATGCAACCGTTTTGAGCAAATGTCTTTGACCCTGTATGAATTTCTGAGCCAGGCCCAGCACACAGAAACAGGAGGAGCTTGAGAAGCAGGAGCAGCTGCTTCTACGAGAGGACGAGGGGGTCAGGATAGCTTCTCTGAGAGAGGACAAGGAGCAGTAGAGTCAGATTATGAACAGATGATTGAGGAAATCAGCAGAGTGATATCCTTCACTTTGAAACACACTCAGTGTCTTAGGGGAGGAGCAGACGTGACTGAAACACACTCAGTGTCTTAGGGGAGGAGCAGACGTGACTGAAACACACTCAGTGTCTTAGGGGAGGAGCAGACGTGACTGAAACACACTCAGTCTCTTAGGGGAGGAGCAGACGTGACTGAAACACACTCAGTGTCTTAGGGGAGGAGCAGACGTGACTGAAACACACTCAGTGTCTTAGGGGAGGAGCAGACGTGACTGAAACACACTCAGTGTCTTAGGGGAGGAGCAGACGTGACTGAAACACACTCAGTGTCTTAGGGGAGGAGCAGACGTGACTGAAACACAGGAAGGATTACGGGTGCAAGGCGTTAGGTCATTCTTTCAGAAGATGGGGTGAAGCCGGGGTTCCATGTGGTGGGAAGCGTGGTAGCAGTCTCGAAAATTAGTAGTGGACTCAAACAAAATGTAGTAGTGGAAAAGGATGGAAACATGGAATCCGATAGTGAAAGTGATAAGGATTCTAATGGAAGTATATTTCCAGGCTTGGGGTCAATGAGGAGAAGGAAAGTAGGTTACAAGTTAGAACCTGATGAAGCTAGTGACAACAAGGGAGATAGTGTGTTGAGGTAGAGTGGCGTCGAGTACAGACAGAATGTGCTATACTCCAGTAGTTCTGGAGGTGAATTGGAAGAGAGTGAGGATGAATTACCTGAGTTGGGAGGTGTGGTGAAGACCTCGATGGTCATGAAAAAAGATTCATCTGGTCCAGTAGGCGTGACATTTTTGGAGAAAGTGGAGCCCTGCCTTTTGGCTGACCCATATGTGGTTTCAGGTTGGGTGAAAAAGGAGTTAAGGTAACCCGAAGTTGACTTTTTTGTGTTTCTGCTCTCAGGAATGGGGCACCATTGAAAGGAGTGATTACTGGGGTAGCGGTAAGGGTGGAGGTGGATCAACTGAAGTTGAAGATTCCCGGTGTCTGTGATGCCTGCTGTTTGGTGCGACACAGACCTGATGGTGAGCGGGATGAAACAGAGTCCCTGTCCTTTGAGTTTTGCGGCTGAGTCGTTACCTGATAAAGAAAATGTTAGGATATATCAGTTATCCCGTCAGAGCTATTGTGCCAAATGCACTACCATGTTTCAGGTGCCAAGCTTGTAGTCATGTTGCAGCAGCATGTAGGAGGGAGATTCCTAGATGTGAGATGTGTGCAGGAGGGCATGGGACAAAGGAATGTGTAGTATCGGTGAACGAATACCAAGTCAGAATGTTCTCTGCTACAGCATGGCAAGCGGTACCAATGCACCAGGTCTGGAACCAGCAAGACCCTGAACAACTTCTACCCCCAAGCTATAAGACTGCTAAATAGTTAACCAATAGCTACCAGGAATATCTACATTGACCCTTTTTGCTCTAACTGCTTTGACTGATCACATATGCTGCTGTTACTGTTAATTATCTATCCCATTGCCTAGTTACTTTATCCCTACCTATATGTACATATATCTCAATTAGCTTGTACAGGGGTACCCTGTGTATATAGCCTCCTTATCATTACTCCTGGTGTATTTATTCCTTGTGTTACCATTTTTCTACTATTTCAACAACAGCAACAAAAATCTGCATTGTTGGGAAGGGCCCATAAGTAAGTATTTTTCTCTTAGTCTACACCTGTTGTTTACGAACCACATGACAAATAACATTTGATTTTATGTGTTAACTGTAGGGGTGCCCATGTTGCTGGGGATCAGAGGTGTCCGGAGCAAGAGGCAGGTTGATGTTACCAGGGTCAGAGTTTTACAAAAGGTGTCCTGTCTCGAGGCAGTGAAGAAAGTAGAGGAAGAGGGGTGAGGGATCCTAAGAGGCTCCCGGTGAGTAGTAGACGTTTGCCAGTACAGCGTGAGAGGACTACTGAGATGTGCTTCAGTAAGGTTGGCTTTTTAGCGTTCATTGCCATGGTTATCAGCTATAACGCAGGAATGGAATGGAAGTCACAGAAAATAGGTGTTGTGGTGACAGCTGCAGAGAATTACTTGGGATTGCGAGATTTTACTGCAGAAGAGTAAGAGTGTGTTGAATGGTAGTGTCCCGTCCTCCAAGGCAGTCAGCCTGGTGTAGGATTAGATTGGGTCAAAATAGTGGAATGAGTGGAGGATTAGATATGATCAAAATAGTGGAATGGGGTGGTGGGTTTTTAATGAGTGGAGGATTAGATATGATCAAAATAGTGGAATGGGGTGGTGGGTTTTTAATGAGTGGAGGATTAGATATGATCAAAATAGTGGAATGGGGTGGTGGGTTTTTAATGAGTGGAGGATTAGATATGATCAAAATAGTGGAATGGAGTGGTGGGTTTTTAATGAGTGGAGGATTAGATATGATCAAAATAGTGGAATGGGGTGGTGGGTTTTTAAAGAGTGCAGGGTTAGTTGGCAGTAATTTTCCTTTTCCCATTTTTGTGTCAAAAAATAATGGATTTATACTCCAGTCCTGTTGGTGCGGGTAATGCACCATTAATATTACCATCCTCCGTTAAACCACACCGAAGGAGGAAGGGTTTTACAAGCCAAACAATGACATCAAGCTGCTGTTCGCTAAAATCACAGTTACCTTTCTACAGAATTTAAAGGGAAAGGGGGATACCTAGTTACCATAGTTGTACAATTGAATGCATTCAACTGAAATGTGTCTTCCACATTTAACCCAACCCTTTTGAATCAGAGGTGCTGGGGGATGCCTTAATCGACATCCACAACTGAACATTATTGTGCGTTCAATACAACTGGAAGCTCCGACTGGAAAAAATAGTTTTGAACAGTCATCCAACTCTGAATTACAAGCTAGGGCATCTTTATAGAGCTCCGACTTTCCGACCTTGAAGATCACTGATGTCCTGATTTGACCTTGTTTTTTCCCCAGTTCCCAGTGCTCTTGAAAGCACCAATAGTACTAGTCATTCCAGGGATGGGTGTGATTAGGATTAACGTCACAGCAGCAACATTAAGACTTCCGGTTTTCTTATTTTGCCTTCAAAATAAAGGTATGCGGTAAAATGCTATGTGTATGACATGAAATCAATATGTTTTTGTAGCTTTGCATAGTCATAGTGCATAATGTAAAAACATTTACAAATTTACAACTAAACTCAGCAAAAAAAGAAACGTCCTCTCACTGTCAAATGCATTTATTTTCAGCAAACTTCACGTGTAAATATTTGTATGAACATAAGATTCAACAACTGAGACATAAACTGAACAAGTTACACAGACATGTGACTAACATAAATGGAATAATGTGTCCCTGAACAAAGGGGAGGTCAAAATCAAAAGTAAGTATCTTATCCTAGTAACACCCATTAGTGGCTGATAGCCTTGTGTATCTTATCCTAGTAACCCTCTAGTGGCTTATAGCCTCATGTATCTTCTCCTAGTAACACCCTCTAGTGGCTCATAGCCTCATGTATCTTCTCCTAGTAATACCCTCTAGTGGCTCATAGCCTCATGTATCTTCTCCTAGTAACACCCTCTTGTGGCGTATAGCCTCATGTATCTTATCCAAGTAGAACCCTCTAGACTTCTGTTGACTCCAACATGGCAGATATCTGTTTGGCTTGATTCGTCTGAGCGCCGTACTAAGATTATTGCATGGTTTGCTTTTTCCGTAAAGTTTTTTTGAAATCTCACACAGAGGTTGCATTAAGGAGAAATATATCTTTAATTCTGTGAATAACAGTTGTATCTTTTTCCAATGTTTATTATGAGTATTTCTATAAATTGATGTGGCTCTCTGCAAAATCACCGGATGTTTTGGATGCAAAACATTACTGAACGTAACACGCCAATGTAAACTGAGATTTTTGGATATAAACATGCACTATGATGTCCTATGAGTGTCATCTGATGAAGATCATCAAAGGTAAGTGATTCATTTAATCTATATTTCTGCTTTTTGTGACTCCTCTCTTTGGCTGGAAAAATGTCTGTGTGTTTTTGTGACTTTGCTCTGACCTAACATAATCATATGTTGTGCTTTCGCTGTAAAGCCTTTTTGAAAACGGACACGAAGGGTAGATTAACAAGAAGTTTATCTTTCATTTGGTGTATTGCACTTGTTAATGTATGAAAGTTACATGTTTCAAAAAAATATTTTGGAATTTTGCAAGCTGCCTTTTCAGCGGAATGTTGTTGAGGGTTGCCGTAAGAAGATTTGTCCTAGTAGCACCCTCTAGACTAGAGGCTTATAGACTCATGTATCTTCTCCTAGTAGCACCCTCTAGTGGCTTATTGACTCATGTATCTTATCCTAGTAACACCCTCATGGCTTATAACTTCTGATTCAGAGGGGTTGGGTTAAATGCAGAAGACACATTAAGTTGAATACATTCAGTTGGATTACTGACTAGGTATCCCCCTTTCCTTTACCTCAAGTATATTATCCTAGTAACACCCTCCAGTGGCTGATAGCCTCATGTATCTTATCCTAGTAGACCCCTCTAATAGCTGATAGCCTCATGTATCTTATCCTAGTAGCACCCTCTAGTGGCTGATAGCCTCATGTATCATAGTTTATAGTCTCATGTATCTTATCCTAGGAGCACCCTCTAATCATGGTTTATAGTCTCATGTATCTTATCCTAGCAGCACCCTCTAATCATGGTTTATAGTCTCATGTATCTTTTCCTAGTAGCACCCTCTAGTGGTTCATAGCCTTATGTATCTTATCCTAGTAGCACCCTCTAATCATGTATCATGTATCTTATCCTAGTTCTGTGAAACCATAACACTATGTGCTGAAGCCAGCAGTTGTCTTACAATCTTTTGCTAATAAATACTAATTATTTGGTATTTCAGAGTTTGACTATTTTGCCCTGCAACATGACATAGCTGCCAATGCACTCCCCTGCATATGGAATACATATTGGACTGTAGAGGGAAAGGTTTTCTACCTGTCTCAGCAAAAGTGAGGTGGAAAATACTAATATATACCATGTTTCATCAAAATGTACAGCTGTGTGTCAGCTGCATAGCAGTGAAAATTAACATTATGGTTCCGAATGACATCACCAAGAGGTAAAATATATAGTGAAAACAATAGTGGTCCTAAAATGGAGCCTGGAGGAACACCAAAATTTACAGTTGATTTGTCAGAGGACAAGCCATCCACAGAGACAAATTGATATCTTTCTGACAGATAAGATCTAAACCCGGCCAGAACTTGACCGTGTAGACCAATTTGGGTTTCCAATCTCTCCAAAAGAGTGTGGTGATCGATGGTAATCAAAAGCAGCACTAAGGTCTAGGAGCACGAGGACAGATGCAGAGCCTCGGTCCGATGCCATTAAAAGGCAATTTACCACCTTCAGTGAGTTGCTGCGCAACAGCTTTTCATTTTTTTTTGAGAGGAATGGGAGATTCAATATTAGGCCAAAAGTTGTTTAAATATTTTCTGGGTCAAGGTTTGGCTTTTTCAAAAGCGACTTTATTACTGCCACTTTTAGTGAGTTTGGTACACATCCGGTGGATAGAGAGCTGTTTATTATGTTCAACATAGGCGGGCCAAGCACAGGAAGCAGCTCTTTCAGTAGTTTAGTTGGAATAGAATCCAGTATGCAGCTTGAAGGTTGAGGCCATGATTATTTTCATCAACGTGTCAAGAGATATAGTACTAAAAAAATTGAGCGTCTCCCTTGATCCTAGGTCCTGGCAGAGTTGTGCAGACTCAGGACAACTGAGCTTCGGAGGAATACGCAGAGTGTATAAAGTGACGTCTCCCTCCCCTTTTGGGAGGGGCAGAAAACCGTTTTCAACCAGCGATTGAGTTGTGATGTGCTGTGTGGAGTGTGGACTGAGTGGACTGCTGTGGAGCTCATCACTCCCCCTAACTGTGAGTGTACTTGGTGGCCACGCCCCTCCACATGCTACAAGACATTTATCCCACTTACTTTTTTGTGAGCACTTCTTGAGACTGGCAAATAGAACTGCTTTAGACTAGCAACACACTTTCTGGTTTACTTCTCATGTCTTCTGTAATGTATATTCAATGTTTAGATCTGAATTAGAATAGATCTGAAATAGGTAACACTCAAACAAAATTAATATTTGGTGAGGTGACCAAGCAATTATATCACCCTGTATACTGTGAAGTGGGACTAGTTAGGAAGCACAAAGGTAGCTTTCTCACATATTGTCAAATATAGACAAATATAAGACAAATATATTATAATATTCCTTCTGGTGAACACTTTGGGAAAAAATACAACATACAATATGTTTATTCAAAAACTCGAGATATGCAGGTAAATTTGGTTTAAAAAAGCAAACTTTATTCATAACAAATACCACAATGAAGTTAATTGATCAACGGTGACACAGATGTTTCAAGTTTTGTCACATGCACAAGTACAGTGAAATGCTTACTTGCTAACTCTTTACCAACAATGCAGTATTCAATATCAAATAGTATAAAGTCGATTATAATCATTTAACACACATGAAATAAGAAAAACACAAAAGTAAGCTAAATACCAAATGTAGTACAATATGCAGGGATACTGGAGTAGTTACGGCAGACACTGTATGTACATGTAGGCAGGTGTAAGGAGAGTGTGACTGGTAGCAGGATAAATAATCATCAATATAGCAGCAGCATGACTGGTGTGTGTATTGGTGTGAGTCTGTGTGTGTGCAGTAGTGCCAGCGTAAGCTTGTGTGGCATATAGTCAGTGGAATGTCAGTGCAGATACTGTGGGTTAGGGTGGGCAGCCATTGCCTAGCTGTTCAACAGTCTCAGTGCCTGGAGTTTCTGACTGTTCAACAGTCTCAGTAACTGGAGTTTCTGGCTGTTCAACAGTCTCAGGAACTGGGGATAGAAGCTGCTTTGGAGCCTGTTGGTCTGAGACCAGATGCTCCAGTGCCGCCTGCCAGACCCTAGCAGAGCGAACAGTCCATAACTGGGGTGGCTGGAGTATTTTGTCCTTCCTCAGACACCGTCTGATATGTATGTATTTCCTGGATGTCTTTATATGTAAGATCAGGGTTCAGGATATCAGCACCTGGAATACACCAAACAAGCTGAGAACCATTGTGCATGTGCAGGTTATTCCACTTGATCACGTCATTGCAGATAATATGATTGTTACTATAAAGTGACGTCTCCAAACGTCTCCAAATTGGCACAAACACCAACACCAACATGATTTCCAGGTGTACACCCCACCTGCTCCGCCCCAACCATCACCACGAGCCCCCCCCCCCAGCAGCCTCCACTGAGTTACACACACACACACACACACACACACACACATACCCCAACAACAATAATAATAAATATATAGATACGTGTGTGTATATTTACATAATAATATACATACACACACACACACACATACATAAAGTGCCTTCGGAAACTATTCAGACCTTGACTTTTTCCACATTTTGTTACATTGCAGATTTATTCTAAAATTGATTTAAATAAATAAAAATCCTCAGCCATCTACACACAATACCCCATAATGACAAAGCGAAAACAGGTTTAGACATTTTGCAAATGTATTAACATTTTGAAAATGGAGAACTTCTTTACATAAGTATTCAGACTCTTTGCTATGAGACACAAAATTGAGCTCAAGTGCATCCTGTTTCCATTGATCATCCTTGAGATGTTCTTGCAACTTGATTGGAGTCCACCTGTGGTAAATTCAATTGATTGGACATGATTTGGAAAGGCACACACCTGTCTATATAAGGTCCCACAGCTGACATTGTACGTCAGAGCAAAAACCAAGCCATGAGGTTGAAGGAATTGAGCTCAGAGACAGGATTGTGTTGAGACACAGATCTGGGGAAGGGCACCAAAACAATTCTGCAGCATTGAACAACCCAGACTTTTCCTAGAGCTGGCCGCCCGTTCAGACTGCGCAATCGGGGGAGAAGGGCCTTGGTCAGGGAACCCGATGGTCACTCTGACAGAGCTCTAGAGTTCCTCTGTGGAGATGGGAGAACCTTCCAGAAGGACAACCATCTCTGCAGCACTCCACCAATCAGGCCTTTATGGTAGAGTGGCCAGATGGAAGCCACTCTTCAGTAAAAGGCACATGACAGCCCACTTGGAGTTTGCCAAAAGGCACCAAAAGACTCTCAGACCATGAGAAACAAGATTCTCTGGTCTGATGAAACCAAGATTGAGCTCCTTCGCCTGAATGCCAAGTGTCACGTCTGGAGGAAACCTGGCACCATCCCTATGGTGAAGCATGGTGGTGGCGGCGGCATCATGTTGTGGGGATGTTTTTCAGTGGCAAGGACTGGGAGAGCAGTCAGGATCGAAGGAAAGATGAACGGAGCAAAGTACAGAGAGATCATTGAGGAAAACCTGCTCAGGACCTCAGACAGGGGGGAAGGTTCATCTTCCAACAGGACAACGACCTTAAGCATACAGCTAAGACAATGCGGGAGTAGCTTTGGGACAAGTCTCTGAATGTCCTTGAGTCACTTGAACCTGATCGAACATCTCTGGAGAGACCTGAAAATAGCTGTGCAGCAATGCTCCCCATCCAACCTTAAAAAGCTTGAGAGGATCTGCAGAGAACAATGGGAGAAACTCCCGAAATAAAGGTGTGCCAAGCTTGTAGCGCCACACCCAAGAAGACTCAAGGCTGTAATCGCTGCCAAAGGTGCTTCAACAAAGTACTGAGTAAAGGGTCTGAATACTTATATAAATATGATATTTCTGTTTTTTATTTGCAATACATTTGCTACAATTTCTAAACCTCTTTTTGCTTTGTCATTATGGGGTATTGTGTGTAGATTGCTGATCATTTGAGTAAGGCTGTAACCTAACAAAATGTGAAAAGTCAAAGGTTGGAATACTTTCCGAAGGCACTGTACAAATTACATATTCATATATTTACAGTTGAAGTAGGAAGTTTACATACACCTTAGCTAAATACATTTAAACTCAGTTTTTCCCCATTCCTGACATTTAATTATAGTAAAAATTCCCTGTCTTAGGTCAGTTAAGATCACCACTTTATTTTAAGAATGTGAAATGCCAGAATAATAGTAGAGAGAAGGATTTATTTCAGCTTTTATTTCATTCATCACATCCCCAGTGGGTCAGAAGTTTACATACACTCAATTAGTATTTGGTAGCAATGCCGTTAAATTGTTTAACTTGGGTCAAACGTTTTGAGTAGCCTTCCACAAGTATCCCACAATAAGTTGGGTGAATTTTGTCCCATTCCTCCTAACAGAGCTGGTGCAACTGAATCAGGTTTATAGGCCTCCTTGCTCGCACAAGCTTTTTCAGATCTGCCCACACATTTTTTATAGGATTGAGGTCAGGGCTTTGGGATGGCCACTCCAATACCTTGACTTTGTTGTCCTTAAGCCATTTTGCTACAACTTTGGAAGTATGCTTGGGGTTGTTGTCCATTTGGAAGACCCATTTGCGACCAAGTTTTAACTTCCTGACAGATGTCTTGATGTTGCTTCAATATATCCACATAATTTTCCCGCCTCATGATGCCATCTATTTTGTGAAGTGCACCAGTCCGTCCTGCAGCAAAGCACCCCCACAACATGATGCTGCCACCCCCGTGCTTCACGGTTGGGATTGTGTTCTTTGGCTTGCAAGCCTCCCCTTTTCCCTCCAAACATAACGATGGTCATTATGGCCAAACAACTCTTTTTTTAAATCAGACCAGAGGACATTTCTCCAAAAAGTATGATATTATTCCCCATGTACAGTTGCAAACTGTAGTCTGGCTTTTTTTATGGCGGTTTTGGAGCAGTGGCTTCTTCCTTGCTGAGCGGCCTTTCAGGTTATGTCAATATAGGACTCGATTAACTGTGGATACAGATACTTTTGTACCTGTTTCCTCCAGCATCTTCACAAGGTCCTTTGCTGTTGTTCTGGGATTGATTTGCACTTTTCGCACCAAAGTACGTTCATCTCTAGGAGACAGAACACGTCTCCTTCCTGAGTGGTATGGCGGCTGCGTGGTCCCATGGTGTTTATACTTGCGTACTATTGTTTGTACAGATAAATGTGGTACCTTCAGGCGTTTGGAAATGGATTTTCCCATGATGTCAAGCAAAGAGGCAGTGAGTTTGAAGGTAGGCCTTGAAATACATCCTCAGGTACACCTCTAATTGACTCAAATTATGTCAATTAGCCTATCAGGAGCTTCTAAAGCCATGACATAATTTTCTGGAATTTTCCAAGCTGTTTAAAAGGCACAGTCAACTTAGTGTATGTAAACTTCTGACCGACTGGAATTGTGATACAGTGAAATAAATTGTAAACAATTGTTGGAAAAATTACTTATGTCATGCACAAAGTAGATGTCCTAAACGACTTGCCAAAACTATAGTTTGTTAAAAGAAATTTGTGGAGTTGTTGAAAAATAAGTTTTATGACTCCAACCTAAGTGTATGTAAATTTGGCTAAGGTGCATGTAAACTTCCGACTTCAACTGTACATAAACACATACATACCCGGATCTCCAACCAAAAAAAGTATGATAGTAATAATAGAGAAATAAATGAATAACGAAACAAAACAAAAAATGGGGGAATATAAGGCCATCCATCCGAAAGTGTTAATGATCAAACCTGGCAAGCCAATAAAACAGGCATCGCTCTAAACACAAAAATCCAAAGACAGGTCAGTCATGAGAGTGAAATGAAAGTGAACTATAAGGTCCGTTCGCCCTTCAGTGCGTCGTACATGTCCGGGAACACCAACGAAACTTCAATCGGCAGCCCTTGCGGGAACAGTTTGATAACATTTCCACCGCTATAGCACAGTATGGATTCGAGTCCATGAGCAGACCCTAACACACAAGGAAAAAGTGCTCTAACCCTGTACTGGGGACTGGTGTGTATTCCCAGATAAACTTAACTGCATCCAAAACCGAGGAGAGACAAATCTTCTCACCAGAAGGAGGGGTAATTCTGAGTCTGGCAATGTAGAGCAACGCTGGACGAAGATGGAGTTTGTACCGTTTGGTCATGACATCCCTGTAGCGGGCACACTTTGCCACATCGGGTAATCATCATCATAGACATGTAATATTCATATGTGTACACATACTGAATTGTAATTGGATGCATTTTACCACCGTATCATTCTGCGCTATGATTGGTTAAGACCACCCAGGTGGTGAGGTCATGGTCAGTTGATCATGGTATGAGACACGTGGACATGCCAGTTATAGCTAGCTAATAAAGAGCTGCCTTAAGAAATATCCTGTCTTACTGCATTTTATTATTTTGTACAAAGCGTGCAAAACAAGACAACAGGTTACCCCTCATTTGAGTGTCAGAGTGAAAGGACTAAAACGTGGATTTTGCTGGAGTTCCTTCACCTGAAATGGACTGGAAGTCTACAAACTTACCCAATGCATGGCATAAGTTCAAAAAGCATTTGGAGCTAATGTTCACAGGTCCTCTGATGGACAGAGGAGAAGAGGAAAAGTGCAGCCACCTGCTCCTCTGGATCGGTGAAAAAGGGAGAGATATTTACAGCACATGGACACTTACCAAGGCTGAATCAAAGGTACTGAAAACATACTACGATCGTTTTGAATCAAATGTTGGGCCGAAAACCAATACGATTTTCGCCAGGTACAAATTCCATGAGAAAGTACAGGGAGCTAGCAAATTATTTGAACAGTTTGTGACTAAACTGTGTCTGCGTACGTTTGGAAAGGAAAGTGACATGATGTTGGACTTTTACGTTGTAGACACTAGAGCACTTGCAGTGCTAGGTCTTAAAGCATGTTTAGACATGGACCTCATCAAGATAGTTTTATCAGTGACAGCACCAGTAGAGACAGAACATTTAATGGAGGAGTTTATGCTGATGTTTTTACAGGAATAGGACTATTCCCAGGAGAATGTACCATTCACCTTGACCCAGACGCATCCCCTGTGCCCGTCTGAAGAAAGTGTTGAGACCATGAAGCAATCTGACATAGTCACCAAGGTTACAGAACCGACTGACTGGGTAAACACGTTAGTGGGGGTGGAGAAACCACGCACAGGCAAGCTCAGAGTATGTCTCGACCCAAGAGACTTGAACAATGCTATCAAACGCCCCCATTATTCTTTACCGACGCTAGAGGGCATCACACACATGCTAGCGGGAGCACGCTCCTTCGTTGTCATGGACGCCAGATCAGGCTACTCACAACGTTCAACACACTGTTTGGAAGCTACAGGTTTCGTTGCCTGCCTTTTGGGATTATCACAGTCCAAGACGAATTTCAGCGAAAGATCGAAAAATTGTCCAAAGGCCTTGACGGGGTTGTGGAAATGGTCGAACCAAAGAGGAACACGACAGAAATCTCTGTGCGATGCTGCAAAGGTCCCGCGAGAGAGGAGTCCGGCGCTACAGAGGTCAGTTACTTCGGACATCTTCTCACAGCAAATGGTATCAATCCAGATCCACAGAAGATCTCAGCCATTTCAGAAATGGAACCACCAAAGAACTGTGCAAAGCTGAAAACAGTGCTTGGCATGTTCAACTACTTAGCCAAGTTCGGACCCAGCCTCTCCAATGCTAATGCATCCCTGCGTCAGCTGATAAAGCAGTCCAGTGAGTTTCTCTGGGACAAGCAACACAACATTGCTTTCCAGAGAGTGGAAGTATGGACTAGGTGCAGAACTACTGCAAGAAGGAAAGCCCATCGGCTATGCTTCCAAATCTCAGACTGTGCAATCAACTACACTCGAATTGAAAAGGAGCTCTACGCCATTCTGTTCGGATGTAAGCATTTCCTTCAGTACGTATATGGACGACAAGCCATTGTGGAATCCGACCAAAAGCCCCTCGAGTCAATCATGAGGAAACCGTTAGCCGCAGCCCCACCAAGGCTACAGAGAAAAATACAACTTCACAATCACTCACCATCCAGGCAAAGACATCCCTGTCGCAGACACACTCTCTGGGAAGTTTCTTAGCAGCCTCAGCCTCAGCGAAGGCATGGACATGCAAGTGCACACTGTGTACAGCAACTTACCAGTTAGGGACACAAAACTGAAGGAGATCTGAGCAGAAGCAGAAAAGGACTCCCAGCTAACACAGCTGAGGAAAGTCATACAGGATGGATGGCCTGAGGATAGGAGAAAATGCCCTCAGAGCGTCTCAAAGTTCTGGAACTAGCATAATGAACTATCACAGATCAACAGAATTATTTTCAAAGGAGAGAATCATAATTCCTACCAGTCTCAGAGAAGAGATTTTGACAAAGATCCATGCTGGACACATGGGCATGGAAAAGTGAAATCAGGGAGCACAGGACATTTTGTTTTGGCATGGAATGTGCAAACAAATAGAGGATATTGTTGCTAAATGCACCACCTGTCTTGAACGACGCCCCTCAAACACCAAAGAGCCAATGTTATCGCACTGTATCCCAGACCGACCCTGGAAGGTCGTGGCAACCGTTCTGTTCACCTGGAACAACAAGGACTACATCGTAACAGTGGACTATTACAGCAGATTCTACGAACTTGACAAGCTTCACAGCACCACATCTGGAATACACAAGCTGAAAGCAATCTTTGCCAGGCATGGCATTGTAGAGACTTTAATTTCTGACAATGGCCCCTGTTACCCTCAAAGCAATGGCCTTGCTGAAAAATCTGTGCAGATTGCTAAATCACTCATGGACAAAGCAAAAGCAGACGAGAGACCCCTACCTCAGTCTCCTTGAATATCGCAACACTCCAGTTGACAACTTCAAATCACCAGCCCAGCTGTTGATGAGCTGCTCAATCCTTCCCAGCACCAACCAGCAGCTGCAACCTGAGGTCATCAGCTACAAGGAAATGCATGAAAAACATGAACAGAGACAACAACAAAAGTGATACTTCAACGGGTCAGCTAGACTACTGCCACCACTGAACGACGGAGAGTCAGTTAGAATCCAGGAGCATGGCCACTGGAAGCCAGCAGTCGTCATCCAGCCAGCTGACACTGAACGTTTGTATCACGTCCGCACCGCAGAAGGAGCAGTGTACCGCCGCAATCGTCGTCACCTACTGAACACAAAAGAACAAGACACTGACGAGAAGAACTGTTCCCCTGAAAGCGAACGTGATGGACTAAACACACACATTGCACAACATACACCATACTTACCTGCAACACCACAAGAACTGATGACTGACACAGAAGCATGCTCAGCATCATATCACACAAGGTCAGGAAGAGAGATCAAGCCCAGAGCTGTCCTAGACCTGTGAAATGTCAAAGGGTGTAGGCAGATCACTGCCCTGAAAGAGTTCCAGACTGTAAACTTGTTATTGAAAAGTTGACTTGAAATGCTTTGGTATTTGTTTGAAACGTGAAGATGTCATTGCTACAGTGAGAGCTGAGTTGCTGAGAATCATTTGTTCTAAAAGGAACCGTATGCTGAATCATTGATTCAGAGTCTGTTGTGTTGATTCAGTTGGTGCAGTATGCAGTGTAAATGGTTACCTTGAGTTCAAACTACAGAACATGTATTCTAAATAAACACTCAGAATATGTAAAACATTTTTGTTCTAAAAAAGGGGGATGTAATATTCATGTGTAAACAATTGTAATTGGATGCATTTTACCGCTGTATCATACTGCGCTATGATTGGTTATGCCCACCCAGGTGGAGAGGTCATGGTCAGTTGATCATGGTATGAGACACGTGAACATGCCAGTTATAGCTAGCTACTTTCGATCCCATTGTATCCCTCAGTAGCTTAGTGAAGAAGTCGGTGGGACGAGAGCCAGCCTCCACCCCCTCTGCCAGACCTGCAATGCGAAGGTTATGACGTTTCGACCGGCCTTTTAAGTCAACCATTTTCACGGAAAGCCTCTGCACACTCTCCTGCAAGGATGTACATAGCTTCTCTAACTCATTGATCCTACCAGCGTTGAATTTAGAAGCCTTCTCAAAGTCCACAATACTCTGGCCCTGCGAAGCAACCATTTGATTTGTGCTCTCAATTTCAGTGTCCAGTTCAGCAATAGCAGCCTTGAAATCCTCAGCTATAGCAACACGTAGTTCTCCCAGAGCCAGGGTAAGTTCTGAAAGTGTCACGTTATGACATGTGCCTTCCGCCATGGCTGCCTCTCAAACAGCCTTTCACTCCAACATGCTAGCACCGCCCCCGAAAGAACTTGTTTTAGTATTGACGAGACACTGATGTGACTAGGACATAGCATGGCTACCAGATAAGCTGTTGAAAAGATTAACAACTTGCTCGACTCCATCTTATATTAACTTCGGGTTAATCGGGTGCTGAATCCTTGTATATATCCAAAGAATAAAAGATCCCAGATCTCCCAGAGGAGGATCTCTCCTGTTCTATTTGCCATGATCTCTTCAAAGATTCTGTTGTCCTGTTGTGTAGGCACAGTGTCTGTAACACTTGTCTGCAGTAACACTGGAAACAAAGGCTACATCGGGAATGTCCAGTGTGCAGGAAGAGAAGCAACTCAAATTCTTAAAGAACATATGTGAGTCTTTCTTACTGGAGAGGAGTCAAAGAGATTCAGGGGAGTTTGAGGAGCTCTGCAGTCTACACAGGGAGAAACTCAAGCTCTTCTGTCTAGAGGATAAACAGCCCATCTGTGTGGTGTGCCAGGCCTCCAGAAAACACAACTGCTGCCCCATGGATGAAACTGCACAGTATCAAAAGGTACAGTTGCATAAAGATCTGCATTTAATATCCAAAAATATATCAGATATAGTATAGTATCAATGTGTTGTATTTGTGTGTGTGAAACCAGTGTATTTTTCAGAGATGCAGTGGTAATAACTAGGTAGGTAAACTAATTCTCCCGTAGCTCTCGAAAACCCTTATTTTCTGTATGTAAGGTTTTCAGCCATTACCTTCCCCCACAGTTGGTTCCATGCAAACTACAATTCCAACACTGTGAATGTTTAGAAACGTCTGCCACGTCCTGACCTTGGTTCCTTTTTCATGTCTCTATTTTGGTTTGGTCAGGGCGTGAGTTGGGGTGGGCATTCTATGTTTTTCATTCTGTTTTGTTCTGTGTGTTGTATTTCTATGTGTTTGGCCTGGTATGGTTCCCAATCACAGGCAGCTGTCAATCGTTGTCTCTGATTGAGAACCATACTTAGGTAGCCTGTTCTCACCTGTGTTTGTGGGTAGTTGTTTCCTGTTTTGTGTTGTGTTACCTTTCACGACTGTTTCGATTTTCGTTGTTTCACTTTGTTATTTTGTATTTCGTGTTCAGTTATATTAATTTACATGGACACTTACCACGCTGCACCTTGGTCCTCACCTTCTTCCACCAACAGTCGTTACAACGTCAATAATCTTCGCTTTCAAATGGCTTTCGAAACTTATACTGATATGCCCTTTATCTTTCATGTCAGCGAGAAATAATCTTTCAAAAAAATATACACTTACTGTAGCAGGGGTGGGTATAATTTGTGGAACGTTCCAACAGTTCCAAAAACTTAGTAAATAACAAGGTTGCCAACAAACAACGCATACAAAGTTGTATAGTGGCAGAATAAGATACAGGGCAGGGAGTGGGCTATTTAATTACATTTTTCACGTCGAAAAATGTCTGTCCTCACTCTGGTAGCCTATCGACAAACATTAAGAATAAGATACGTGGTGAGTTGATGCCTATTCTGCAGCTAGTTAGCTAGGTGAATTGATCATCCTACTTTGTATGCGTTGTTTGTTGATGACAAGACAGGTGAAACAGATCAGGGTGTGACACAAGCCATTGATAGTTGGCCATTAGTGTCCAGAACCATCACCCACATCACCCAACCACTCACCCTCACAGTGAAGTCCATTCATCAGGAGAACATCCGCTTCTTCATTACCAATGCACCAGTTCACAGATCATCCTCGGCTTCCCTTGGCTTCAATGTCATAACCCTACCATCTCATGGTTGAGGATGAGAATCACAGACTGGTCACCCGAATGCCGGAAGACCTGCTTCCCCATCCCCTGTGGTTCCACATTGGTTGAGAGTCCTGCGGTTGCCCTTCAGCCCAACATCCTGGAGGTATACCAGGACCTGCAGGAGGTATTCTCCAAGACCCATGCCACCTGTCTTGCTCCTCACCGCCCCTGGGACTATGTCATCAACCTGCTTGCAGGTTCAGCACCTCCGCACAAATGCATCTATCCTCTGTCGGTGGCTGAGACCCAGGCCATGGAGGATTACATCCAAGAGGCACTCCAACAAGGGTTCATCTGCACGTCCACTTCTCCTGCATCAGCTGGGTTCTTCTTCGTGACCAAGAAGGATGGAGGGTTACGTCCATGCATTGACTACAGAGGACTCAATGAGATTACCACAAAGTATCGGTACCCTCTCCCGTTTTGTGCCGGCAGCCATCGAACAGCTGCGCGGGGCCCGGTTCTTTACCAAATTGGACCTGAGGAGTGCTTACAATCTCATCTGCATCCGGGAGGGGGATGAGTGGAAGACTGAGTTTAGCACGATGTCTGATCACTACGAGTACTTGGTGATGCCATTTGGCTTAGCCAATGCTTCGTCAGTGTTCCAGGCATTCGTTGCTCGGATGCCAGGTGGTTGTGTATATCGATGACCTCATGATCTACTCGGCTACCTTGGAGGATCACATCACTCACGTTCAAGCAATCCTGGAACGCCTCCTGGCTAACCACCTGTTCGTCAAGGCTGAGAAGTGGCAATTTTATCAGAGGGCAGTCTCCTTCTTAGCCTTCTTAGGCTACTAAATCATTCCGCAGGGAGTGAAAATGGACAACAAGAATGTAGGTGCAGTCAGGTCATGGCCAGTCCCAACCACCATAAATGGGTTACAATGGTATTTGAGTTTGCCAATTTCTACCGCCGTTTCATCAGGAACTTCTGCTCAGCTCACCTCTCACCTTAAGGGAGGGCCCTGTATGTTGTTTTGGAGCCCAACAGCCGACTGGCCTTCTGTCTACTCAAGGGACATTTTACCTCCGCCCCATTGCTCAAACACGTGTGTTTTACTATAAGAAACTGTCCCCTGCAGAGAGGAATTATGACGTCTGTGATCGTGAGCTCCTGACAGTTTAGTTGGCATTAGTGGAGTGGAGACACTGGCTGGAGAGCACCAAGGAACCATTCGTCATTCTCACCAACCATCAGAACCTGGAGTACATACGGACAGCGAGGAGGCTGAATCCTCGCCAAGAAAGGTGGGCCCTTCACAAGGTTTGACTTTACACTGTCGCCCAGGTTCTAAGAACAGCAAGGCCGATGCCCTGTCACGTCTCTACGATTCGAGAGAGGGTCCATTCCAGAATGCGCCTATATTCCCATCCTCCCGAGTCATAGCTCCTGTGGTCTGGGATGTAGATTTGTCACGTCTACTCCCGTTCCTCCCCTCCAGCGTTCAACGTCGCCGGTATACTAGCCACCGGGCCTGGGATCCATCATTACAAATACATGGCTTCCATCATTACGCGCACCTGCAGATCATCATTATACCCACCTGGACTCCATTACCTTCCTGAATACCTCCCCTATATCTGTCCCTCCCTTGGGTACTTCCTCAGTCAGTATTGTTCCTATGTTCATGTGTAAACACCACTGTTGTGTTGTCTCGTTTCATGTTTGTTGTTTTATTAAACGTTTCTCCTGCTCCTGCTCCTGCACCTGCGTCTATGAATGAAGTAACACTCCTTATACATTCAATGCATTTTTCTGCAAAAGGTGGTTGAACTGTTGAGCAAAAAAAAGTGTAAACTTTGTTTACTTGCGTTTATCCTTCAGAGCAGTGTACTGCTGATATTTTTCAAGTACTTTTCTCAGTGGAGAATAATTTCCTCATTCCTGTAAAACAGATCTATCCGGATCTAACCACACACACGTGACGCACCTACTGTACACTCACATAACCTGACTTAAACACAGAGGAGAGCAGTCTATTCACCTTTCTTCCATGTAGATAAACTCTCATTAAAAAAGGAAGGAACATTTCGATAAAACATCCTCTCATTCCAGGAGGACCTATAGACTTTCCTGAAGCCCTTACACTTAATAAAGTTAAATAAACCTGTGACCAAACAGTTAAGCACATTAACGTGAGGATGACTAGTAATAAGAGAACAGAGAATTGTATGTATTCGGATCACTGTATTTTTGTGGGTAAACTGTGACAATTCAATGAACATAATTTAGTTTCTCACTGTCTCCAGACCCAGCACACAAAGATAATGATTAAAAAAGCGTTTCATAAGATCCGCCAGTTTTTTTTCTTAACTGCATTGTTGATTAAGGGCTAAGTAAGCATTTCGCTGGAAGGTCTACACCTGTTGTATTCGGTGCATGTGACAAATAAAATTTGATTTGAGCATCAACTGTGCAGTACAATTTTAGCAGTATCAATGACAGTTGTACACAACTATTATTAACTTAACATGTTCTTCTTGGCTTCCAAAAAACATCACCAACTAGAAATCACCCACAGTTCTAATCTAGACTGAACAAAAATATAAATGGAACGTGCAACAATTTCAAAGATTTTACTGAGTTATAGTTCAAATAAGGAAATCCGTCAATTGAAATACAGATAAGCATTTGCTGGTCACAGATACTGTACCTTTAGTCAGTATCTGGTTTGACCATTTGCCTCATGCAGCGCAACACATTTCCTTCACATAGAGTTGATCAGGTTGTTGATTGTGGCCTGTGGAATGTTGTCACACTCCTCTTCAAATGACTGCGTAGTTGCTGGATATGGGCAGGAAATGGAACACGCTGTCATACACGTCGATCCAGAGCATCCCAATGCTCAATGGGTGACATGTCTGGTGAATATGCAGTCAATGGAAGAACTGGAAGACATGTTCAGCTTCCAGGAATTGTGTACAGATCCTTAAGACATGGGGCAGAGCATTATCATGCTAAAACATGAGGTGATGGCGGCAGATGAATGCTACGACAATGGGCCTTGAGAGAAATAATGTTTTTGTCCGTATGGAAAATTTGTAGGATATTTTATTTCAGCTCATAAAACATGGGACCAACACTCAGCTCCTGTCACTCTGGACCCAGACACTGCCTACCCAGATCTCTGGATGTCTGAGGATCTGACCAGTGTGAAACGCAGGAATGAGACATTGTAGCTTCCTGATAACCCAAAGAGGTTTGATGACTATGTATGGATCTGGATCTTGGGTTCTGAGGGCTTTAACTCAGGAACACAGCTGGGACGTTGAGGTTGGGAACAATAAATTATGTCAACTGGGTGTGATAGAAAAGTCTGTCCAGAGGAAGGCAGCAGTTAAGAGTGGACACTGGCAATTCTGGCACTTCAAACATAAATACAGTGTATTTTCCCCACCAGAATCAACCAGTGTACTCCCAGTGGCAAAGAAACCCCAGACGATCAGAGTGCAGCTAGACTGGGACAAAGGAAAGCTGTCATTCTCTGACCCTGATAAGAACACATGTTTACACACTATTGCACACACCTTCACTGAGAAAGTCTTTCCATATTCTTGCTAGTTATTGCAAGCTCTCCCCTCTGAGAATCTTTCCAGGGATGGTCTCTGTAAAAGGACAAAATAGTTAGTTAGTCTGGCTGTAATGGGACAGCCCTGGTGGTGATGTTGTAATTATGGTACAGTATGTCAAGGTTTTATCCCGGGAACAAGACGGTACTGTTGAGTGTGTTAGTGGATTTTAGGGTAAAACCAATTGTCTTAATAAAGTTTTAAAAAGGCATCTTTGAAATCAACTGAATGATACTTAGTACTATAACGTAAATAAATTGTTGTTGTTTTTTACAGTGAAATATTTTGTATTGCATGTTTAAGGTCATTGCGCTGTATGAGTGTGAAACTCTTTTTCTTGATCAACCTTGTCACAGTGTACTACCATTTCCCTACCCCAACATATTTCTGTAAAGTAATTGTACAATTATTTGGGAAGCTGAGTCATTGGAGGCTTCTAATTAGGCAGACTGGGGTCATGTTTTGTCCAGGGCACCCTCAGAGGCGCCAGATGCAACCAGTGTTCAGGGGAAATGGAAAGGGAGCCTGTGACGCAACTTCCACATTTACTGAACTCCTCCACATTTACTGAATTGGTTCAACACTGCAGACTAGAACCTCCTCTGACAGGTAGATTGTTTTCACATTAGGGCAAAAAATAAAGAAACGCCACTCAGGCTATGTTAAATTATTGGTGCTTTCAAGACAACTGGGAACTTTGAAAAAAAACAAGGTCAAATATTGAAATTAGTGATCTTCGGGTCAGAAAGTCAGAGCTCTAGAAAGATACCAGAGTAATTCAGAGTTGGATGACCATTCAAAACTGTTTTAACCAGTTGGAGCTAGTTTTTATGCCCGAGTTCCCAGTTGTCTTGAATGCACTGAAGTCTGAGATTTCCAAATTCCTAGTTGTTTTGAACACGTCATTAGTACAGGGTAATGCGGGACAAAGAACCATGAAGAATAGAATAGCGCCATTCAGAGGTGAGAGGTGTCTGATTTACAACACCTGACCCAGGTCCTAGGTTCTGTCGATCTATTGGTCGGTGGGATGGGTTACAGAGTGTTGATGAGGGAGTAGGGTGAAGTTGCCCCTAGAGATGCTGATTTTGAGTCAGTTTAGCATTTTCCAACCTAATAGTTAAGGTTAGGATTGTGGAAGGGGAAGTTGATCCTAGATCTATACCTAGGGCAAACTTCAACCCAGAGCGTTGATGGGAGAGTGAGGTAACCCCAATGCCTGGTCAGTAAGGACAGGACATGTATAAAGTGTCCTGGAGTCCCTTTGGCTGCCACGGCTCCTGGTGGTCTGACCTGTTCAGAGTCTATGGAAGACCAATTGCCTTGTAGGGTTTGAACCTCAGCAGAGCAGGCTGGGGGGGAGTTGTTGTACTTAACAAGAGGTATTCTATCCACCCTCAGTATTATAAATGAATTGTAAAATTGTTTAAACGCCTGTTGTACGTTTTTTTTTTATTACCAGTAGTTCTATATAATTAAGTCTGACAAAAACATGGTGTTCTTAGTATGAGCGTTTAGAATAGCCTGAGCGCCAGTCTGTTTGCGCTATCATGCCAAGTCCTGTCCCTCATTGCCATGCCAATGGCTTGAAAATGAGCAATGGGGTTGGCAAGAGCATGAGCACAGATCTGGGTCCAGGCTAGGTTTAGAACACTGAGGAGAGCAATAACAATATGTGCAGAGTTCCAGTTGACTCAAATATCCACCCCTAATCAATCTATCAATTAAATGTATTTATAAAGCCCTTCTTACATCAGCCGATGTTACAAAGTGCTACAGAGAAACCCAGCCTAAAACGACAACCAGCAAGCAATGCAGATGTAGAAGTACGGTGGCTAGGAAAAATTCCCTAGAAAGGCAGGAACCTAGGAATAAACCTGGAGAGGAACCAGGCTCTGAGGGGTGGCCAGTCCACTTCTGGCTATGCCGGGTTGAGATTATAACAGTATATGGCCAAGATGTTCAAACGTCCGTAGATGACCAGCAGGGTCAAATAATAATAATCACAGTGGTTGTAGAGGGTGCAACAGGTCAGCACTTCATGAGTAAATGTCAGTTGGCTTTTCATTGCTGAGCATTCAGAGTTAGAGACAGCAGGTGCGGTAGAGAGAGAGAGAGAGAGTCAAAAACAGCCGGTCCGGGACAAGGTAACACGTCTGGTGAACAGGTCAGGGTTCCATAGCAGTATCCATCAGCCCCTCACCTGACATTCACCTGCTCATGGTAATATACTGTACAATCCCATAAAACTTAAAGATCCACCCCTCACACACCAAGTCCATGATTACACACCTGCTCACGGTAATGTACAACCCTCTCAGCTCTCTTAGGACATAAAACAGGACTTCTACAAAAAGCAAGTTTAAACTGAACCATTGAATATTCCACGTAAACTGTAACTTTCAGGCCCTGCTAACCAAACAAGGGTGAGTCTTGGAAGTGAACTGTTGCCTCCAGAAGCCATTCCAGAGAAAGGAATGTGACTATGAGAGAAAATGGCTTCCAAATTGTTGCGCATATCTCCTGTCCATTGTGGCATGACATCTTCAAGAATCCAGTCCTACTTTATTGTGTAGCCACAGCTTCTGTAAACCCTGTCTGCAGAAACACTGGGGAGAGGAGGAAGAAAAGGAATGTCCTGAATGCAAGAGAAAATCTTCAACAGAGCTTTTCCTTCACCTGGCTCTAAAGGACATATGTGAGGCCTTCTTACAGGAGAGAGCTTCAACAAACTCCAAACGTGCTATGCAGTCTGCACAGGGAGAAATTCAAGCTCTTCTGTCAGGAGGATAAACAGACAATCTGTGTGAAATACCAGACCTCAATAAAACATAAACACTGGATCAGATCCATAGATGAAGCTTCACAGGTTTATAAGGTTTAGGAAAACATTGATTAAATTCAATAAAGATTAATTGTATTTACTATTCATAAAACAAGCAAAACATGGATAGACGGTTTAAACAGTTTTTTCCTGATGGTTGTCAGTCTGTAGGGCAACGATATGTTTAAATTGTGCAAGGAGTTATATATTTTCTATAGTCACTTTACAGACAGTTACCAAGTTTCCCTGTCTGATGTCATACACGTTTGAGTTTAGCCACGCCGATCACTTATAATTTGAATACAGTGCTCTGTTCTCTCTGTTAAGCTCCTGTGATTCTAGACACTGCCCACCCAGATCTCATCCTGTCTGAGGATCTGACCAGTGTCAAAGTCAGTGAGACACAGCAGCTTCCTGACAACCCAGAGAGGTTTGATAGCTACAAATGGCTCCTGGGCTCTGAGGGCTTTCACTCAGGCACACACAGCTGGGTCATTGAGGTTGGGGACAGTTATTGTCACTGGGTGTGATACAGGAGGGTGTCTGAATGAAGGGAGTAGTTAAGAGTGGGTACTGGTCATTGAAGCAGTTTGATGCAAAATACACAGCACAGTTGCCACCAGGACCATCCTTTGATCTGACCGTAGCACAGAAGCCCCAGAGGATCAGAGTGCTCCTGGACTGGGACAAAGGAATGATGTCCTTCTCTGACCCTGTTAACAACACACACATACACACTTTCACACACACTTTCACTGAGAGAGTCTTTCCATTAATTGGTGATTACGGCAAACACCAGTGTATAAGCATCTTGGCAGAGGAGGCCTTTTTAACAGTGGAATAACCCTGCAATGATATTTACTCACAGCCAAATACAGCTGAGGTAAACACTCCACAATGCTTCGGTATTTTTATTTTGAATTTGTCAGCAATGTTCCATTTATTTATTTTTAACTGCTCCTTGCACTGCCATGTATTATTAGGCCTGTTCTCTGAGTGGTGAGGACTTGTTAAAATCCTTGTGGAACTGTTTTGGATGAGCTGTAATCTGTTGTTTGCAAGTACAAGTAAGCCTACAAGCACTGTTTCCATAATCAATTCTGCAGAGAAAATAACCAATGATATTATTGTTTTATATGATTGTTGTAGAGATTATTGTTTTGTATAGACCAACAGATTGTTTTGTACTACAAATAATTGTTTTGTATAAGCCTACAGATAATTGTTTTGTACAGGCATACAGATAATACTGATTTTAGTTTTGTTGCCCCTTACTAGGCTAGGGAAATTCAGATGGCTGATTGTTGGCCTTTTACTGACTGTTGTTCTTTATGATTGTGTTGTATTGCTCTAGTTTTCATAGTGTATTAATGTGTATATTTTTGTAATTACAGGGCTCTTATGAAAAACCTTGTTCTCAGCATGATCAAAATAAAGGTTCAATAAAAGACTGTGGCTAGACAGCATTGAAACACAAGTTTCAACAATACAGATTGAGAAAGGAGGACCAAGGCTCTCTTCATATAATGAATTAAAATTACTTTATTTGTATGGCATGCTCAAAGGAAACAAAGTTTATAAACTAAGACGTGTTTTGGCTGCATGGCCGTCAGGGAGTACAAAGATATGATAATGGTCCTCTTTTGAACATCTTTTTCCAATCAACCCTGATTTGAAGAGGGAGTGGTTACATAATGAATTAAACAACACCTAGTAAGCAATACTATACACATTCAAAAGTGAAATACTGTAGATATGTTATCAAAAATGCAACTGAAGGCTAGAAGCATCAGAACCCATAGAAAGGTAGTTAACCTTGAATATGACAGGGCAAAGTGCTAAGAATAGGAGAGCCATCTATTTTATAGTACACTAGAACACAGCAAACATGGACCACAGCAGTCTAATCATAGCTGAGTGCATTAGAGCAAAATGTCCACTAGATGACAGCAAATGGACCTATCACAACCCTACAGGAAGGGTGAGAAATCCGTATCTTCATTTAAACCAGGGTACTTAGCGGTCTGTAGTTTGTAAATCCATATCTTCATTTAAACCAGGGTACTTAGTGGTCTGTAGTTTGTAAATCCATATCTTCATTTAAACCAGGGTACTTAGTGGCCTGTAGTTTGTAAATCCATTTCTTCATTTAAACCAGGGTACTTAGTGGCCTGTAGTTTGTAAATCCATATCTTCATTTAAACCAGGGTACTTAGTGGCCTGTAGTTTGTAAATCCATATCTTCATTTAAACCAGGGTACTTAGTGGCCTGTAGTTTGTAAATCCATATCTTCATTTAAACCAGGGTACTTAGCGGTCTGTAGTTTGTAAATCCATATCTTCATTTAAACCAGGGTACTTAGTGACCTGTAGTTTGTAAATCCATATCTTCATTTAAACCAGGGTACTTAGTGGCCTGTAGTTTGTAAATCCATATCTTCATTTAAACCAGGGTATTTAGTGGCCTGTAGTTTGTAAATCCATATCTTCATTTAAACCAGGGTACTTAGTGGCCTGTAGTTTGTAAATCGAAAAACATTCCCTTTGGTTTAACTGTTTAAGACGGTCCCCTTTTCTAATTGAAGCCAAAACATGATCAACATCCATAGCTTGTAGGGTTGCCATGGTGTAAGGACTTGTAGTGCCTTGCCATGGGGTAGTCTTCATAGCCTACCCGTATGGTGTACTTGTGTTCCTCTAAGTGCTCTTGAAGGCATCTCTTTATCTGTCCAATGTAGAAAACCTTGCACTGTGGACATTTCAATCTGTAGATGACATGAGCGGTTTTGCAGTTAATGAAATGCTTGACATAATTCTCCATTTAAAATCTGTGTCAACAAAATGCTTTTTCTGTGCAATATTTCCAGAATGGGACATGGGAGTGAGTCTTTTTACAATTGTTTATTTCACCTTTATTTATCCAGGTAAGCTAGTTGAGAACAAGTACTCATTTACAACTGCGACCTGGCCAAGATAAAGCAAAGCAGTGCGACAAACAAGAACACAGAGTTACACATGGAATAAAGAAACATACAGTCAATAATACAATAGAAAAAGTCTATATACAGTGTGTGCAAATAAGGTAGGATAAGGGAGGTAAGGCAATAAATGGGCCATAGTGGCGAAATAATTACAATATAGCAATTAAACACTGGAGTGAGAAGAAGATGAGTGTGCAAGTAGAGATACTGGGGTGCAAAGGAGCAAAATAAATCAAATAAATAACAGTATGGGGATGAAGTAGTTGGATGGGCTATTTACAGCAGGGCTATGTACAGGTGCAGTGATCTGTGAGCTGCTCTGACAGCTGGTGCTTAAAACTAGTGAGGGAGATATGAGTCTCCAGCATCAGTGATTTTTTCAGTTTGTTCCAGTCATTGGCAGCAGAGAACTGTAAGGAAAGGCAGCCGAAGTAGGAATTGGCTTTGGGGGTGACCAGTGAAATATACCTGCTGGTGCGCGTGCTACGGGTGGGTGCTGCTATGATGACCAGTGAGCTGAGATAAGGCGGGGCTTTACCTAGCAAAGACTTATAGATGACCTGGAGCCAGTGGGTTTGGCGACAAATATGAAGCGAGGGCCAGCCAACGAGTGAATACAGGTCGCAGTGGTGGGTAGTATATGGGGCTTTGGTGACAAAACGGATGGCACTGTGATAGACTGCATCCAATTGTGTAAATGACATTGCCGAAGTCGAGGATCAATCAATCAATCAATCAAATGTATTTTATATAGCCCTTCGTACATCAGCTGATATCTCAAAGTGCTGTACAGAAACCCAGCCTAAAACCCCAAACAGCAAGCAATGCAGGTGAAGAAGCACGATCGGATCGGTAGGATAGTCAGTTTTACGAGGGTATGTTTGGCAGCATGAGTGAAGGATGCTTTGTTGCAAAATAGGATGCCGATTCTAGATTTAATTTTGGATTGGAGATGCTTAATGTGAGTCTGGAAGGAGAGTTTACAGTCTAACCCGACACCTAGGTATTTGTAGTTGTCCACATATTCTAAGTCAGAACCGTCCAGAGTAGTGATGCTGGACGGGCGGGCAGGTGTGGGCAGCGATCGGTTGAAGAGCATGCATTTAGTTGTATTTGCATTTAAGAGCAGTTGGAGGCCACGGAAGGAGAGCGGTATGGCATTGAAGCTCGTCTGGAGGTTAGTTAACACAGTGTCCAAAGAAGGGCCAGAAGAATACAAAATGGTGTCGTCTGCATAGAGGTGGATCAGAGAATCACCAGCAGCAAGAGCGACATCATTGATGTATACAGAGAAAAGAGTCGACCCGAGGATTAAACCCTGTGGCATACGTCACCATAGAGACTGCCAGAGGTCCGGACAGGCCCTCCGATTTGACACACTGAACTCTGTCTGAGAAGTAGTTGGTGAACCAGGCGAGGCAGTCATTTGAGAAACCAAGGCTGTTGAGTCTGCCAATAAGAACGTGGTGATTGACAGAGTCGAAAGCCTTGGACAGGTTGATGAATACAGCTGCACAGTATTGTCTCTTATCAATGGCGGATATGATATCATTTAGGACCTTGAGCGTGGCTGAGATGCACCCATGACCAGCTCGGAAACAAGATTGCATAGTAGAGAAGGTACGGTGGGATTCGAAATGGTTGGTGTTCTGTTTCTGGTCCAGATTTTGCAGCTCTTTCAGAACATCAGCTATCTGGATTTGGGTGAAGGAGAAATGGGGGAGTTTTGGGCAAGTTGCTGTGGGGGGTGCAGGGCTGTTGACCAGAGTAGGGGTAGCCAGGTGGAAAGCATGGCCAGCTGTAGAAAAATGCTTATTGAAATTCTCAATTATCGTGGATTTATCGGTGGTGACACTGTTTCCTAGCCTCAGTGCAGTGGGCAGCTGGGAGGAGGTGCTCTTATTCTCCATGGACTTTAGTGTCCCAGAACTGTTTGGAGTTTGTGCTACAAGATGCAAATTTCTGTTTGAAAAAGCTAGCCTTTGCTTTCCTAACTGCCTGTGTATATTGGTTCCTAAATTCCCTGAAAAGTTGCATATCGCGGCGGCTATTCGATGCTAATGCAGTACGCCAAAGGATGTTTTTGTGCTGGTCAAGGGCAGTCAGGTCTGGAGTGAACCAAGGGCTATATCTGTTCCTGGTTCTACATTTTTTGAATGGGGCTTGCTTATTTAAGATGGTGAGGAAAGCATTTTTAAAGAATAACCAGGCATCCTCTACTGACGGAATGAGGTCAATATCCTTCCAGAATCCCTGGGCCAGGTCGATTAGAAAGGCTTGTTCGCTGAAGTGTTTTAGGGAGAGTTTGACAGTGATGAGGGGTGGTCGTTTGACCGTAGACCCATTACGGACGCAGGCAATGAGGCAGTGATCGCTGAGATCCTGGTTGAAGACAGCAGAGGTGTATTTGGAGGGCAGGTTGGTTAGGATGATATCTATGAGGGTACCCGTGTTTACGGATTTGGCGTTGTATCTGGTAGGTTCATGTGAGATTGAGGGCATCAAGCTTAGATTGTAGGACAGCACAAGCTCTGAAGATAGATGGGGGGCAATCAATTCACATATGGTGTCCAGAGCATAGCTGGGTGCAGAAGGTGGTCTACAAAGCGGCAATGGTGAGAGACTTGTTTTTGGAAAGGTGGATTTTTTAAAGTAGAAGCTCAAATTGTTTGGGCACAGACCTGGAGAGTAAGACAGAATTCTGCAGGATATCTCTGCAGTAGATTGCAACCCTCCCCCGTTGGCAGTTCTATCTTGTCGGAAAATGTTATAGTTAGGGATGGAAATTTCAGGGGTTTTGGTGGTCTTCCTAAGCCAGGATTCAGACACGGCTAGGACATCCGGGTTGGCAGAGTGTGCTAAAGCAGTGAATAAAACAAACTTAGGCAGGAGGCTTCTAATGTTAACATGCATGAAACCAAGGCTTTTACGGTTACAGAAGTCAACAAATGAGAGCGCCTGGGGAATGGGAGTGAAGCTAGGCACTGCAGGGCCTGGATTAGCCTCTACATCACCAGAGGAACAGAGGAGGAGTAGGATAAGGGTACGGCTAAAGGCTAGAAGCCTTCTAGGCCGTCTAGTACGCTCGGAACAGAGAGTAAAAGGAGCACATTTCTGGGCACGGTAGAATAGATTCAAGGCATAATGTACAGACAAAGGTATGGTAGGATGTGAATACAGTGGAGGTAAACCTATGCATTGAGTGACGATGAGAGAGATATTTTTTCTAGAAACATCAGAGGAAGGAAATAATTGAGTAGATATATTTTATTGTCAGAAGAGGAGCTTACATTTACATTTTAGTCATTTAGCAGACACTCTTACCCAGAGCAACTTACAGTAGTGAGTGCATATATTTTCATACTGTTTTTGTACTGGTCCTCGGCGGGAATCCTACCCACAACCCTGGCATTGAAAGCGCATGCTCTACCAACTGAGCTACACAAGATGGGCTCATTGTAATGGCTGGAATGGAATTAATGGAAGGGGGTCAAACATGTGGCTTCCATTAGTTTGATGTGTTGGATACTGTTCCATTTAAGCCATTACAATGAGCCCGTCCTCCTACAGCCCCTCCCACTAGCCTCCTCTGATTATTGTATATCATTCTGAAGATAAACATGTAGCACAGTCCCCACTGGGGTCATCCCCTGACCTCACAGTGTCACATACATCCCAGAGGATCAGGCGCTGTCATTCTCTGACCATGGCCTGTTAACAACAACACATCTTCATATAGACTTTCATTGAGAGTCTTTACACATCTAAACAATGGAAGAATAAATACCCTAATGAGAATCTTACCAATGAAGACCTCTGTAGTGGAACAGCACAGTTGGAGCCTCTTTCTGTAACAGTGAAAAAGCACAGCTGGTTAAGTGGAGTGTTTAAAATGGTTAAATGCTGTATGTTTGGGGTGTTGGGTGGCTCTACAGTATTTACCATAATTGAGTTATGGTATATAAAGCTTATTTGTTTACCATTTGATTTCTTGGCTTAGTTTATAAACTAACGTAATTGTAATAAATCCGGTTGTGTCAATTAAATAAAAGTGTGACTCATTGGTTGGTTGTGTTTCTTCTTCAAACAAATATCCACAATTTAATTTATTTTATATTTGTCTGATGCGCATGTGTTTGGATTTTGCCATTTTAGTTGTCACCAGTTACCACAGCCACAGTGTAATAAACCCCGCCTATTTCTACCAATTGAAACCTAACCACATTACTAACCTTATGCCTAACCCGAACATTAAATTAAGACCAAAAATCGTATTTTTGTTTTTAGACATTTTTACGATATAGGCCATTTTGACGTTGACGCTGTGGTAACCCACTCACCGTGTCATCATCATCATCATCATTTCATTTCACTAGGAGATCTTAGCGCTGCTACATCATCTTGAGACAACTGCGAAACGAAGGAAATCCATCTCAGTCAAGAACCGAGTAAAGGAGGCGCCGATAGCTAGATTCCTGAACCTGTATTTCTCTATTGCTGGGGCAAATAAACGGTTCAGAAATGGTAAGAATAGCTTATTATTCTATTGTCTAAGTGCCATGAAGCTTTTATTTGAGCTAGTTAATTAGCTATCCTCTAGCTAGCTCGTTGTGGGTAGCCGCGCAAGCAGGAGATGTTTTGGCGAATAATCCTGACTCATTGAACAGGGTGCCATTTTAATTTATCGGAAATTATGGTTTTAACCTCATATTTAGTTAAGAAAATATTGTCTGGCTCGTCATAACATTATCAAAATAGTGAAAAAACATGAATTAGACCGACGCCCGGTGACGGCTAGCTATTGGGTCCAACAATGGGAGCTACGCTGTTTAGAAAACTAACCTAGCTAGCTAACGGCTGACTTAGCTGCGTCAGCTAACGTTAGATACGTTATCCTAACCTAGCAATGGTGATGTTACTTTAGCTAGCCCATGAATGTGTTGATTTAGCGAACAAGTAACTTATACCAACAATAACTAGCAAACTTGAAAAAGTCACCGTGTTACCATATGTGCTCAAATGTTTTGCCATTAAATAACGTTAGTGAGTTAACGTTAAGTTAGTTTGCTGGCCAACAACAGTTCATGACACAAACTAGTCTGGCTAAATGCTGTTGGCAAACATGTCTGTAATTTGGTCTGTATTTAGTTATGACAATACAGATGAGATCGAAGGCAAGCTGCTTTTGGGCCTCTGTAATATTGACGATATTGCCCGCTAATGTACTTTGAGCAAATTAAAACTAACGTTATTTATTTAGCCATAAATACTCTGTCCAACCGAAGTACTGCAGTCTTTAGCCTCTTCTGGCTCTGTCACTAAACTACACTCATTTGGTCTGAGTATCACAACAAACAATTATTTCTGCTCTGTCAAGGCAGAGTGGTAAGTGAGGGAAAGACAGTGTGTCAATGGAACAGTCGTCTTTTAGGTCATGTAGGCCTAGTTAGTGTTTGGTTTCAAGTGGGACAGAAATCTGACCCTGCCTGCCTCACACTCACCACCCCAGTAATGGCTTCCCCCACCAATCACTAACTACCCCATGGTGGTTAGTAGGAAACAACCTCTTCCTACAGGCTCTGTGCTTCCCTGACTTCCTCTGAGGCAGAACTGCTCTGCTCTACTCTTGTAGGAAATAGAGCAGCTTGACATCTCTTGTTTTACCTTTATTTAACTAGGCAAGTCAGTTAAGAACACATTGTTATTTACAATGAAGGCCTACCGGGGAACAGTGGGTTAACTGCCTTGTTCAGGGGCAGAACGACAGATGTTTGTTTACCTTGTCAGCTCTGGGATTCAATCCAGCAACCTTTTGGTTACTGGCCCAACACTCTAATCACTAGGCTACCTGCAGCCCCGTTCTGTTCCTCTGAGTCAGTCAGCAAAGTGCCTGTTTGATACAGCCTGAGGAAACCTGGACGCTAGACGTGTGTGTGCAAGGCTGAACACCCCCTCCCCGCCTTTACCTTAGATGACCTGTGTCTGTTTAACATGTGAGAGGCGTGCTGACTGCTGAGAGCTGTGACTATAAAATCAATCCTGGTGTGCGTGCGCACTAGCCTTTCAAATGCTGAGCTGAGTGAGAATCAAAAGCTGTATACACTAATGAAATGGCCTGCCTTATTGCCCCAAAACACACCTTGCACTCCAAGCTAGAAAGCAAATAAATGGTTCCCAATACACTATGATTTGACTACAGGATTGCATGTTCCCGAGGCATAGCTTTTGCGTTATCTGATACACAGCATCTCTGTTCTGTGAATGAATCACTCTTTCATGGTTAGAGCATTGGGCCAGTAACCAAAAAGTTGCTGCTTCGAATACCCGAGCCGACAAGGTGAAAATGTGCCCATGAGCAAGGCACATGGCCCTAATTTGCTTCAAGGGTGCCGTACTATTATGGCTGAACCTATAAAACAACTCATTTCACTGCACCTATCCGGTGTATGTGGCAATGAAACATTTATTCATACATTTTTTTTTGCTTGTGGCAGATGACACCTAAGGTTTACCTTTTTACATTTTCATTTTTTTTAAATGTGTCATTTAGCAGACGCTCTTATCAAGAGCGATTTACAGTAAGTAGTGAGTGCATACATTTTCATACTGGTCCCCCTGCAGGAGTCAAACCCACAACCCTGGCGTTGCAAGCGCCATGTTCTACCAACTCAGCCACACGGGACCTCTAGGCATTGGGTTTGTTAAATCTGTAGTCAATAAGGAAGTAGGGTCATCTTCTCTCGCTGAGAAGGCCTGATTGGGTCGAAGGCTAGCGAGGTGGTTTAGCTCTTTCTGTTTTATTACATTGTTGGTGTGTGTTAATGTATATGTAGGCTATTAGGTAGGGCCAGGAAGATATCGGTATCACTATCTTTTGGCAAAAATGAAAACATGAAGCAGAACAAACTATTTGGTCCTTTAAAAACCTGCTGTATGTAAAATATTGTGTGCTATAATACATGTGACTCTGGATGATGTTTGTTACCAACATTAGGGTTGTTTTCTATAGAAGTTAAATCTGCTTTGTTTTGTTTCCGTGCCATGATACTAACGAGTATCGCGATACTGGTATCGTCCCGGGCCCTAGTAAGGTTCAGTGACTCTGGCCAGGACACAGTGACTGAGGTAGCCTAATGAGATTTACCGGACTGCTTTCCCACGACCACAGCTCTCTCTTCCCTGACTCATTGTGCCCTTATGGTTTCTCACGGTTGCATTGTGTTGTTAGTGTATAATTTCCTGCAGAAAGGCCCAATTGGATTAGCTAGATATTTAAACATTAGCCTTACTGTTAGTGTAAGGAGTTGTAGGGTTGGTGAACCTTATTCGGATCACCATTAGCTGACGCCATTAGAAAAGTTACGTTACTGTTCTTGTCATGTGTTGACACGCTAGTCTAGCACAGATGTTAGTTCCTATTAGCAATCAGCCCTGAGGGGTATACTACAATAACAGTTCAGTGAGTTAGCCAGCTAACTTCTCTAAATGTTCTGAAACAACTTAGTATTTTATTTTTTATAGATGCACTTGAAATGGGCATGGTCACTGACTCAACAACCAAAAACACATATCTGAGTTTAGCTTTCTTAATGAACCAAAAAAGCAATAGGTATTTTGGTTGTTTATCAAAGTTAGCTGCCTAACTCATTTAACCTCCTTTGTAGTATACCCCCTGGGGTCTTTCCTAGAAACAGCACATGATGGGGTCATGAAATTTGCAGTAGAGGAACATGATGACGTTGATGTGCCAGAGTTTCAGGTTTCACAACTAACTGTGAGGAAATCACTGTCATGGCCTCCATGTTCACAGCATGGACATCCTGTAAATTACTCACTCACCCCCCTTCTGTCTTTATTGAAGTTTTTAAGACTCCTGCCATCATGTGTACACACACAGATACTTACACACACACACCGTAAACAAGTGACCACTGCTACTGGTGTGTCTAAATATAACATGGGAGAACTAGGCCTATCCACCAATCTAGTGCTGGTCATAAGCACAAACACACACAAACTGCTTGTCAACAGTGTCAGGAAGTAAATAGTGTTCAGGTTGCAACACAAACAAACATCCTCAGCCTTGGGCCTAAATGATGGTAAATGACCAGAGATGGAGACAAGGCTGGCTGTCCTCTGCTATATATAGACCCTCTGCCTGGCTGTCAACAACAATGAGCCTCACTTCCCTTCTCTCTCTTCATATCTTTGTAAATTTGAGAGGGACATTGTTGATGTTGCCATTTCCTGGTCTCCTGGCTAATCAGGGTTTATATTACATAGCGATGTATCTGACTGTAATCAATGTCTTTGGACTGTGGAGAGCTCCTCTCATGTTGAATGTACTGCGGTTTCTGTCACAGTATTCGAGGCCAGTCTGCCTGGCAGAGGACTGGGAAGGAAGTAGCCTGGCCCTAAAGTGGACTAATCTGTCATTAGCTAGCTGTAATCACGTAGTTCATAGTTCAGCTGCTAGAAAGAACAGCAACCATCGTTAGTAACCACTGTTTTCTCTCTCTTATTCCTCCAGGTCTTGTGGTGAGGTGTTGCTGGCATAAGGCTGTGAGGAGGAGCAACTGACGACAGAGCCAAACTTACTGACACGCACTCACC
The DNA here is from genome assembly GCF_013265735.2 of Oncorhynchus mykiss. Taxonomy (NCBI): domain Eukaryota; kingdom Metazoa; phylum Chordata; class Actinopteri; order Salmoniformes; family Salmonidae; genus Oncorhynchus; species Oncorhynchus mykiss. The sequence continues at coordinate 17,381,875 of NC_048575.1, read as the reverse complement.
AGCCTCCCATGGACGGCACACTCTGAGACAACACTTGAGAGGAGAGAAACAACAGGAGTGGGAGCAGAGGAGAGAAGAAGGAGCTGAGGAGAGCAGGGGGGACGTGACGATGTCGTCCAACAGGGGCCAGAACCCACATGGGTTGAAGCAGATCGGGCTGGACCAGATCTGGGATGACCTGAGGGCTGGCATCCACCAGGTGTACACACGGCAGAGCATGGCAAAGTCACGCTACATGGAGCTCTACACGTATCCCACACGCCAAGTGGGGGGTGGGGGGGGGGGGGGAATTTAAGGGGTTATTAGGTTGGTAAGGCTGCTGTGATTTCCCTTTTGAAGGGTGTTTAAGGTTTATATGGCCTACTTCCCAAAGTGGAAGCTCACAGCAGTATGCAGTGTATATTGCAGTGTCATTATGGTGTTGTGTTCATGGGTGTGTCCTAGTGGTGCAATACTTACTGATGGGCTAGGTCACATCACATGTAGAGGTCAGAGTCCTGCTGCCATAGACCTGATACCACCACAGTGTTTCTGTCTTAACTCCCCTGCCTGTCAGCCATGTGTATAACTACTGTACCAGCGTGCACCAGTCCAGTCAAGGCCGGGGATCTGCCGTCCCCAACAAGCCCTCCAAGAAGAGCAGTACTCCTGGGGGGGCCCAGTTCGTAGGCCTGGAACTCTACAAGAGACTCAAGGAGTTCCTCAAGAACTACCTGACCAGTCTGCTCATGGTGAGTGGTATAGTGACATGAGGATTCCATCCTCTCCTGACCCGCTGGCACTTTGATGACCATTCACAGGTCTAATGTGTGTTTGGATACAAGGAAAATATGGTGCCAATTCCACCTATCATTTTTTACTATTTTTCTTGAACTGTACCTTATTTTGTTTGACCAATGCATCTTCCATCTCCCCCTCTACTCTCTCTCCCAGGATGGTGAGGACCTGATGGATGAGTGTGTGTTGAAGTTCTACACACAGCAGTGGGAGGACTACCGGTTCTCCAGTAAGGTGCTGAATGGGATCTGTGCTTACCTCAACAGGCACTGGGTCAGACGTGAATGTGACGAGGGACGCAAGGGCATCTACGAGATCTACTCGGTGAGAGGAAGGAAGGAAGGGGGGGGGTGTCTTTGTGTCAATGTTCAACTGTAAAAGATGAGTGAATTATGACATTAGTTTATCCTCTCTCCTCCATTTATCCCTCATGCCCTCTTCTGTAGTTGGCGTTGGTAACGTGGAGGGAGTGTCTATTCAGACCCCTAAACAAACAGGTGGGTATGATGATGATGTCACATCTGACTGACACAACACACGCACGGTAAATAGAATCACCAACCACGTCAGTTCAGTGTGTTTCACTGTGTCGTTCTATGTGTAACTGGTGTAGCGATGGAAAGAGCTGGCATCTTATTCTAATACGGCAAACAACGTAATTCATACATTCATTGACTTTACATCGCTCGCTCTCTCTCTCTCTCTCTCAGGTAACGAATGCGGTCCTGAAGCTGATCGAGAAGGAGAGGAATGGGGAGACCATCAACACCAGACTCATCAGTGGTGTGGTGCAGTCCTACGGTACAACACACCTCAAACCAATCCACTTCAAGTTTTCACTTAGACACGCATTTATAAAATATCATCACATTCCAGCACATCACTGAATTCTCTCTTATAGAATTCAGAAGTCTCAGACTTGACTGTGTGTGTGTTGTCTCCTATAGTGGAGCTGGGGCTGAATGAGGAGGATGCGTTTGCTAAGGGTCCTACGCTGTCAGTGTATAAAGAATACTTTGAGTGCCAGTTCCTCACGGACACCGAACGCTTCTACACACGAGAGAGCACCGAGTTCCTCCAACAGAACCCTGTTACCGAGTACATGAAGAAGGTGAGGATGGAGGGGATGAAAAAGAGGGTGGGGGTAACAGCAGTGACGGGTGTAGCTCCATGAAAGCACCAGGAAGTTAACCTTGTGAGTAGGCCGAGGCCCTTCTGCTACAGAAACAGAGGCGTTCGCTCCATGAAAGCACCAGGAAGTTAACCTTGTGTTTCTGTGTGTGTAGGCCGAGGCCCGTCTGCTAGAGGAACAGAGGCGTGTACAGGTGTACCTCCATGAGTCCACTCAGGATGAGCTGGCCAGGCGGTGTGAACAGGTGCTCATAGAGAAACACCTGGAGATCTTCCACACAGAGTTCCAGAATCTACTGGATGCTGACAAGAACCAAGGTAGGGAATGATGTAGGGGGGTTTTCAGCTGCTCAACCCACAAAATGGAAAATACAATAGAGAATAAGTATAAGGAGTTATATATGCCTTGCTGTTATGAGTGCCTGTGTTCTTAGACAAAAGTTGTGTGTACTCAGTCTCATTCTCTCTCCTCTTTCTCTTTTCCTCCCTCCCTCAGATCTAGGTCGGATGTATAACTTGGTGTCTCGTATAACGGATGGCCTAGGAGAGCTAAAGAAACTCCTAGAAACACACATCCACAACCAGGGCCTGGCCGCTATAGAGAAATGTGGAGAGGCCGCTCTCAACGTATGTACACACACACACACACACATTTATTTATTTATATATTTATTTATATATATACAGTGCCTTGCGAAAGTATTCGGCCCCCTTGAACTTTGCGACCTTTTGCCACATTTCAGGCTTCAAACATAAAGATATAAAACTGTATTTTTTTGTGAAGAATCAACAACAATTGGGACACAATCATGAAGTGGAACGACATTTATTGGATATTTCAAACTTTAACAAATCAAAAACTGAAAAATTGGGCGTGCAAAATTATTCAGCCCCCTTAAGTTAATACTTTGTAGCGCCACCTTTTGCTGCGATTACAGCTGTAAGTCGCTTGGGGTATGTCTCTATCAGTTTTGCACATCGAGAGACTGAATTTTTTTCCCATTCCTCCTTGCAAAACAGCTCGAGCTCAGTGAGGTTGGATGGAGAGCATTTGTGAACAGCAGTTTTCAGTTCTTTCCACAGATTCTCGATTGGATTCAGGTCTGGACATTGACTTGGCCATTCTAACACCTGGATATGTTTTGAACCATTCCATTGAAGATTTTGCTTTATGTTTTGGATCATTGTCTTGTTGGAAGACAAATCTCCGTCCCAGTCTCAGGTCTTTTGCAGACTCCATCAGGTTTTCTTCCAGAATGGTCCTGTATTTGGCTCCATCCATCTTCCCATCAATTTGAACCATCTTCCCTGTCCCTGCTGAAGAAAAGCAGGCCCAAACCATGATGCTGCCACTACCATGTTTGACAGTGGGGATGGTGTGTTCAGCTGTGTTGCTTTTACGCCAAACATAACGTTTTGCATTGTTGCCAAAAAGTTCAATTTTGGTTTCATCTGACCAGAGCACCTTCTTCCACATGTTTGGTGTGTCTCCCAGGTGGCTTTTGGCAAACTTTAAACAACACTTTTTATGGATATCTTTAAGAAATGGCTTTCTTCTTGCCACTCTTCCATAAAGGCCAGATTTGTGCAATATACGACTGATTGTTGTCCTATGGACAGAGTCTCCCACCTCAGCTGTAGATCTCTGCAGTTCATCCAGAGTGATCATGGGCCTCTTGGCTGCATCTCTGATCAGTCTTCTCCTTGTATGAGCTGAAAGTTTAGAGGGACGGCCAGGTCTTGGTAGATTTGCAGTGGTCTGATACTCCTTCCATTTCAATATTATCGCTTGCACAGTGCTCCTTGGGATGTTTAAAGCTTGGGAAATATTTTTGTATCCAAATCCGGCTTTAAACTTCTTCACAACAGTATCTCGGACCTGCCTGGTGTGTTCCTTGTTCTTCATGATGCTCTCTGCGCTTTTAACAGACCTCTGAGACTATCACAGTGCAGGTATGGAGACTTGATTACACACAGGTGGATTGTATTTATCATCATTAGTCATTTAGGTCAACATTGGATCATTCAGAGATCCTCACTGAACTTCTGGAGAGAGTTTGCTGCACTGAAAGTAAAGGGGCTGAATAATTTTGCACGCCCAATTTTTCAGTTTTTGATTTGTTAAAAAAGTTTGAAATATCCAATAAATGTCGTTCCACTTCATGATTGTGTCCCACTTGTTGTTGATTCTTCACAAAAAAATACAGTTTTATATCTTTATGTTTGAAGCCTGAAATGTGGCAAAAGGTCGCAAAGTTCAAGGGGGCCGAATACTTTCGCAAGGCACTGTACATATTTATTTTTTATTTATATAAATATATTTCTTTATTTGTATGTATATATGTGTGTGTGTTTGTCCCTCCTAGGACCCTAAGGTGTATGTCCAGACCACACTGAACGTCCATAAGAAGTACAACGCTCTGGTCATGTCTGCCTTCAACAATGACGCTGGCTTCGTAGCTGCTCTAGACAAGGTGCACTCTAGTTTTTTTCTAAACAACTTTTTTTCTCCTTGGAAAAAAAACAATGTGGTAAGGATTCCTATATAAATGCCCAGAACTGATGTTGTAGCGCCTTCTCTCTCCAGGCGTGTGGTCGTTTCATCAACAACAACACGGTCACTAAGATGGCCCAGTCCTCCAGCAAATCACCTGAACTACTGGCTAGATACTGTGACTCTCTGCTCAAGAAGAGGTGGGTAATCTACTGTATGGCGCTGGGGCTATTGTCTGTCTCTGATGTATCTAAACATTCACTGTGTTCTGTTCTCCAGTTCTAAGAACCCAGAAGAGGCAGAGTTGGAGGACACACTCAACCAAGTGGTGAGGACCTTCTCTTTGTTCATAAACCTTTTGACTTTCTCTTCAAAACTAATTTAAGTTACCAACTGTTTCAACCTCCTATCTCAATAAACCTTTCATATGTTGCTCATCCCTCAGATGGTGGTGTTTAAGTATATAGAGGACAAGGATGTGTTCCAGAAGTTCTATGCTAAGATGCTGGCTAAACGCCTCGTCCACCAGAACAGTGCTAGCGACGACGCAGAGGCTAGCATGATCTCCAAACTCAAGGTCTGTACCATATATATATATATATATATATATATATATATCCAATCTCACACAGACTGATCACCCCAAGGAATGTAAAAGAAAATATGTAATTTTGAAAGTATTGTGACTTTCTCTCTCCCTTAGCAAGCGTGTGGCTTTGAGTACACATCTAAACTACAGAGGATGTTCCAGGACATCGGAGTCAGCAAAGACCTCAACGAACAGTTCAAGAAACACCTGACCAACTCTGAACCTCTCGACTGTAAGCACCTGTTGGTTTGTCTAATAAACCTAATACTTCTGTTTACTGGTATTTGTTGTAAATGTGTTTGCAATGCTAAATAATAAGGTGTGTTACAGTGGACTTCAGTATCCAAGTGTTGAGTTCCGGGTCCTGGCCGTTCCAGCAATCATGCACCTTCGCTCTGCCCTCCGAGGTGAGACTCAACTCAATACCAATTCAACCTTGTAACAATACACACATCCCTCCTGTAACTCCAACACAACTCAATACAACAAAAAATACACTCCCCAACACATTTATGGACAGTGAAGTGAACTTTTAATTTGGCTCTATACTCCAGCATTTTGGATTTGAGATCAAATGTTTTATGAGGCGATAGTACTGAATGTCGCCTTTTATTCTGAGGGTATTTCCATACGTATCTGTTTTAGAAATGAAAGGACGTCATCTAGTCCCACCATTTGAAAGTGACAAGTAAATTCAGCAAAAAAATAAATGTCAACTGTTTATTTTCAGCAAACTAAACATGTGTAACTATTTGTATGAACATAGTCTTATGAAAAAGTTTGGACACCCCTCTGAGGCTGCATAATAATTTACTCTGTCGTCACAGAAAATGATCATAGTGGCATGCCATTCATTTTCTAATAAAAGCTGAGTACTGGGGTATTGTCCAGACAAAGATTTTTAGTGTAGCAATATTAAGTTGTATGAAATTAAATCAGATGTGAAAAATAGGCTATGCAAAAATGTGGGCACCCTTGTCATTCTGTTGATTTGAATACCTGTAACTACTTAGCACTGATTAATTGGAACACACAATTGGTTTGGTGAGCTCATTAAGCCTTGGACTTCATAGACAAGTGCATCCAATCATGAGAAAAGGTATTTAAGGTGGCCAATTGCAAGTTGTTGTTCTCTTTGACTCTCCTCTGAAGAGTGGCAACATGGGGGCCTCAAAACAACTCTCAAATGACCTGAAAACAAAGATTGTTCAACATTATGGTTTAGAGGAAGGCTACAAAAAGCTATTGGAGAGATTTAAGCTGTCAGTGTCCACTGTGAGGAAGAAATGGAAGGCCATAGGCACAGTTCTTGTTAAGGCCAGAAGTGGCAGGCCACATAAAATATCGGAGAGGCAAAAGCGAAGGATGGTGAGAACGGTCAAAAACAGCCCACAGACCACCTCCAAAGACCTACAACATCATCTTGCTGCAGATGGTGTCACTGTGCATCGTTCAACAATTCAGAGCACTTTGCACAAGGAGAAGCTGTATGGGAGAGTGATGCGGAAGAAGCCTTTTCTGCACACACGCCACAGAGTCGTTTGAGGTATGCAAACGCACATTTGGACAAGCCAGCTTCATTTTGGAATAAGGTGCTGTGGACTGATGAAACAAAGATTGAGTTATTTGGTCATAACAAGGGACGTTAAGCATGGCGGCAAAAGAACACAGCGTTCCAAGAAAAACACTTGCTACCCACAGTACAATTTGGTGGGGGTTCCATCATGCTGTGGGGCTGTGTGGCCAGTGCCGGTACTGGGAATCTTGTTAAAGTTGAGGGTCGCATGGATTCCACTCAATATCAGCAGATTCTTGGGAATAATGTTATGCCGGGGCTGGATATTTCAACAAGACAACGACCCAAAACACTGCTCAAATTCTACCTGGGCATTTATGCAGAGGAACAAGTACAATGTTCTGGAATGGCCATCCCAGTCCCCAGACCTGAATATCGTTGAGAATCTGTGGGATGATTTGAAGCGGGCTGTCCATGCTCGGCAACCATCAAACCTAACTGAACTGGAGATGTTTTGTAAGGAGGAATGGTCCAAAATACCTTCATCCAGAATCCAGACACTCATTAGAGGCTTATGGGAAGCGTCTAGAGGCTGTTATTTTAGCAAAAGGAGGCTCTACTAAATATGGATGTGATTTTTCTATTGGGGTGCCCAAATTTCTGCACCGGTCTAATTTTGTTTTGATGCATATTGCACATTTTCTATTAATCCAATAAACCTCATTTCACTACTGAGATATTACTGTGTCCATCAGTTATTTGATAGATCGAAATGAAATAGCTGATCCAAACACCCAATTATTTATAAATGGAAATTGACAGGGAAATTGCCCAAACTTTTTCATATGACTAACAAGATTCAACAACTGAGACATGAACTGAACAAGTTACACAAACATGTGACTAACATAAATGGAATAATGTGTCCCTGAACAGGGGGGGGGGGTCAGTATCTGGTGTGGCCACCAGCTGCATTAAGTACTGCAGTGCATCTCCTCCTCATGGACTGCACCAGATCTTGCTGTGAGATGTTACCCCACTCTTCCACCAAGGCACCTGCAAGTTCCCGTAGATTTCTGGGGGGAATGGCCCTAGTCCTCACCCTCCGATTCAACAGGTCTCAGACGTGCTCAATGGGATTGAGATCCGTGCTCTTTGCTGGCTATGGCAGAACACTGACATTCCTGTCTTGCACAGAACGAGCAATAATCATGCACAGAATCATGCACAGAACGAGCAATATAGCTGGTGTCATTGTCATGTCAGGATGAGCCTGCAGGGAGGGTACCACATGAGGAAGGAGGATGTCTTCCCTGTAATGCACAGTGTTGAGATTGCCTGCAATGACAACATGCTCAGTCCAATGATGCTGTGACACACCACCCCAGACCGTGACGGACCCTCCACCTCCAAATCGATCCTGCTCCAGAGTACAGGCCTCGGCGTAACGCTCATTCCTTTGACGATAAACGCCGAATCCGACCATCACCCCTGGTGAGACAAAACCGCGACTCGTTGTTGAAGAGCACTTTTTGCCAGTCCTGTCTTGTCCTGCGATGGTGGGTTTCTGGCCATGGTGGGTTTCTGGATGATCAGCTGTCCGTCCTGTCTCCCTGTAGCGCTGTCTTAGGCGTCCCACAGTACGGACATACCAATTTATTGCCCTAGCCACATCTGCAGTCCTCATGCCTCCTTGCAGCATGCCTAAGGCACGTTCACGCAGATGAGCAGGGACCCTGGGCATCTTTCTTTTGGTGTTTTTCAGAGACAGTAGAAAGGCCTCTCTTAGTGTCCTATGTTTTCATAACTGTGACCTTAAATGACTACCGTCTGTAAGCTGTTAGTGTCTTAATGACCGTTCCTCAGTTGAATGTTCATTAATTGTTTATGGTTCATTGAACAAGCATGGGAAACAGTGTTTAAACCCTTTACAGTGAAGATCTGTGAAGTTAATTCGTAAAAATCCAAATATCTTTGAAAGACAGGGTCCTGAAAAAGGGACGTTTTCTTTTTTTGCTGAGTTTATTTGGACAAATTCACTTGTGTATTACATTTAGTCTAAAGTTTGGTATTTGCTCCCATATTCCTAGCACACAATCACTTTTATTGTAAATAATAATATAATGTTTCTGAACACTTCTAAATGAATATGGATGCTACCATGATTACGGATGATCATGAATATATCGTGAATAATGAGTGAGAAAGTTACAGATGCATAAACATCATGTCCTCAAAACACGCTAACCTCTCACCATAACCAATAACAGGGGTGGTAAATGTTTTTGGGGGGTATGATATTTATGCCTCTAGCTTTCTCACTCCAAATGCTTATGACTCCTTCAAATGGATGAACTAGATGCATGAAGTGCTTTCATTTCAAAACGGTAAAACATTGTATTAAAAAAAAATGTCCATAAATAAAATGTGACATTCTGTAGCGTCACCTCATATAAAACACTTGATCTCATATCCAAATGATAGAGTATATAGAAACCAATTAAAATTTTTAGCTTCACTGACCAAATGCGTAAGGGAGAGTAGACCTAATGCATTAACCTCTCATCCTCCAGTTGGAACGTAGCTACCAGCGGTTCACAGCATTCTACGGCAGCAGACACAGCGGTCGGAAACTCACCTGGCTCTACCACCTATCTAAAGGAGAGCTGGTCACCAACTGCTTTAAAAACAGGTACAGAGTTGGTACAAGGTCACTTCTCACTAGAATCTGGAGATGTATGTCATCACATATTTAATTCAATGTATGTTCCAGGTACACTCTGCAGGCCTCTACCTTCCAGATGGCTATCCTGCTGCAGTACAACACAGAGGACCTGTACTCCGTACAACAACTCACTGACAGCACACAGATCAAAACCGTGAGTTATGCTGGTACTGTGCTCTAAATAGAGATGTATTAAATGTTTTTAAATGACCCCTGATGAGATTAGCACATTTTGTATTTCACTGGCTGTGAATATTGTTTTTACCATTTTGTTGTTTTTAGGACATTCTGGTTCAAGTGTTGCAGATCTTGTTGAAATCCAAATTGCTGGTAAGTGCAAGTCAAGTAGAACGTGTTGTATACAATGATAGTCCGTTCACTAGAGGGCTCTGGACTCTGCAGTATAAAAGCCTACACGCTGATGGAAAGTAGTGACTCAAATCAAATGTTATTGGTCACATACGCATGGTTAGCAGATGATAATGTGAGTGTACCGAAATGCTTGTGCTTCTAGTTCCGACAGTGTAGTAATATCTAACAAATTCACAACGACTACCTTATACACAAATGTAAGGGGATGGAATATGTACATATAAATATATGGATGGCCGTGCGGCATAGGCAAGATGGTATAAAATACAGTATATACATACGAGATGAGTAATGTAGGATATGTAAACATTATTAAAGTGACTAGTGATACCATTATTAAAGTGGCCAGTGATTTGAGTCTGTTGGTAGCAGCCTCTCTGTTAGTGATGGCTGTTTAACAGTCTTGAGATGGAAGCTGTTTTTCAGTCTCGCGGTCTGTGTGTCAGGTCCTGGAGGATGAGAATGCTAACATAGACGAAGTGGAGTTCAAACCAGAAACCCTGATCAAACTCTTCCTGGGATACAAGAAGTAAGTCCGCTCTCTGTTTCTCCTTTTGTGTTGTCTGGTTCTTGTGCGTTTTCTGTCTAAGCATAGGTTTAATCCTTACAAAAATGTTTGTTGTTCATGTCTCCAGTAAGAAGCTGCGTGTGAACATTAACGTTCCTATGAAGACTGAACAGAAACAGGAGCAGGAGACCACACACAAGAACATAGAGGAGGACCGCAAGCTCCTCATACAGGTGTGTTCCCGACCGCATATACATGTTTGTTGAAACTCCTGTACTGAATTTCTCTTTCAGTGTGTATCACTAAGTATTATGAACTGTGTAGGCTGCCATAGTGAGGATAATGAAGATGAGGAAGGTTCTGAAACACCAGCAGCTCCTGGCTGAAGTCCTAAACCAGCTCTCGTCCCGCTTCAAACCCAGAGTCCCTGTCATTAAGGTAACACACACTCACCTGTCCCAGTCATTAAGGTAACACACACTCTTACCTGTCGCAATACATTTTCAAAGGACTCCCACACATTGCACCAACTGTAATATTTTTGTCTTAAAGTACATATTTTTCACCCCCTTTCCCTCTCTGCCCCCTTTTTCTCTGCTACCCTTGTCTCTCCTCTGTAGAAGTGTATAGACATCCTGATAGAGAAGGAGTATCTGGAGAGAGTGGATGGAGAGAAAGACACGTACAGCTACCTGGCTTAACCAGCTCCCTTCCCTCTTATTTTTGTCTCTTTTTTTTTATGTCCGAGTAATAAAGTGTGGTTCTTCTGACTGGCAGATGTGTGTGTGCTCAGTGGGACATATACACATGGACACACTATCTTGTTTTGATATGCAAATATGATCAGACCCCCCCCCCCCTCCAACCAGAGAGCTGTGTCCATAGTTACTGCATGCAACTGCCTCCCTGCTAGCCTGGTCTCAGATTGATATCCTACGAAGCAGGTTTGAGGAGTTAGCGAGGTAACTTTGGTCAACTGAGTTCAACTCAGGCTAAGCGGTCATACGAAAGGGGCTCACCTTTTAGCTAGGTACATTTATATGGCAATGAATCCTTCAAGAACTACCCTGCTCTGAGGCAGGCTAACTCAACTTACCTTGAATTAAATGACTGGGCCTTGAGTTGAGAACCAATGAAATCAGATTCCCTCACCAACCCCTACATTTCAGGAAGATGACTGATATTTGATGAATCAAATGTGTTATGTTAAAATCACATTACATATTTTAGTCATGTCAGAATGCATTTTAAACTTAACGCAATGTAACTTTTGTATGACTTAATACAAAATAAGTGTGTGTATATAAGAGGGAGGGAGGGGGTGCTTGTGCATTGATAAGCACACCAAAGCAGGCATCAATTAATTAAAGACAGCCCTTCTGAAAGCATTTCACACCGCAGTCTGCTGAATTTGCAAGATACATTTTCATGCATTCTGATTTCGACACAAATTAAAATGTTAAACTGAGTCGCCCATGGATTGATTTTTGTCTCATTTGAGTTCGCCGTGTGACATGCACGCGCAGTTACAAGCCTGCTGGAGTTAGCCGCAGACAAGACATTTTGACCGTTGTGGTGTAAGGATGAAGCTGGTTAGTTTTAGAAAACTCAGAGTAGATCCAGCTTGCTTCGTAGGATACTCAGGTGTAGCTAACTATCGTTATCCTCCCAGACAAACATGACACATGCACTAGGAGGAGTTGGCTGAAGCACACAGAACTGGACCAGTACGCTACCTCCATATAGCCAGAGGAGTAGAGATGACTGGTTTTACCACCGGTCCGGACGAAGGAAATCAGTTGTCTGGATAAAATGGAGACGCCCCTGCAATTTAGATCTGTCGGGGGGCTTTATTCAATCTGTATCGCTGAAGTTCAGCGGAGACTGCATTCACGGTTAACGCTACATATTGCCTCAAACTACCTTTTAATTTCTATCGCGTAGAGCGCTGAAGTGTTGGATCCACTGAACTAGTGCCCCACCCCTAGCCTCTTCCCCCACGGGGTCTTGTAAAATCCCTGGTATGGGGTCAGGGTTTCATAGGGGATTGGACCTGTAACCCCTGTATCGTTACTGCATTGAGGAAACCATTTGTATAGTGTGGTTAATTTTACAAATGTGTGCTAAATAAAGTCAAGGTTTCTCTAGTGGTCTTGTCACTGGCTGGGTTGTTACTTACACCAAGATGTGGTGTGAATTTTCATTATAAACTGGGTGGTTTGAGCTCTGAATGCTGATTGGCTGGCAGCCGTATACACGGGTATGACAAAACATTTCTACTGCTCTAATTACGTTGGTAACCAGTTTATACTAGCAATGAGGCATGTCGGGAGTTTGTATATGGCCAATATACCACGGCTAAGGGCTGTCCTGCTTATTAACTCCCATATACACTACACCCCCTCGTGGCTTATTGCTTAATTATATAGCACTGTAGTCTATACCGCTCGTTTAACGCGACTCTGAAAAGTTGTTTGTGCAAAATTACTCATTACTGAAGTGGTTTTAAAATGCATAAGGTTTGTGGTTCAGTGGTTCAAAAAAAACAATTGGACACCTTCATTTTCTCATTTTATTCTGGATCACTTTGAACAATACTCCCTGTAAAGACAGTAAAAATCAGCACCTTGGAAATCAGACAGTAGTGGTCCCGGCTAGACAACTGGAGGAAACGTTACACAACAGTCAATATATAATTTGTATAGAGCGGTTTCCCTATTCCATGACAGAAGCACCACTGTTCTATGTAGTAGGCCTATATTTCTATGAACATTCTGTAATGTCCAATCCCACTGGACGCCAGCTGGCTCTACAACTCAGGAAGTATACATCCTAAACAGATGGGTGAGATACTTGTCCTCGAGCTGCTGTATCTGCTGGTTTTCCAGTCAGACCTGGTGTAAGCTGTGACATTGAATCAATGGATCTCCCAAGAACCAGAGTTCCCCAACCCTGTACTAACATTAGCAACAAACTACTTAAAGGAGATCGGCTCCTGACTTCCATCTAAACACAACCGTCAGTCATCTAGATCTGTCTGTAGGTCTTTACAGAGCCCTCTTTCAGTTGCTGGTAAAAGTTGACAAAGTTAGTTGTAAAAACAGGAGATAAATCAGAGCAGTTCGTCCCACTGCAGGTGAAGACGTGAACATTACTTAACATTATTCAAGGCTGGTTGTATTGGTTCAAGTCTGCAGTATTCACAAGCACCAGGCATCACTAGATTATAGTAGCAGTGAGGTCTTCCCGGGACTACAAACATGGAAGCTTTCATCATCATGCATTAACCAGATTGAGGATACATCTTTATCAATAAATCAACACTTAAGGGGTCTAATCAAGTGACTATTCAGTGTTCTAACGACGAGATTCAAGGCACAGCAGAAGTGGATACCTGGGGGCATTTACAAAACATCACACCGTCTTAGTTAGCACCATCTAGAATAGAGATTGTATCAAAGCATGCCTCAGGTGGTCAATGGTCATCAAATGTTCAAAACTTGAAGAAATTAAAGACAATATAGTTTTAGGAATAAACCAGAAGTCAGAGGAAAGAAAAAAAAACAGGTAGTGCTGCTGGTCAACATGCATCGTACACTGTCACCTCAGATATCAGGCTAGTCTCAAAACAATGTTCGGGCGTTCAAGAGTGGGTCTGAGACTAAGGGGTTTGGACACTGGCTAGTGGAGGGGGAAAAGTCAGTCAGATGTTTTTAACCTGCATTTAGTCTAGCTGGTGGTCAGGGGCTAAGTAAAATGTTCAACAACCACTTGTTATGATTGAGTCAATGTGTCCATGGATTTGGATCAAGTATAAAAAGCGTAACAGAGCTAAAGAGATCCCTGCAGTGGATTTATTAAAACCTGTTTATGTGTTAGTTAGCTGTAAATGGAGGAAAGACCGTTCTAGTGACCATAGCAATGAGTCCTACATAACTCGGAACAGGAAGATTTGTTGGTAGAAAAACTATTCAAAGTGGGGAAAAAAAAGGTCTAAACTTCCCAGAATTCTTGAAGCACCCCAGGATTCCGACAATGAGTCGTTTGCGTTTCCTGAAGAGAAGAGCGTGCGTGCGTGTGTAAGGCCTTTGATCTAGAGGTAGAAGAGGGGATCATGGCATCTCCGATTCCCGCTCGATGCCGACGTACTTCAGAGCATCTGCTTGACTGTACCTGAGAGATAAGACAAGTTAGCTACAGACATCAAATCAACCACAAAGTGTGTGAGTATGCGTACGTATAAGTGTGTCAATGAGACCAAACAGGGAGCAAGTTTTAGACACCCTCCTCACGGGGTATTCAGATTGAAATGGCTGCAGACAGGCTGGTTAGTAACCCGTATATACTGACCGGTAGTCAAAGAAGAGCTCTTCTCCAGTCTGGATGGTTCTCTTAGCAAAGATCCCTATCCTGTGGTCCCCATTCACCATCATCACTGCAGAGATAAGAGACTGTTAGCACAACACAGAGGTCTTATCGGTGAAACTCTACATCAGTAACGTCTGTTGGTCCCATCTGCCGGTGTATTAGGTTATACACAACTGGCTGGATCAGCTGACATACTATACATCTAGTGGTTTAAACAGTACCGTAGCACACCTAGTCTGATCCTCTCTGGAAACAGTCACCCAAAATCAACTAATGAAAGGGATTATGGTATTGTCTGACCTTTTGCATAGCAGTTGGGGTGGACGGAATGGTTGGCGAAACGAATCTTGTTTCCTTTCCTAGTAGCATCCACTACAAAATCTGGGGTGGAGAGAGAAATAATTAGCTTTCCCTCCCACTTAGCTTATCAAAAACAGTATTTCAATACTTCTGTATGCGTGTGTGTGTTACCGTTGTTGAGGTTGAAGAGGAAGCTACACATGTATTTGTCGTAGACCTTCCCTCTGCGATCCGCCTCATCTTGGGAGATTATCTACAAGGAGGGGAGAGAAAAACACAACACGGAGAACAAAACAATTATTTTCCACAGGCTTGTACATTACACACAAGTCAAACAAAACCATCACCCTGACAGACACAGGGCCAAGCCTCACCTCCCCACAGTACTCAGAGATGAACTCATTCTTCTGAACTGGCTCTTTGATGAAGATGCCCCAGCCTGCTACATCAGACGGAGCTAGGAGCAGGTGCTGAGAGGGGGGGGGGGGGGGGGGGGGGGGGGGAATCACAAGAGTGAGCTACTGATATCAAGTGTGTGTGTGTGTGTGTGTGTGTGTGTGTGTGTGTGTGTGTGTGTGTGTGTTACCTTCTTGGCTCCCCTCTGTATGGAGCAGTTTTTACAGGAGACGTTCTTGCTGTCCCAGTGTTCAGCGGCTCCGCAGGTCAGACACAGGTCAGGGTCACACTCTCTGACCGCCAGGTAACACGGACACTGTTTAGTGTTACACTGGGCCTTACACCTGCAGCCTGGGAAACGGTTCTGACCTACCCACACAGAGAGAGAGAGAGACGATTCGAGAGTGTGGACTGGTTTGCACTGTAATTATGGATCAAAATAAACTATTAAAACATTTCCTCACACTCTGAGCTGCACTGGCAGAACTTCTCACAGAAGTTCTGAGCAGTGACACAGGGACAGGAGGAGTCACAGGGCTGGCGGGGGTGGTCACATGGCTGGTAGTTATACACGTGGTTGGACGAACCATCTACAGGGGTAGGGGTCAAGCACAGGTCAGCGCTGTCACACAAAGATAAAAACTGATAAATGAATCACAATGATTAAAAAAAACACATTCAATCACATTCTAAGATTGAGTGAGGCTGTAATGTCAGGAGAGTTCTAGAGACAATCGTCACCTTTCTTCAGTTGGATCTTCCTGCAGTGAGTGGCCCACAACCTAAAAAAGGAGATTGTGAGTAGTCTTTTCTGTGGAAGTTGACAACCAGAGCTGACTATGTCCTGCAGTCAGCCCATTACTGCACCCTGAAGTAGTCTGTCCATATTTGGGCATGGCGTACCTGTGTTTCCTCTTCTTCTTGCGAGGGGGCGTGTCTTCGTCCTCGGCCGGAGCGCGAGCGATGATACTAGACTCCTTCACTCTGAACTCATATACCTAGAGACACACCAATTACCAGACAATATACAAAATGTCTTTCCATAAAAGTCATGGGAGAGAAAGCCAGAGAAATGCATAGGTGCTGTGGTGATAAAAACAGACCTGTCTGCAGGTCTTGGTTCCTATGAGCCGTGCTATAGCGCAGTAGTTGTCGTAGTAGGTTCCGATGAGAACCCTAAAGAGTGAAGCCTCGGCTCCGCTCCAATCAACAACCTGAGGGTCACACGTCAGCTTCAACTTCACTGGAGTCTGGCACCGTGAGTTACCCTCTGGATTACATAAAAGGCAATGGTTAGTGTGTGGGTGTGTGCATAGGACTGGGTATGGTGTTTGGCTGGCGCACGTGTGTATGTACCTGAACTGCTGGTGGTCTCGTCCTTCTTGTCATCATCATCATCATCATCATCATCATCATTATCATTATCGTCGTCGTCTTTCCCCTCCTGCTCGCTGTCCGTGTCTTTGGTGTCGGTGGAGACTGTTGGTGTACTAGGCCGGCTGTTGCCGATGGGTCGTCCCCGGCGACGGCTCACTGGGCGTTTGGAAGGGGTCTTGGACCTCTCGGTTGCCATGCCGTCAGGATACTCCCTCACCAATCCATCCTAAACAACCACCACAGAACAACAGTCAGAACTGAAGGTGTCTGAGTGTGTCTGAGTGTGTGTCTGAGTGTACTTGCCTTCACCAGGTACATGTAGCACTCGTCACCACAGGGTTTACTGTCTACCAGATTCTCCATGTTCTTACGCTTATAGGTGTTAGGAGTCGCATGGAAGGCTGGAGTGAGAGATACAAAGACGAGAGAGATGAGGGGTCATAGTGAAGTCAGAGTGTTGGTGCAGAACAGTCCAAATGTGGTGAGAGAGAGTGTGTGTGTCTGTGTCCGTACACTCACGGTGCAGGAAGCAGTCGTATTTGAAGCAGCGTCGGCAGAAGAGTGTGTGGAAGGAGTGTAGACTCTGTTCCCTCTGAACGGAGCGAGCGTTGGGACCGTCCATGTTAGGAGTACACTCTGGAGGCAACGCACCAGGCAACTGGGGCTCTGTCAGCTCCTTGTACCTGATCACACACACGCCATTAGATCTGAGGCAGGACAGGAATATGTTCTACTGACACACACGGGCTGATACAATAATCGTATTATCGTGTAACCAACAATTATGGACAATAACTGAGCTAAACGAATGATCATCATAATAATTTTCATAGATTAATTTTAGTAATGGGGGTATTCAACTATATTTTCAAGTAGATATAGTTGACCCAATAGCAGTTTTTATTGTTTACATCAAGAGGGTAAAGTTGGAAATGGTTTTACAACCAGAATGGCACAGTTGAGAGAAGGTTAATTTCCAAAAGCGCCAAACATTAGTTTGAGAGACAGGGTACCACCAAAGCTGTGTTGTATTCATTAGGTATGACAAACCTCATTTGCAACTATGTACAGTACACGCTCAGAAATAAAAATCTATCATTACAATGACAATTAATTGTTACTCCAAACTCCATCATCACTGCCCTAATACACACACACTTTATATGACACACAGAGGGGTAGTTACTTTTCTCGAAGTTCCTCTGTTGAGCCCTTATCAGGGAACATTGAGGAGATGGCTTCAAAGATCTTATCAGACGGAAACTTCTTAGAGCTGTCACTGCTGCCTTGGCCTGCAAGCAGAGGACAAAGGGGTTACACACACAATTTCTACCAACAGTCACTGCGTCAGCCCACACAGGAGGGTGTAAGGAGATAGAAATTTGAAAGGACAAGGACCTAGGGAAGGGAAATAGGGGAGAGATCTGTGAGATAAAGGTTTAAGGGAATGGTTTTGGGATAGGGCCCATATCTATTCTCAGTTGGATGATAGCAGTGGCCGTCTGTCTTACTGTCAGTGTTGATCAGGGGTTCCTTTCGGGGGTCCTCGGCCAGGTGGTCCTTCGCCTCACAGAGCTCCATCTTCTCAAGCTTAAACTCCTGCTCTTCTTCATCATCATCCTCATCATCGTTGTCACTGTACTGGGTCAGGGCACCCACCAGCTCCACAAAGATCTCATCGTTGATGAAGCCGCACTCTGGAAACACAGACAGTCATTTAACATGAACACACACAACACATCCAAAAACACAAGACTTGATAATATCAAATATTTGTGTGTGTGTGCGCAAGCGTGCATGTCTTACCCCTGTCTCCGTGAACTTTGCCATCGTAGTTCTTGATGAGTTCTTCTATGAAGGTTCCGTCTTGGTCCAGAATCTCGTCTCCCATGTAAGGGATGTTGTGGAGAACCGTTTCGTCTTCTACCTACAAGGCAGACCAGGTATGTCAGGACAACTCCATTATAGTCTGTGACGTCACTATCATCAAGTCGGTACTAGACTACGCCATCGGGTTGGATAACTGTGGTTCTAGTGCACGTGTCAGAACAAGCTTAGTATTGCGTGTTTACAATGAATGTCTGCTGTAGCAGTGTGTTTACCATGAAGTTCTGCTGTAGCAGTGTGTTTACCATGAAGTTCTGCTGTAGCAGTGTGTTTACCATGAAGTTCTGCTGTAGCAGTGTGTTTACCATGAAGTTCTGCTGTAGCAGTGTGTTTACCATGAAGTTCTGCTGTAGCAGTGTGTTTACCATGAAGTTCTGCTGTAGCAGTGTGTTTACCATGAAGTTCTGCTGTAGCAGTGTGTTTACCATGAAGTTCTGCTGTAGCAGTGTGTTTACCATGAAGTTCTGCTGTAGCAGTGTGTTTACCATGAAGTTCTGCTGTAGCAGTGTGTTTACCATGAAGTTCTGCTGTAGCAGTGTGTTTACCATGAAGTTCTGCTGTAGCAGTGTGTTTACCATGAAGTTCTGCTGTAGCAGTGTGTTTAACATGAAGTTCTGCTGTAGCAGTGTGTTTACCATGAAGTTCTGCTGTAGCAGTGTGTTTACCATGAAGTTCTGCTGTAGCAGTGTGTTTACCATGAAGTTCTGCTGTAGCAGCGTGTTTACCATGAAGTTCTGCTGTAGCAGTGTGTTTACCATGAAATTCTGCTGTAGCAGTGTGTTTACCATGAAGTTCTGCTGTAGCAGTGTGTTTACCATGAAGTTCTGCTGTAGCAGTGTGTTTACCATGAAGTTCTGCTGTAGCAGTGTGTTTACCATGAAGTTCTGCTGTAGCAGTGTGTTTACCATGAAGTTCTGCTGTAGCAGTGTGTTTACCATGAAGTTCTGCTGTAGCAGTGTGTTTACCATGAAGTTCTGCTGTAGCAGTGTGTTTACCATGAAGTTCTGCTGTAGCAGTGTGTTTACCATGAAGTTCTGCTGTAGCAGTGTGTTTACCATGAAGTTCTGCTGTAGCAGTGTGTTTACCATGAAGTTCTGCTGTAGCAGCGTGTTTACCATGAAGTTCTGCTGTAGCAGCGTGTATACCATGAAGTTCTGCTGTAGCAGCGTGTTTACCATGGAGTTCTGCTGTAGCAGTGTGTTTACCATGGAGTTCTGCTGTAGCAGTGTGTTTACCATGAAGTTCTGCTGTAGCAGTATGTTTACCATGGAGTTCTGCTGTAGCAGTGTGTTTACCATGAAGTTCTGCTGTAGCAGTATGTTTACCATGAAGTTCTGCTGTAGCAGTGTGTATACCATGAAGTTCTGCTGTAGCAGTGTGTATACCATGAAGTTCTGCTGTAGCAGTGTGTTTACCATGAAGTTCTGCTGTAGCAGCGTGTTTACCATGGAGTTCTGCTGTAGCAGTGTGTTTACCATGAAGTTCTGCTGTAGCAGTGTGTTTACCATGAAGTTCTGCTGTAGCAGTGTGTATACCATGAAGTTCTGCTGTAGCAGTGTGTATACCATGAAGTTCTGCTGTAGCAGCGTGTTTACCATGAAGTTCTGTTGTAGCAGTGTGTATACCATGAAGTTCTGCTGTAGCAGCGTGTTTACCATGGAGTTCTGCTGTAGCAGTGTGTTTACCATGAAGTTCTGCTGTAGCAGTATGTTTACCATGAAGTTCTGCTGTAGCAGTGTGTATACCATGAAGTTCTGCTGTAGCAGTGTGTTTACCATGAAGTTCTGCTGTAGCAGCGTGTTTACAATGAATGTCTGCTGTAGCAGCGTGTTTACCATGAAGTTCTGCTGTAGCAGTGTGTTTACCATGAAGTTCTGCTGTAGCAGTGTGTTTACCATGAAGTTCTGCTGTAGCAGTGTGTTTACCATGAAGTTCTGCTGTAGCAGTGTGTTTACCATGAAGTTCTGCTGTAGCAGTGTGTATACCATGAAGTTCTGCTGTAGCAGTGTGTTTACCATGAAGTTCTGCTGTAGCAGCGTGTTTACCATGAAGTTCTGCTGTAGCAGTGTGTTTACCATGAAGTTCTGCTGTAGCAGTGTGTGCGTGTTTACCATGAAGTTCTGCTGTAGCGGGGACCAGGAGTACATGACAGGGACAGAGGCTACAGCGTTGAGCGTCTTCAGAGGTATCACCTGTTTGGAGAACTCAGAGAAACCACTGTCCACTGTGCACTGTAGGAGACAAGACCACACACACACACACTAGAGGACTCAGACAAGCCTCCACTGGAAAGTGAAGTGTAAAAAGTCCTAAATGGTGAAAAACAGTAAACTGGTAACGTAGATTTTCAATATCTCTGGAAAGGTGTGTGTTTGTGAAACATGCGCTGACCTCTCTGGTCCCTCGTAAGGAGCTAACAGATGTCATGATGTGAACGGGCTGGATCCTTCTGGTCTTCCACTCAGCGTTCAGGATGTCTGTCCGCTCCAGGATCCTCTGACGGTTAGAGTTAAACATACTCTGGGGGGAGAGACACTGTCAGAAACCTGTGTGTGTGTGTGAGATATATCTGTAATGTTTGTTTGTGTATATGTACCTTGACCTCATCAGCCCGTCTGAAACGTTTGAGTTGGCGTAGCCTCATGTACTCAGACTTCACCCGTCTCCTCCAACACACTGGTCCCTTCTCAGACCGCTTCCCTGTCAGCACCATGGTCAACCTGGAACACACATACACAGCTTTAGAACCATGCACAGTACAAGAGTAAAGACAAATAGCTATGGTTCTGGACTAACGGCTAAGAGTTGACATGAAAACACACAACTGAGCTTTGGACCCCATAGCTGGTCATGGAACATGTTGATAAGGGTGCATGACAGTCTCTTCAGAGTCAACGGCTGTTTCAGTTTCAATTCCCACCTCTACTCCCTTTCTACAGCTGCAATGAGACAGTCATGCCAGGCCAGTTCATAGTTATGCAAATAAGGGGAAACACCCCCAAACTAATTTCTGGTTGCATGTTTCAAATTCATTGTCCATTTACTTGGGGTAAAACATAAATCAGTCTTTGCTGGCTTCCATTACACATGCTCAGTCCCAACTAAACACAGTATTGAAGCCTCCATAATAACATCCGCGTCTCTCTGCTCGATAAGGCCTGGAGAAACGGATGCTGGAGAGGGCCCTAGTTCGAAGTCATTGGCAACAGAAATCAAATTAGAGTTGTGCGTCTGCTACGTGACTGCTGTCTAGAATAGGATGAACTTTAATGTCCCCAAGGGGAAATTGTCTTACCAACAGAGTACTGCCGTATACAAAATCGACACTGTACATTATACACTCAGGTTTTTTTTCTGCATAGTGTTTTTTCCAGCCTCCTATGTCCAAACAGTACAATTATATATATTTTATAATTTGGGGAATGGAAAAATGTTTTAGTGTAAAATTAAAATGACTAAAACCAGATATAATTACAATTGTAAAAGAGAACATGTTCTCAACTTGCCTACCTGCTTAAATAAAGGTTAAATAAAAATAAAATGTAAAAAATAAAGTACATAGAAAAGATAATGGACCTATATATTTTTTACAAGATCATCTTTGAGATCTAACAATCACCAAAATAAACACTAGTCAGTCAAATTCCCCAAATGATGCATTCAGAAGTATTTTTGTCATGGCATGGGGCACCCATTGATTTGTTATAATGTTTGAGTCACTCAGATAGCATAAGCCATGGTGAAATGTGTAGAATTTAAGGAAATCAACTTTGAAATGGCAACATGTTCTCAGCCCCATGGCACGAAATTAGCTTTAAAACAGCACCTTTTTCCTCTTAGCAAAATGTGTAGAATTGCAGGACATGAGCTTTAAAACACTACATTTTGTCACTAGCCAACAGGAGGGCCTCTAACATTTTAAGTCAGTGACTGCACCATTGGCCAAGCCCATGGTCCTACCCCCACCACCATTTTCAACCAGAAAAACCCTGCAGACTAAACATAATAAAAGCATTGCATTGTCTGTGATTGTTCAAAACAACTTACTGATCACATACTGCTAGAAAGAACACTGCCTATAGCTCTGACTAGAGGAACTATAATGTATCCTTTTCTTAATCTGCATTGATATTGTGCATCTGTCCTGCCTGGGTGGGTCTAACCCAATGGATCCCCTACCTTAAGGAAATACAGTATCCTGTGCTGCCATGAAAATCTGTTATCTTATCACAGTCACCACACTGGATGCTCATGTTTAGGGCTTTGCCACGCATAGAGGAAAGGAGTAAGACTTACTGTAGAATTACACATCACTGAAAATTATTTGTCAAATTTTTGTGTTCAACAGTTCAATACAAACATGTTCATATGTTAGATTGAAGGGCTCAATACTCAAAGATGGAGGGGACAATTAACAGTATTATAATTAAAAGGTAATAGAGAACAATAGTAAATGCGTCTCTTTTTGAAGGCACTAACTCCTCCATGGTTCGTTGAACAAAGTCTTTCAGCTATTTTTTTTTAAACAAGGTTTTTGGATAAACGCCCAAAATAAGGCCTGTGTCTGTGGTAAACACAGGTTAGGAGATCTTATACGTTTTGTTCTATGAGACAATCTTCATCAGCTAACATCACTTTGTGATTTTTGAAGCATTTATGTAATACTTAAAAAAATATATATAACGCAAATAAAGACTTTATAAAGGTAATGTTAACTGATTGATATTACCATTATAGAACTAAACGTATAAGATCTCATAAACCCGTGTTAATGTCAGACCTTATTATCGGCGTTTATTCAAAAACCCTATTCCTTCCTCATAGAAATGTCTAAACGAACCAGAGGTAAATCATTTCCGGTTTTTAGGACTACAAGCTGGCGAGTTCTATTCTGTACTAGACTAGTGCCATATTACTGGTATGTAGTGGCAAGTGGCTGAATAGCGCCCCTATTGGAAATATGAAGAACAACAAGTATATCAGAGTCGGGAAGGCTTTCACCTTTCGCTCTCAACTGCCTCGAGTGACACACATTGGACCCTAATTCTGTCATTGTTGTCATGTCAAATGTGACTAATTTTTTGATAGAATTGTAGCGAACACTAGCTAGCGGTTCTCGAGGTAGCTGACGTTAGTATCGTGCACATTTCCCAATTCAGATGTTAGCTAGCTAAATGTCCATTTCAAACCATCCTGACAAATAATTCGATTTAGCTAGCTAACTAATTTAAAAGGATGACACCGCTACACAGTTCAATAAAGTTCAATGTTGGGAGTAAACGTGTAAACCTGGTACGATTTGAAGTGAAGAAAGGAAAACCCTTCCGCGCCTCCACCGCAGACAAACACCAGTTAATTTGCAAAGTGAAGTAACGTTACACAACTGTCATCTTGCCACATTCATTGGCTGGCTAACTTATTGGCATAATTTACAAATATAACTTCCAGATCAAACAAGTGAATAAATGTATCAATTCTAACATTAACCTTCCATACCTGGCTAGCCGGTTAGCTAGCAAGCTAACTAGCGACCAAGACATAGATAGCTAGCTAACGTTACATATGTGGCTATTATTTATTTTTTCAGAGGAAAGAAGAATTGTATATTTTGACAGCATTTCCTACCTGCAGAGGGGGGTCAGTCCTCATTCAATGAAGTGACTCGGGATCTATCCGATACGCACCAAGCGAGAATCTTTCGTTGATCGGGATTGGATTACTAACGTTACTATGTTTTGTTGGCTAGCTCGTTAGCACCGAGAGAAAGGGGGAGTCGATTCACCTCGCGCGTCCTCTAGCTAGCGAACACCGGCTTGCTACGCTTCTTTCTGGTATGTACTTCCCAATGGAAATAACACGGATAGTTTGATGCGGAATTAACTTCTTGTAAAATATTATGTTTTACTGAACAGTTTCTCAATTTCTATATTTCCGCCTCAGCAACTATTCAAACGTCTCTCTCCGTCTCTTTCACTCACATTCGCCGCCCACTCGGGCCACTGCAGCTTCAACGAGCGCCAAACATACGGGCCAATCACCGCCGCCGATATTCAAGATTCTCACTACGGTGCATTGCGATGGGTCGGATTGTATCAGGGAGCTGGCCAATGATAGGCCGCGCTACAACGGGGCCCCGGAATGGGGGACATGTGGGGAAGTTTCCTTTGTTCTCTTGGTTATCAACGATACAAATGCCTAGCAAAGATGTAGATGCGAAGTGTTTACTCTATTACCTGGTGCCACATGTATGTGCAACTATTTACAATTACGACTCCTCATCATGGTAATATCATATTTAATAATCCATGAGAAAATGTGAATGTACAATTTCAGTAGATATGAGTAAATATTGGTAGCAAAACCGTTTAGTACAAAGCAATGTACTATGTGTTTTATATTGTAGAAAGGTGTATAAAGTAAATATCTTCTTTATTTTTATTCTGGTCATGGCATGTAACCTTGTTATGGTCGGGTATAGCCTCAACAGTCTAAAGTCGCTTTCTGTCATCACATTTTCTCTATATGCACTGACAGCAAAGAGCTAGGGAGGATAATTGCTTACTCATTGCGTTAACTTCCCTCTCCTCCTTCTCAAAACTCATTGAAGGAGAAGTGGCTCTCATCAAATAGATTTTGGGAAGGAGAGAGGACGCGAGGAGTAAGCAATTATTCTCCCCAGCTCTTTCCTGAGTATTCAATTGACATCTTACCCATGACAGTAAAAACGAATTATTGTTCATCCTCTTGTACATACTTTACAGCTAGGCTGAGTTTACTGACTTGTAATCATGTAGGGAGGTCGAAAAGGAGAGGGAGCCACTTTAGATTATTGAGAAGGAGCCCTCCTCTCCGCTAGGGTTATCCAGTTTACTAAGTCCCGCCCTTCTCATACGCTCATTGGTAGATGGCCCGGGATACGAATCGGCCTCGTTCAGAACAGTTCAGTTTGCTCATACAGTAATAGCAAAGATTGTTATAACTAAACCAAGATTGACCAAAACCCATCGTTTCAAATGGGAAGGAATGAGTCAGAACTAGCAAGGAGGTGGGCAGAGCCAAGCACGAGCTAGCGAGATCCTATTGGCTCATATTTCCGTTAGGGAACGCCTAGTTTGAAGTGCGCGTGTGCATTTTATAAAAATATATTTAACCTTTATTTAACTGTGAAGTGGGTGTGCGCATGAACTAAAATCGCATTTGCACTCCTAAACAATGCACTTAAAAAAAAAACTTTAGCAAAATGTAAAGTCTACAAAATTTTGTCCACTCTGTTCATAGCATATTTTAGTTTTGGGAACAGAACTGTATTGAGATCAATTGTTTCATCGATAAGAAGATAAGCAGAAAATCGGCCAAAATCCATCTCATTGCATCTTCTCCCACTGCCAGCCATGTAACGTACTTAAGTTAAAAAAAATAGTTTAATGTACCACATAAGTCGTTTTTGGGGGTGTCTGTACTTTACTATTTATATTTTTCTCTGCTTTTACTTCACTATATTCCAAAAGAAAAGGATTGTAACTTTTTACTCCATACATTTTCCCTGACATCCAAAAGTACTAAGTTACAATTTGAATGCTTAGCAGTGCAGGAAAAATATCAAATTCACACACTTATCAAGAGACTCACTAAACATGAATGCTTCCTTTGTAAATTATGTCTGAATGTTGGAGTTGCCACTACTACAACTTTGATGTAATGTCCTTAAAACAAGTCAAAATGAGGCTCAGTAGTGTGTGTGTGGCCTCCACGTGCCTGTATGACCTCCCTACAATGCCTGGGCATGCTCCTGATGAGGTGGAGGATGGTCTCCTGAGGGATCTCCTCCCAGATCTGGACTAAAGCATCCGCCAACTTCTGGACAGTCTGTGGTGCAACGGGACGTTGGTGGATGGTGCGAGACATGATGTCCCAGATGTGCTCAATTGGATTCAGGTCTGGGGAACGGGCGGGCCAGTCCATAGCATCAATGCCTTCCTCTTGCAGGAACTGCTGACAATGAGGTCACATGAGGTCTAGAGCATGAGCATATGGTATCACAAGGGGTCTGAGGATCTCATCTCGGTACCTAATGGCAGTCAGGCTACCTCTGGCGAGCACATGGAGGGCTGTGCAGCCCCCCAAAGAAATGCCACCCCACACCATGACTGACCCACCGCCAAACCGGTCATGCTGGAGGATGTTGCAGGCAGCAGAACGTTCTCCACGGCGTCTCCAGACTCTGTCACGTCTGTCACATGTGCTCAGTGTGAACCTGCTTTCATCTGTGAAGAGCACAGGGCGCCAGTGGCGAATTTGCCAATCTTGGTGTTCTCTGGCAAATGCCAAACGTCCTGCACGGTGTTGGGCTGTAAGCACAACCCCCACCTGTAGACGTCCCGCCCTCATACCACCCTAATGGAGTCTGTTTCTGACCGTTTGAGCAGACACATGCACATTTGTGGCCTGCTGGAGGTCATTTTGCAGGGCTCTGGCAGTGCTCCTCCTGCTCCTCCTTGCACAAAGGTGGAGGTAGCGGTCCTGCTGCTGGGTTGTTGCCCTCCTACGGCCTCCTCCATGTCTCCTGATGTACTGGCCTGTCTCCTGGTAGCGCCTCCATGCTCTGGACACTACGCTGACAGACACAGCAAACCTTCTTGCCACAGCTCGCATTGATGTGCCATCCTGGATGAGCTGCACTACCTGAGCCACTTGTGTGGGTTGTAGACTCCGTCTCATGCTACCAATAGAGTGAAAGCAGTGCCAGCATTCAAAAGTGACCAAAACATCAGCCAGGAAGCATAGGAACTGAGAAGTGGTCTGTGGTCACCACCTGCAGAACCACTCCTTTATTGGGGGTGTCTTGCTAATTGCCTATAATTTCCACCTGTTGTCTATTCCATTTGCACAACAGCATGTGAAATTTATTGTCAATCAGTGTTGCTTCCTAAGTGGACAGTTTGATTTCACAGAAGTGTGATTGACTTGGAGTTACATTGTGTTGTTTAAGTGTTCCCTTTATTTTTTTGAGCAGTGTACAGTTGAAGTTTACATACACGTTAACCAAATACATTTAAACTCTAAAAATTCCCTGTCTTAGGTCAGTTAGGATCACCACTGTATTTTAAGAATGTGAAATGTCAGAATAATAGTAGAGATAATGATTTATTTTAGATTGGATTTCTTTCATCACATTCCTAGTGGGTCAGAAGTTTACATCCATGGGCCAAGGAATGGGCCAAAATACCAGCAACAGAGTGTGAAAACCTTGTGAAGACTTACAGAAAACGTTTGACCTCTGTCATTGCCAACAAAGGGTATATAACAAAGTATTGAGATAAACTTTTGTTATTGAGCAAATACATATTTTCCACCATAATTTGCAAATAAATTCATTAGAAATCCTACAATGTGATTTTCTGGATTTTTTTTCTCATTTTGTCTGTCATAGTTGAAGTGTACCTATGATAAAAATTACAGGCCTCTCTCATCTTTTTAAGAGGGAGAACTTGCACAATTGGTGGCTGACTAAATACTTTTTTGCCCCACTGTACATCCACAGGTACACCTCCAATTGACTCAAATGATCAATTAACCTATCACGCTTCCTTACTCAAGAAAACAAAAAAAAGAGACCATGTTTATATGCCGCGTTATTAACTCAATTATATATTTTTTACATTGTTCACAAACATTTCCGATATGTGACATGTATTAATGCCAAAATAACATGCAAAACAGGCAAGACCCCCCCAAAATATATATTTATATGTTTTTGCAAAAAATGTGGGTCTCAAAACAGGTGGGGCTCTGCCTTTCTCAATGTCATTGAAAAAAACAGAAGAGTCAAAGATATTTTTTTCCTCACATGCGTTCCGAATTTAAAAGTAATCCTCAAAGTAATCTTGTTCTTTGAAAGTATCTAATCGGATTACAATAGTTTTGCTGGTAACGTAACAGATTAGTTCATTTTTTTGTAATCCCTTACATGTTACAGATTACATGTAATTTATGGTCGGGGATTAACGGATTACATGACCCTCCCCCATTTTCCATCAGGTAACTATTGTGTAAATTTCATCCACTCCCTAAAGGAAACATGAGTGTTACCATTCATCACACATACTCAATCTGAAACCATAATATGTGGACATTGTACAATCAGTGAGAACCTCGTATTACATGAATATATAGCTACTGTACACCGTGCAAATTGGTTGTTTGTCATGTCTTTGGTCACATTCGTGTGGGTCAAACAAATTGGTTGACAATGGAGCCTCACACAATGCAGGAAATCCCTGCAGGATGAGCAACTGTAGACAACTGCAGTCAAAACGTAATTTTTTATCACAATTTTTGTAAGGTTAATGCAGTTAACCTGGACAATTTTATCCCCAAAATAGGTGGTCACCACCTTTCAAAGTGATCCAGTCGAAAGCAGCCATTGAGATGAGAACATGCAAGACTGCACTCTGCCACACAGAGTATCTGCACATGTGCAAGTGCCACACAGCAACTATGATACCAAAACAGCTCAACCCTCCTGGTTGTTGCAGAGATTGACTCACTAGTTTGTCGTGCATCTAGGTATTCTCGCAGTCTACCTTTAAACCTGACCTATGACCTGACCCATCACCTTACGCATTAAATGCCCCAGTTACAGGAATGGACATCCCCAAAAATTGATACAACACATACATGGAGCCTAGCCTCCCACACATCTGTCCAACAGTAAAGCTAAATAGAAAACAATGCTTTTTTTTATAAAACTTGAAATAAAATGTAGTAAAGTGGATCTAAAAACAATTCATCTTAATAGTATAATAACCTCTAATCAGGGAATGATTTAGAAGGGGTGCAATTAATTCAGGTAGATCAGAAAACCAGCAGGCTCAAGGCCTTGTAGGGTAGAGATGAATACTCCCATCCTATATAAAAGGACAGACATTCCTTCATTTTGCTTTCACCCATCCTCAGTACAGCTGACAAGGAGAATAATTATGCACCCCACACAACACAGTTCATGTTTTATTTGAAAACGCTTAGAACTCAGTGCTTACATGCTTTCAGACATGGAAAACAAAAGCAGAATCTCTTGATTTGAACAGAAAGATTTTACATGTGGTACATTAGAGAAACTCAGTAACAGCCCTCTGTGGGGACACTAAAATCAACTCCGACCCCCTAAACACTAGGCCCTAGTGGAGATCTGAGATGGTTGGATACATATGGTGGTAGCGCCATCTTGCACATAGGTGGCTAGGGTGTAGGGGCTAGGAAGGGTTGATTTGGAATTGACAGTCTGCCCTCGGCTCCTCCAGGGCACCTGGAATGTGTAGTCTCTACACTGGCATGGTTAAAGTTCTTAGCTACTCAGAAAGAGATTAAAGTTCATCTTTGCTCTGTGATAACTGTGTGGCGTGCTGTTCCAAGAACTTACTAAATCCTTCTATGGTTCTATCCCCACCCTCAAATTTGATTGGGCTCTGCTTGCTGTTGCTAGGTGCAAAGTAGATGGTAGGGAAGCCCTCTGTTTTATAGCTGTCGTGAGGCACGTCATTAGCCGTGGCATCCATTTTGGCAATGACCAGGTTCTTCTCGTTCTTGTATTTTTTGCCTAGGGCGGTGTAGTCAGGGTCCAGCTTCTTGCAGTGACCGCACCACGGGGCGTAGAACTCGATCAGGACGTCTTTCTTGGTATCCATGACAATGTCGTCAAAGGTCTTTCCAACCACTACCTTCACAGGGCCTTTGTTGTTCTTGGGCACCGGCTGGGATTTGATGACGGGCTTCAGTTTGCCTACAGAGAGGGAGAGACAAGAATGGACACACATGGTGACCAATGGACACTAATGTATAGTCCATTACACAACATTGGCAAAGACCTGTCACATACGGATGATATTTGGCTGGCTGCAGACAAGGTACTCAAGGTTAATATGTAACTCAATACAACATCTTGTGGTTTAAAGTCGTGACATTTTATAACAATTGCTGTAAAGCTCACCTTTCTTAAAGGCCATGATGAATTCCCTCAGCACCTCAGAGTCAAACTCCTCAGGCTCCATGGCAAACTTCTTGCCACCATCTGCCAGAATCCCCACATTGACTTCCTCCCCGCTGTCGCTGAGCCCCAGGCTCTTCAGCTCATCTGAATAGTCCTCCTCGTCAGCGATTGCAAAGGTGTATTCCGGGAAATCCTTGGCCACCTCCAGAACCTTGCTCCTCCAGAATTGGGTGGCTAGAACAGAAATAGGAGTTATCAGACACGATGCATGAGATGAGCTGCAATTAACACCGCCAAGGTTGTCCAACCGCCAGTCCTGGAGGAGAGCTACTGGTAGTGCAGGCTTTTGTTCCAGCTCTTCAGCATGTCAAGAAAGGTATTATGGAAGCTATGCAGCTTTAGACAATATTCACAATCTAGGAAATAAGGGGTTGACGACACTTGCCTTTCCTGAAGTCGAAGCCGAAGTCCACACCGTAGTAGACAACGACCAGCGGTCTCTTAGTGTAGCGTTTAGCATCGTTGCTCTGTTTCCTGTGACCCACCAGTGGCAGGATGTGTTTCTTAAAAAAGTCCTGCACCTCAGACACCTCTGTGGAGTCCTGAAAAGGAGAGAGGCCAGGTTATGAGATCATACATTAAAACATGCACAAATAATTTCAGCATTTTCTTAGGTCAGGAGAGCATGCTTCATTGAAGTCTACTTGAGGTTAGACAAACACACCTTGTGGACAGACTTACTTTGATGGTGAGCGTGTGTGAAGCTTTCTCATACTTGGACCTGAACTTCTCAGGCTGCACCATAACGACCTGGCCGGGGGAGGCATTGAGGAGCTTGGCCAAGTCTGAACTGAAGGTATGGAGGAACTTGAAGTCCTCTCTAAGAACATGACCTGGGAGGACAGATAGGAGGGGAACACAGTACAATCACTATTGATCCCCTTTAGAAAGCCTCACCAGGAGCGCAGGAATTTCTTATACACCCTCAATACTAAACATATAGCATGCTATGTGTAGTCACTAAGGGTTTGTACAGACCGTGGCAAGTATTTATTTTCAAGGACCATCAATTTTTAAAAGTTCATCGCCACAACCTTCTGGGGAACCTTACAAGTTCTACTCAATGTTGTTTTGTAGGGCTGTCCCAGACAAAAACATAAATAAACAAATATTAAAATGTGGAGTTCCCTATATAGACACACCCTACGTTTGAAGAAAATCTATACTGTAGGTAGGCTACTGAGCTCATCTTATGCTTTAAGCACACTGATTAAATAATCAAGACACAAATGACAGGGAGCAAGAGATCAAGATAGCCTAAACAGAAGAATGGTGTATATACAGTGCCTTGCGAAGTATTTGGCCCCCTTGAACTTTGCGACCTTTTGCCACATTTCAGGCTTCAAACAAAGATATAAAACTATTTTTTTGTGAAGAATCAACAACAAGTGGGACACAATCATGAAGTGGAACGACATTTATTGGATATTTCAAACTTTAACAAATCAAAAACTGAAAAATTGGGCGTGCGAAATTATTCAGCCCCTTTACTTTCAGTGCAGCAAACTCTCCAGAAGTTCAGTGAGGATCTCTGAATGATCCAATGTTGACCTAAATGACTAATGATGATAAATACAATCCACCTGTGTGTAATCAAGTCTCCGTATAAATGCACCTGCACTGTGATAGTCTCAGAGGTCCGTTAAAAGCGCAGAGAGCATCATGAAGAACAAGGAACACACCAGGCAGGTCCGAGATACTGTTGTGAAGAAGTTTAAAGCCGGATTTGGATACAAAAAGATTTCCCAAGCTTTAAACATCCCAAGGAGCACTGTGCAAGCGATAATATTGAAATGGAAGGAGTATCAAACCACTGCAAATCTACCAAGACCTGGCCGTCCCTCTAAACTTTCAGCTCATACAAGGAGAAGACTGATCAGAGATGCAGCCAAGAGGCCCATGATCACTCTGGATGATCTACAGCTGAGGTGGGAGACTCTGTCCATAGGACAACAATCAGTCGTATATTGCACAAATCTGGCCTTTATGGAAGAGTGGCAAGAAGAAAGCCATTTCTTAAAGATATCCATAAAATATGTCGTTTAAAGTTTGCCACAAGCCACCTGGGAGACACACCAAACATGTAGAAGGTGCTCTGGTCAGATGAAACCAAAATTGAACTTTTTGGCAACAATGCAAAGCGTTATGTTTGGCGTAAAAGCAACACAGCTGAACACACCATCCCCACTGTCAAACATGGTGGTGGCAGCATCATGGTTTGGGCCTGCTTTTCAGGGACAGGGAAGATGGTTAAAATTGATGGGAAGATGGAGCCAAATACAGGACCATTCTGGAAGAACCTGATGGAGTCTGCAAAAGACCTGAGACTGGGACGGAGATTTGTCTTCCAACAAGACAACGATCCAAAATCTACAATGGAATGGTTCAAAAATAAACATATCCAGGTGTTAGAATGGCCAAGTCAAAGTCCAGACCTGAATCCAATTGAGAATCTGTGGAAAGAACTGAAAACTGCTGTTCACAAATGCTCTCCATCCAACCTCACTGAGCTCGAGCTGTTTTGCAAGGAGGAATGGGGAAAAAATGTCAGTCTCTCGATGTGCAAAACTGATAGAGACATACCCCAAGCGACTTACAGCTGTAATCGCAGCAAAAGGTGGCGCTACAAAGTATTAACTTAAGGGGGCTGAATAATTTTGCACGCCCAATTTTTTAGTTTTTGATTTGTTAAAAAGGTTTGAAATATCCAATAAATGTCGTTCCACTTCATGATTGTGTCCCACTTGTTGTTGATTCTTCACAAAAAAAATACAGTTTTATATCTTTATGTTTGAAGCCTGAAATGTGGCAAAAGGTCGCAAAGTTCAAGGGGGCCGAATACTTTCGCAAGGCACTGTGTGTGTGTGTATATATATATATAATGTATGTGTGTGTATATGTGTATGTATGTGTGTGTATATATATACATACATATACACACAAAAATAACTGTCCCCGAACCTCGTCCAGCTGGCCTTGGCAGATTCTGCCAGTAAGCTCCTGAAGTTACCAGTAGGTAATGGCTACAGGGGTCATCAAATTTTTCAATTTAGAACACCAATTTATCTTACCATTTCTACCAAACTGCATGCCAGTTATGATTGTCATATGCACATTCCCATGTAACAGTTACATTTCATATACAATGCTCAAAAAAATAAAGGGAACACTTAAACACAATGCAACTCCAAGTCAATCACACTTCTGTGAAATCAAACTGTCCACTTAGGAAGCAACACTGATTGACAAATTTCACATGCTGTTGTGCAAATGGAAGACACAACAGATGGAAATTATAGGCAATTAGCAAGACACCCCCAATAAAGGAGTGGTTCTGCAAGTGGTGACCACAGACCACTTCTCAGATCCTATGCTTCCTGGCTGATGTTTTGGTCACTTTTGAATGCTGGTGGTGCTTTCACTCTAGTGGTAGCATGAGACGGAGTCTACAACCCACACAAGTGGCTCAGGTAGTGCAGCTCATCCAGGATGGCACATCAATGCGAGCTGTGGCAAGAAGGTTTGCTGTGTCTGTCAGCGTAGTGTCCAGAGCATGGAGGCGCTACCAGGAGACAGGCCAACAACCCAGCAGCAGGACCGCTACCTCCGCCTTTGTGCAAGGAGGAGCACTGCCAGAGACCTGCAAAATGACCTCCAGCAGGCCACAAATGTGCATGTGTCTGCTCAAACGGTCAGAAACAGACTCCATGAGGGTGGTATGAGGGCCCGACGTCCACAGGTGGGGGTTGTGCTTACAGCCCAACACCATGCAGGACGTTTGGCATTTGCCAGAGAACACCAAGATTGGCAAATTCGCAACTGGCACCCTATGCTCTTCACAGATGAAAGCAGGTTCACACTGAGCACATGTGACAGATGTGACAGAGTCTGGAGACGCTGTGGAGAACGTTCTGCTGCCTGCAACATCCTCCAGCATGACCGGTTTGGCGGTGGGTCAGTTGTGGAGTGGCATTTCTTTGGGGGGCCGCACAGCCCTCTATGTGCTTGCCAGAGGTAGCCTGACTGCCATTAGGTACCGAGATGAGATCCTCAGACCCCTTGTGAGACCATATGCTGGTGCGGTTGGCTCTGGGTTCCTCCTAATGCAAGACAATGCTAGACCTCATATGGCTGGAGTGTGTCAGCAGTTCCTGCAAGAGGAAGGCATCGATGCTATGGACTGTCCCGCCCGTTCCCCAGACCTGAATCCAATTGAGCACATCTGGGATATCATGTCTCGCTCCATCCACCAACGCCACGTTGCACCACAGACTGTCCAGGAGTTGGCAGATGCTTTTGTCCAGGAGTTGGCGGAAGCTTTAGTCCAGGTCTGGGAGGAGATCCCTCAGGAGACCATCCGCCACCTCATCAGGAACATGCCCAGGCGTTGTAGGGAGGTCATACAGGCACGTGGAGGCCACACACACTACTGAGCCTCATTTTGACTTGTTTTAAGGACATTACATTAAAGTTGGATCAGCCTGTAGTGTGGTTTTCCACTAATTTTGAGTGAGACTCCAAATCCAGACCTCCATGGGTCGATAAATTTGATTTCCATTGATAATTTGTGTGATTTTGTTGTCAGCACATTCAACTTTGTAAAGAAAAAAGTATTTAATAAGAATATTTCATTCATTCAGATCTAGGATGTGTTATTTTAGTGTTCCCTTTATTTTTTTGAGCAGTGTGTAATACCGTCTTCGTATCTGAAAATCATCATGTGGTTAATCAAAATTCTAAAAGTAACTATTGTAAAAATAGCCTCCAGAAAGCCAACAAATATAAACAGTGTAGCCTGCCGGTAGAAAATATCCTGATAAAAATAAATATCCTATGAATCACATTGGCTACGCATGGCCTGTCTACAAGGAACTTTAAACATTGTATCAACTAGGTCCAGCCTGAAGCTGGTGCTAGCAAACTTGCAATATTGTATAGAATATTCTGGGCCCTCAGAGTTTCCTGTACCAGTGAGCTCTGGACTGACATAGCTGTAGGCTATTTGTGCAAGGGATAAGAAGTGATCAGGTAGGCCTATTCTATTACTTTTCCACCGGATCAGAGCATGACAATGTCAGATTTTCAAGGTGTTCCAGTACCAAATTCAAGTACTTGACGCACCTTGTGTGCACCCTGCACTGTACACCAAAGCATTGTTAATAAAAATGATTGAATACTTACAGGCCTCTAGGTAGAGGTCGTAGGTCGTATCCTGCTCCGAGGAAAACACACCCACTATGACAGCATCGTCACCATCTTTGATAAACTCTGACACCTGTTTCACCATCTGCACCTGCTTGGAGGGAGGCCCTGCCTGCTCGCTCATATAGTCAACAATTCCTACACAGAGAGAACACAGAATAGTTAGAACACTTGGCTATATCATTACAATGGTACACGTCCTAAAATCCATAATGTTAGCAGATATATTTAGTTATTGGGGAGTGTCTGAAAGTCTGAAGTGTGGACATACCACTCTTCTCTCTGGGTCCGTTGTAGTCGAAGGCCTTCCCCTTCCTGAAGATCTTGAGGGTGGGGTACCCCGACACCCCGAAACGGATGGCAATGTCCTTCTCCTGGGTGGCGTCTACCTTGGCCAGGGGGATGGGAGGAGAGCGCTGGCTCAGGTCCTTGGCTGCCTTCTCATACTCTGGAGCCAGCTGCTTACAGTGGCCACACCTGGAGGGACAGTTAAAACAGCACCATAACGCTTCGTTAGGCAGGAACAGTCATGAAGCTTCATATAAAGCTATTTTATCACCTCCACTCCTTTACTAGACAGAAAACACAAAGTGATATATTTCATGCGTCAGACCAGTGCAGGTGAAGAGGAGACAAGGACATGAAGTGACTAGATCATTGAGATGCATCCTAAACGTTGTCTGGAGGTGGATTGACTGACCATGGGGCGTAGAACTCCACCAGGATGATGTCAGCGTTGTTGACCACATCGTCAAAGCTGTCCTTGGTCAGCACCAGGGTTGCCTCAGGAGGGGGCTTCCAGTCTGGCTGGGCCACCTCCTTCACTTGAGCCACAATGGCTGAAACACAACCACAGTTATAACATTACCAATGCTACTAAAAATGAAACTAAGATAGTAGCCTGTGTACCAGTCTGTTTCCGCTTTAGTCAAACAAGGCCAAGATGTACTAGCGTAGTCAAATATTGAAACAGAGACAGCCAGGCTACCAGCTCAGTCTTGTTAGTGGTTGTCCTACCCTGCTCATTCTTGGCACCATCATACTCCACAGGCTCCCCCTTCTTCATGATCTTGAAGGTGGGATATCCCGACACCTCAAATCTACTTGCTAAGGAACTGGACTTCGTCGCATCCACCTTGGCCACAGGGATAGGGGGGTCATTCTCTTTCAGACTCTGGGCGATCTTCTCATACTCAGAAGCAAACTGCTTACAGTGGCCACACCTGGGAGAGGGGAGGAGAACAGATTAGAGAAGTGCCAATCAAGGGGGAAATGATTTCAATGGTGCATATATCCCATGCATTTGAGATGAAGGCCTTCCGGTTTTCACACCTCATTTTCGGCTACCAAGAGCTGCACAACAGATGTGGATGGACACGTCGCCAATGACTGACAAATATTGACTTCTTATTGTCAACTCTCCCTTTACGCAAACTTACCATGGGGCATAGAACTCTACCAGCACAGTGTCCTTGCCCTCCATGAACGTGTCAAAGTTGTTGTCGGTCAGGACCAACACTCCGTTCTCATCCTTCACCTCTGTTCCATCATCTTCATCCTCTTCATCGTCACTGTCATCAACCTCATCGACTTCTGCTACATCTGCAAACATCATTGATAACACTGAAATCAACAGAACATCTAGCAACAAGTCAGGACAGCGCAGTTGGGTTTGCGTTGCAACAAAACCTAGTTCTCAAACCCAGGGGAGCTTACAGCAGGCCCACCATTTGGGTTCTCAGCTGAAAGCATGGAACATACAATGAACAAAAATAAATGCAACATGCAACAATTTCTAAGATTTTGAGTTTGAGTTCCTTCTACTGTATGAACTGCAAATTGAAATAAATTCATTAGGCCCCAATCTATGGATTTCACAGATCTGTTGGTCACAGATCCCTTTAAAAAATTGTATGGTGGATCATAAAACCAGTCAGTATCTGGTGTGACCATTTCAGGATCTCACAGTATCTGTGCACTCAAATTTCCATTGATAAAATGCAACTGTTTGTTGTCCATTGCTTATGCCTGCCCATACCCCCACCGTGGGACACTCTGTTCACAACATCAGCAACCTTCTCACCCACACAACACCATACACGCCGTCTGCATTCTGCCCATTACAGTTGAAACCGTGATTCATCTGTGAAAAGCACACTTCTCCAGCATGCCATTGGCCATCGAAGGTGAGCATTTGCCCACTGAAGTCAGTTAGGTGAGGACGACGAGCACGTAGATGAGCTTCCCTGAGACTGTTTGACAGTTTGTGCAGAAATTCTTTGGTTGTGCAAACCCACAGTTGTATCAGCTGTCCGGGTTGCTTGCCAGACGATCCCACACATGAAGAAGCCAGCTGTAGTCCTGGGCTGGCATGGTTACACATGTTCTGCAGTTTGGACATACTGCCAAATTCTCTAAAATGTTGGAAGCGGCTTATTGAAGCGAAATTAACATTAAATTATCTGGCAACAGCTCTCGTGAAATTCCTGCAGTCAGCATGCCAAATCGCACACTCCCTCAACTTGAGACATCTGTGGCATTGTGTTGTGTGACAAAACTGCACATTTTAGAGTGGCCTTTTATTTTCCCCAGCACAAGGTGCACCTGTGTATTGGTATTGATATACCACACCTGTCCGGTGGATGGATTACACTGAGTACAGTAATTGTATCTTTAGTATTAGAAATGTTTGTCATTCCTATAGCAGTTAAGTTCCTAATCTTTCCAAAACTGTATCGCGTGCAGGGTGTATTTGCGTTTAAACTGAGCATTTGTGCAGCGTCGGGGCACTTTCCTCACAAGGTTAAATACATGGGATGTCCAATGACCCAATGTTATGCAATTAGTCATGATAAGAGCTAAACAAAACCACGCTGTAACGTTACGGAGTATGCACAACATTCTATAAAAGCTAGCCAGCAGTTAATAATTAGCTAGCTAGTCACCCAACTAGCTCGCGAATACGAGCTGACTGGCTAATTATAACGACAGAAGAAGCCAGCTAGCTAGCGTGTACACGAACTGGCAAACTTAATTCATTACTAGTTAACGTTAGCTAACTACTTACCATCTTCTTCACATTGGATAACAGTGG
Organism: Oncorhynchus mykiss; assembly: GCF_013265735.2. Classification (NCBI taxonomy): domain Eukaryota; kingdom Metazoa; phylum Chordata; class Actinopteri; order Salmoniformes; family Salmonidae; genus Oncorhynchus; species Oncorhynchus mykiss. The sequence continues at coordinate 17,343,093 of NC_048575.1, read as the reverse complement.
CAAAGTGGGCAACGCCAAGCAAGACAATTAGCAGCAGCGCTATCTTTCTCATTGTCAGGTTTTCCAATGGGATGCTAACCGTGTAACGAGTGAGACTTCTCCCTTTAAGCTAGTAACTGATGAATATAATCACATGGGTCTATTATTAGAAATCTCCGTAGCGCTTGATCATTCCTGAAGTGAAGTTAAACTGATCTTTGGCTTGTGGCTTCATACAAACTAGAAAGACTTCAGAAATCACGCTCCCCACCTCCCGAAATTGAATTTGTCTGACTTGCCGCGTTCTAATTGGCTGTCATCGTCGGTTTTCCTCCAATTGCGTACCGCCACTTAATTCCTGGATCCTGACGTTCGAGGGTGCCATTGGATAGTTTACCAATTATTGTAATGTCATTGGACTGAATAGACTACTGTTTTTCAACAGTGAGTGAACAGTAAAACAAGAAAAAGTTGTACTAGTACTTTTGATATCAACAGGATCATGAAGAGGTTTATTTATTTATTGTGCAAGGACGTCTCTGGATTGCTGCAACAATGCAACTGTCCTGTAAACATATTGGTTAGTCAGTGAGCCATGTTGTAATGTTCATTCTTTCAAGAAACAGTGTGCGCTCCCCTCACCCTATCCTGCACACCATTTATTTGAGAATGTATTTTACACACCATTTATTTATTTGTTTTACAACCAGGGCACATTGTTTATTTAATGTTTTTGAAAATAGACATGGTGACACAAGCAGTGGCTTACTGAATACTTGTAATTAAGCTTGATTCTCTCCACACAGAGTATTTAAACATATTTTTTTCACAATATCCCTCTTGAATAGCATATTGATGAAGATAATTCATTATTTCATCCATTCATTCATTAGACTCGACATACAGTGTCAACCCCAGCACTGTCTGACTGTCCCTAGGAATCCCTCCTCTTCTGGCTCAGTCTCCGGGCTCCCATGGACCATAACCTCCACCACAGCCCTGTGTGGCCCTCCATGGCCCTCCATCACCCCAGAAGCAGTGGTATATCTGGAGCTGGGCCCCTCTACTGTAGCCCATTGGGTGTTTCTGGGACTTCTGTGGCTCTTCTTACCAGACCGACCGACAGTGGTCCAGTGGCTGATCTGATTCTCCAGAACCACAGTCTTAACCAGCTGATTATCTATCCAGCCTGTTAGGCTCTGGATCTGAGGCATGTTGTCCCATGTCCGAGCCTCAGCTAGGTGCACCGAATCTGGGGAGGAGAGGTAGCTTGGCCCCCCTATGGAGGTGGAGATCTGGAGGTTTCTGTCTGATGGGTGCTCTCGGGAGATCCACCCTGGTGCTCCACTATGCAGGGGACTGACGGATGGCCCAACCCTTCTTGAGAGTCCTCCAGCTGGGGCCGGGGTCTGCCTCCTCTGGCCTGACTGCTGCAGATGGTGGAGGGTCTCCAACTCAAGCTGAGACCTGGGATGGAAATAAAAACGACTGGTTAACAACCCAGGCCATCTGAGTGACTTAGGGCTATGCTAGCTAACTGAGCTAAAGCCTAAACATAAACTCAAATAATCAAGTAGTCACTGGGCGAACATAGTGAATCATCTCTGCCATTCTATGGCAGGCTTATGCTGTTTTTGATGTGAATTATATTTAGTTGTGGTTTTACCTGTAGTGGTGTGCGTCAGGTGAGTGTTCCCTGGAGGTCAGTGGGAGGTTGGTGATGTCAGGGGGATCATTGAGAAGTGTTTCTTCAGTCACGTGTGCTGTTTCACTGGCAGCAGAGCGCTACAAAAGAAACGCACACCCTTAAAACTGTGCTGGAATCAGGGACAGCTCATGAGATGGTGGTCAGTTCAAATTGAAAGTGGGACATGTCTAAGTAACTCCACCTAGATTGCTTCACAGAGGCTTACATATTCAAAGGTTATGCCTAAATCATATATACACTGGCAGGTTGGTTCAGACAGTGTGGGTGTGCCCACCTGTGAGGCCAGGCTGGAGGGGCTCTGGGTGGGGGAGAAGATATCTTTAGGATGTAGGGTGTGGTGCAGACTGTTAGAGAAGGCATTTAGTCTAAACTGCAGCTCATCCACCAGGCTCTCAAATTCCTCCAGGTAAAAACTCTGAGGAGAAAAATATATATATCAGCCAGTTAACCCCTTCCATACCTCAATCTAAACCACAAGGTTGTTCTCTGCTTTCATTGACAGTCAAAGCAAGGCAGTCCTATCTTCAAAACTATCTTTCGGACATTAGCATGGAGGTCAAAGGTCACTCACTCTCCTGTGGGCATGGCTATCTGTCCATCTCTGTCTGCGTTGGCCAATGAGCACAGCTGCCCGATCCCTGACGTAGCCAACCACGTCACAGAGAGTCAGTAGGCTCCTCCTCCTACCAGCTAGTTTAGCAGCTCTCACTAACGAGGAGACGATTCCAGTCAACTAGAGACACAGACAGACAGACAGACAGACAGACAGACAGACAGACAGACAGACAGGAGCAAAGGGTTTACAGCAGACAGATGTAGCTTGCTAGGGCTGGATAAAGCAACAACAAAGTACAGTACTGTAGGGTAGACTACGTGTATGTTTGTTGTCTCTGGATCGCCTTGGAAACTAGTTGATTTATGTCAAGGATTTTATCAAACACAAATGTTTAAAAACAGTATTATAAAAAGTTTTTAAAAACAGTGTTATAAAAAGTGTTTAAAAACAGTATTATAAAAAGTGTTTAAAAACAGTATTATAAAAAGTGTTTAAAAACTGTCACGACTTCCGCCGAAGTCAGCTCCTCTCCTTGTTCGGGCGGCGTTCGGCGTATTTATTCCTCTGTTCCCCCTCATGTTTTTGTGTAAGATTGTTTGTGTTACGTGTTTGTTGTTGATGCGCCAGACTGGTTTGTTTTTCCCGTGGTATTTCACGAAGATGTTAATTGTTAAACATAATTATTGTGACTGTTTTTGCGCGTTTTGCACTTTTGCTCACAAATCTCTGCTCTCCTGCATCGGACTTCGCTACCAGTACGCACACACACCTTACAAAAACAGTATTATAAAAAGTGTTTCAAAAAGTTTAATGAGTACCACTGCTGTCCAGGCCACAGTGAGGGTGAGACAGAGAGCTCCATGGTAGAAAGACAAAGACACGCTGTTGGGGCTGTGGAGCTGTTGGGGCTGAGAGGCCACGGGCAGGGAGTGGGCCCGGGAGCCCAGTTGGCCCCTGGAGAGAGACAGGAGTGTGAAGACGGAGTGGGGCAGTGAGCTGGACCCCCAGGACCTCCTCAGGAGCAGCAGGTTTCCCACAGAGGACAGGGCCACCAACAGGAAAACTCCTGACAGCTGGGGACAGAATAGAAATGGCATCAGGACACACTCTAGAAACAAAGTGTGAATTTTAACCAATTAACTTTTACCTGAAGTACTGAACTGTTACTTGAAACTTCTTTAAAAAACATTTAAAATAGGATTATTATATTTTAAATAGTTTCCATGCGGACTGTTTGTAGTTAAGGTAGAAGGTGAAAGGTTGCAGTGTCTGTGGGTTGTTTACCATTGGCCAGAGAAGTCTGGAGAAGGTGAGTCTGAGTAGAGTCACTGAGGCGGCCATGGTTCTGTTAACCCCCGACAAACACATACACCGCACCACCAGGAGGAAGAGCAGTATGCCACGCAGTGTATGGGTGTGCTGGAGATACAGAGGACTCATCATCATCATCATCATCATCATCATCCTCATCATCATCATACACACATACACCTCACTCTCTCCCATTCTCACCTGTTCCGAGGTAGACAGTAAGCTGACATCCACATGCATCCTGAAGTCGTGTCGCTGCAACAGGTCAATGACCTCCAGAGTCAGAATGGACTGATAGATGTAGTAGATGTAGTACACCAGGGTTGCCAGGAGTATACTAGCCTGGAGGGAGACAGAGAGGTGTTACCAGGAATATACTAGCCTGGAGGGAGACAGAGAGGTGTTACCAGGAGTATACTAGCCTAGAGGGAGACAGAGAGGTGTTACCAGGAGTATACTGACCTGGAGGGAAACAGAGAGAATTGTTACCAGAAGTATACTGACCTGGAGGGAGACAGATAAGTGTTACTAGGAGTATATTAGCCTGGAGGGAGACAGAGAGGTGTTACCAGGAGTATACTGACCTGGAGGGAAACAGAGAGAATTGTTACCAGAAGTATACTGACCTGGAGGGAGACAGAGAGAAGGGTTACCAGGAGTATACTGACCTGGAGGGAGACAGAGAGAAGGGTTACCAGGAGTATACTGACCTGGAGGGAGACAGAGAGAAGTGTTACCAGGAGTATACTGACCTGGAGGGAGACAGAGAGGTGTTACCATGAGTATACTGACCTGGAGGGAGACAGAGAGGTGTTACCATGAGTATACTGACCTGGAGGGAGACAGAGAGAAGTGTTACCAGGAGTATAATGGCCTGGAGGGAGACAGAGGTGTTACCAGGAGTATAATGGCCTGGAGGGAGACAGAGAGGTGTTACCAGGAGTATAATGGCCTGGAGGGAGACAGAGGTGTTACCAGGAGTATACTGGCCTGGAGGGAGACAGAGAGGTGTTACCAGGAGTATACTGACCTGGAGGGAGACAGAGAGAAGGGTTACCAGGAGTATACTGACCTGGAGGGAGACAGAGAGAAGGGCAAACTGACCTATTATTGCTAAACAAACAGAAAGAAAATTCCTACTGAGAGAAATGTTTGTAGGGTATAAAGTTCAGTGTGGTTTGCTTAGTACTGAGTATGAAGAGGCTAGCTTGAGCTAGAGAACTCAGACAACTACAGTGAGCAAACCCACATTTACAGAGAATGTATTGCTGTATATATTGTATGAGAGAAGGGAGGGGGTTCTCTCTCACCTGGAGCCAACTCTGGGGGTCTCTCAAGTATGCCAGCATGCCTTTTTCTCCAGCAGAACAGATCTGGAGGGCGAGCTGGACCAGAGAGACGAGGAGGAAAAGGAGCTGGAGAGATGAAGGCAAACAAAGCTACAGCTCATATTCACCTTCAGATACAGTGCCTTGCGAAAGTATTCGGCCCCCTTGAACTTTGCGACCTTTTGCCACATTTCAGGCTTCAAACATAAAGATATAAAACTGTATTTTTTTGTGAAGAATCAACAACAAGTGGGACACAATCATGAAGTGGAACAACATTTATTGGATATTTCAAACTTTTTTAACAAATCAAAAACTGAAAAATTGGGCGTGCAAAATTATTCAGCCCCTTTACTTTCAGTGCAGCAAACTCTCTCCAGAAGTTCAGTGAGGATCTCTGAATGATCCAATGTTGACCTAAATGACTAATGATGATAAATACAATCCACCTGTGTGTAATCAAGTCTCCATATAAATGCACCTGCACTGTGATAGTCTCAGAGGTCCGTTAAAAGCGCAGAGAGCATCATGAAGAACAAGGAACACACCAGGCAGGTCCGAGATACTGTTGTGAAGAAGTTTAAAGCCGGATTTGGATACAAAAATATTTCCCAAGCTTTAAACATCCCAAGGAGCACTGTGCAAGCGATAATATTGAAATGGAAGGAGTATCAGACCACTGCAAATCTACCAAGACCTGGCCGTCCCTCTAAACTTTCAGCTCATACAAGGAGAAGACTGATCAGAGATGCAGCCAAGAGGCCCATGATCACTCTGGATGAACTGCAGAGATCTACAGCTGAGGTGGGAGACTCTGTCCATAGGACAACAATCAGTCGTATATTGCACAAATATGGCCTTTATGGAAGAGTGGCAAGAAGAAAGCCATTTCTTAAAGATATCCATAAAAAATGTTGTTTAAAGTTTGCCACAAGCCACCTGGGAGACACACCAAACATGTGGAAGAAGGTGCTCTGGTCAGATGAAACCAAAATTTAACTTTTTGGCAACAATGCAAAACGTTATGTTTGGTGTAAAAGCAACACAGCTCATCACCCTGAACACACCATCCACACTGTCAAACATGGGGGTGGCAGCATCATGGTTTGGGCCTGCTTTTCTTCAGCAGGGACAGGGAAGATGGTTAAAATTGATGGGAAGATGGATGGAGCCAAATACAGGACCATTCTGGAAGAAAACCTGATGGAGTCTGCAAAAGACCTGAGACTAGGACGGAGATTTGTCTTCCAACAAGACAATGATCCAAAACATAAAGCAAAATCTACAATGGAATGGTTCAAAAATAAACATATCCAGGTGTTAGAATGGCCAAGTCAAAGTCCAGACCTGAATCCAATCGAGAATCTGTGGAAAGAACTGAAAACTGCTGTTCACAAATGCTCTCCATCCAACCTCACTGAGCTCGAGCTGTTTTGCAAGGAGGAATGGGAAAAAATGTCTGTCTCTCGATGTGCAAAACTGATAGAGGCATACCCCAAGCGACTTACAGCTGTAATCGCAGCAAAAGGTGGCGCTACAAAGTATTAACTTAAGGGGGCTGAATAATTTTGCACGCCCAATTTTTCAGGTTTTGATTTGTTAAAAAAGTTTGAAATATCCAATAAATGTTGTTCCACTTCATGATTGTGTCCCACTTGTTGTTGATTCTTCACAAAAAAATACAGTTTTATATCTTTATGTTTGAAGCCTGAAATGTGGCAAAAGGTCGCAAAGTTCAAGGGGGCCGAATACTTTCGCAAGGCACTGTATCATTGGCCTTCATGTCTGAGATAAGACTAATAGAATGGGCCTTTGTTCTAGCTCAGCTCACAATTCACTGCTCACAGTTCACTTCTCACTGCTTGTTGCTAGTAGTCCTGTGTGACAGCGGATGGAAGACCAGACCCTATCTGACTGAATGTGGGGGGTTGTCGTGGAGGGAATAGATCAGGGGTGGGAAAACTCCTGCGTGTGAGCCCACTCAATCTGGGCCGCAGGAGGTTTGAGTAAACACATAATATACAGTACCAGTCAAAAGTTTGGACAACCCTACTCATTCAAGGATTTTTCTTTATTTTTAGTATTTTCTACATTATAGAATAATAATGAAGACATCAAAACGATGAAATAACACATATGGAATCATGTAGTAACCAAAGAAGTGTTAAACAATTCAAAATATATTTCATATTTGAGATGATTCCAAGTAGCCACCCTTTGCCTTGATGACAGCTTTGCACACTCAGGTGTTGGAACGCATTTCAATTAACAGGTGTGCCTTGTTAAAAGTTAATATACGGACTTTCTTTCCTTCTTAATGCGTTTGAGCCAATCAGTTGTGTTGTGACAAGGTAGGGGTGGTACACAGAAGATAGCCCTATTTGGTAAAAGACCAAGTCCATGTTATGGCAAAAACAGCTCCAATAAGCAAAGAGAAACAACAGTCCATCTTTACTTTAAGGCATGAATGTCAGTCAATGCGGAACATTTCAAGAACTTTTAAAGTTTCTTCAAGTGCAGTCGCAAAAACTATCAAGTACTATGATGAAACTGGCTCTCATGAGGACCGTCACAGGAAAGGAAAACCCAGAGTTACCTCTGCTGCAGAGGATAAGTTCATTGAGTTAAGTGCACCTTAGATTGCACCCCAAATAAATGCCTCACAGAGTTCAAGTAACAGACACATCTCAACATCAACTGTTCAGAGGAGACTGTGGGAATCAGGCCTTCATGGCTGAATGGCTGCAAAGAAACCACTCCTATGGATATGCAATCCTGTTTGTTTTTCAACAGGATAATGACCCAACACACCTCCAGGCTGTGTAAGGGCGATTTAATCAAGAAGGAGAGTGATGGAGTGCTGCATCTGATGACCTGGCCTACACAATCACCCAACCTCAACCCAATTGCGATGGTTCGGGATGAGTTGGAGCGTTAGAGGATGGGGCTAGGGACTAGGAGTGTTATGGTGTTACCTGACATGCCATACTGAAGTAGTCCCATACAGTAGGTGAATGGTAGACCCTAGCTGACTGGACACGGGCGGAGGTGTGCAAAGCTCCACCAGGTAATCTCTCGGCCATCAGGTTCACACTGTTGAACAGGTTGGTGGGGGGGCTGTAGAGGGTGAACTGGGTTGCCATGGCTACCGTTAGTCTGTCCAGCCAGCCAGCGGACCTCAGGGATTCTAGCCTGGACACAAACTCTGACCTGGGCGTTAATTAGAGAAGAGAGGACAGGGTGACATCAGCAACATGGTTTCTGTTATCATAGACTAAGCTCAGGTGTGTGTTGTAGAATAGGTAAACAGACATTTAAAAAAGCTATTTAACCTTTATTTACCTAGGCAAGTCAGTTAACAACAAATTCTTATTTACAATGACGGCCTACAACGGCCAAACCAGTACGACGCTGGGCCAATTGTGCGCCGTCCTATTGGACTCCCAATCACGGCCGGTTATGATACAGCCTGGTGATACATACATGATGTGAAAAAAGTTCAAGTCTGTTTACTCATGTACATGGTAGTTTCTTTGAGATAATGGTGCTGAGTGGTTGTGTTGTGTTCTGACCGTGTTAGACCCAGTCGTACTGTGGTCCCAGTTCCTGTGTAACACTGGAGTTGACCGCAGAGACGAAGTCCGACCTCCATGGGTAACGCCATCCCAGAGACTCTTTCCATGAGGCATTCTGGGAACAAGGTCGCCATTACAGGAGGCACCTGAGGGGAGGTCAGAGGTTAGTTATGGGTTCACCCAGCAGGATACATTTAGCTATCAAATTTTCTAGTTTCTAAAGAAAGTAGACCACTCACAGCAAAATTAAATGTAGAATACATAGACATTATGATTCCACATTGCACAGACAGTAAAATCTGAGCTGTACTGCAATACTGTGTATGTAACACCTACATGTTTCAAGCAGACCACCATAGTCCCTGTGCCCAAGAACGCCAAGTTAACCTGTCTAAATTCAACAAGCTCTCACAGTCTCACATCAGAATTTGACATTCATCTGCGTTTCTGAAATGCCAAATTTGAAGTTGTTCCAAACGTAAAATATCGAAGTGTTTAAGGATAAGTTTAGGCATCAACTCCGAATTCTTAAGGTTAGGTATTAACTCTGAATGGTGAAGGTAAGGGTTTAAGGTTATGTATTAACTCTGAATGGTGAAGGTAAGGGTTAAGGTTATGTATTAACTCTGAATGGTGAAGGTAAGGGTTAAGGGTATGTATTAACTCTGAATGGTGAAGGTAAGGGTTAAGGTTAGGTATTAACTCTGAATGGTGAAGGTAAGGGTTAAGGTTAGGTATTAACTCTGAATGGTGAAGGTAAGGGATAAGGTTTGGTATTAACTCTGAATAGTGAAGGTAAGGGTTAAGGTTAGGTATTAACTCTGAATGGTGAAGGTAAGGGATAAGGTTAGGTATTAACTCTGAATAGTGAAGGTAAGGGATAAGGTTTGGTATTAACTCTGAATAGTGAAGGTAAGGGATAAGGTTTGGTATTAACTCTGAATGGTGAAGGTAAGGGATAAGGTTAGGTATTAACTCTGAATAGTGAAGGTAAGGGTTAAGGTTTGGTATTAACTCTGAATAGTGAAGGTAAGGGATAAGGTTTGGTATTAACTCTGAATGGTGAAGGTAAGGGATAAGGTTAGGTATTAACTCTGAATAGTGAAGGTAAGGGTTAAGGTTAGGTATTAACTCTGAATAGTGAAGGTAAGGGATAAGGTTAGGTATTAACTCTGAATGGTGAAGGTAAGGGATAAGGTTTGGTATTAACTCTGAATGGTGAAGGTAAGGGATAAGGTTTGGTATTAACTCTGAATGGTGAAGGTAAGGGATAAGGTTTGGTATTAACTCTGAATAGTGAAGGTAAGGGATAAGGTTTGGTATTAACTCTGAATGGTGAAGGTAAGGGATAAGGTTAGGTATTAACTCTGAATAGTGAAGGTAAGGGTTAAGGTTTGGTATTAACTCTGAATAGTGAAGGTAAGGGATAAGGTTTGGTATTAACTCTGAATGGTGAAGGTAAGGGATAAGGTTAGGTATTAACTCTGAATAGTGAAGGTAAGGGTTAAGGTTTGGTATTAACTCTGAATAGTGAAGGTAAGGGATAAGGTTTGGTATTAACTCTGGATGGTGAAGGTAAGGGATAATGTTAGGTATTAACTCTGAATAGTGAAGGTAAGGGTTAAGGTTAGGTATTAACTCTGAATAGTGAAGGTAAGGGATAAGGTTAGGTATTAACTCTGAATGGTGAAGGTAAGGGATAAGGTTAGGTATTAACTCTGAATGGTGAAGGTAAGGGATAAGGTTTGGTATTAACTCTGAATAGTGAAGGTAAGGGATAAGGTTTGGTATTAACTCTGAATAGTGAAGGTAAGGGATAAGGTTTGGTATTAACTCTGAATAGTGAAGGTAAGGGTTAAGGTTAGGTATTAACTCTGAATAGTGAAGGTAAGGGATAAGGTTTGGTATTAACTCTGAATAGTGAAGGTAAGGGATAAGGTTTGGTATTAACTCTGAATAGTGAAGGTAAGGGATAAGGTTAGGTATTAACTCTGAATAGTGAAGGTAAGGGATAAGGTTAGGTATTAACTCTGAATAGTGAAGGTAAGGGATAAGGTTTGGTATTAACTCTGAATAGTGAAGGTAAGGGATAAGGTTAGGTATTAACTCTGAATGGTGAAGGTAAGGGATAAGGTTTGGTATTAACTCTGAATAGTGAAGGTAAGGGATAAGGTTTGGTATTAACTCTGAATGGTGAAGGTAAGGGATAAGGTTTGGTATTAACTCTGAATGGTGAAGGTAAGGGATAAGGTTAGGTATTAACTCTGAATAGTGAAGGTAAGGGTTAAGGTTTGGTATTAACTCTGAATAGTGAAGGTAAGGGATAAGGTTTGGTATTAACTCTGAATGGTGAAGGTAAGGGATAAGGTTAGGTATTAACTCTGAATAGTGAAGGTAAGGGTTAAGGTTTGGTATTAACTCTGAATAGTGAAGGTAAGGGATAAGGTTTGGTATTAACTCTGGATGGTGAAGGTAAGGGATAAGGTTAGGTATTAACTCTGAATAGTGAAGGTAAGGGATAAGGTTTGGTATTAACTCTGAATAGTGAAGGTAAGGGATAAGGTTAGGTATTAACTCTGAATAGTGAAGGTAAGGGATAAGGTTTGGTATTAACTCTGAATAGTGAAATTAAGGGATAAGGTTAGGTATTAACTCTGAATGGTGAAGGTAAGGGATAAGGTTTGGTATTAACTCTGAATAGTGAAGGTAAGGGTTAAGGTTAGGTATTAACTCTGAATGGTGAAGGTAAGGGATAAGGTTTGGTATTAACTCTGAATAGTGAAGGTAAGGGATAAGGTTTGGTATTAACTCTGAATAGTGAAGGTAAGGGATAAGGTTTGGTATTAACTCTGAATGGTGAAGGTAAGGGATAAGGTTAGGTATTAACTCTGAATAGTGAAGGTAAGGGTTAAGGTTTGGTATTAACTCTGAATAGTGAAGGTAAGGGATAAGGTTTGGTATTAACTCTGGATGGTGAAGGTAAGGGATAAGGTTAGGTATTAACTCTGAATAGTGAAGGTAAGGGATAAGGTTTGGTATTAACTCTGAATAGTGAAGGTAAGGGATAAGGTTAGGTATTAACTCTGAATAGTGAAGGTAAGGGATAAGGTTTGGTATTAACTCTGAATAGTGAAATTAAGGGATAAGGTTAGGTATTAACTCTGAATGGTGAAGGTAAGGGTTTAAGGTTATGTATTAACTCTGAATGGTGAAGGTAAGGGTTAAGGTTATGTATTAACTCTGAATGGTGAAGGTAAGGGTTAAGGGTATGTATTAACTCTGAATGGTGAAGGTAAGGGTTAAGGTTAGGTATTAACTCTGAATGGTGAAGGTAAGGGTTAAGGTTAGGTATTAACTCTGAATGGTGAAGGTAAGGGATAAGGTTTGGTATTAACTCTGAATAGTGAAGGTAAGGGTTAAGGTTAGGTATTAACTCTGAATGGTGAAGGTAAGGGATAAGGTTTGGTATTAACTCTGAATAGTGAAGGTAAGGGATAAGGTTAGGTATTAACTCTGAATGGTGAAGGTAAGGGTTAAGGTTAGGTATTAACTTTGAATAGTGAAGGTAAGGGATAAGGTTTGGTATTAACTCTGAATAGTGAAGGTAAGGGTTAAGGTTAGGTATTAACTCTGAATAGTGAAGGTAAGGGTTAAGGTTAGGTATTAACTCTGAATAGTGAAGGTAAGGGATAAGGTTTGGTATTAACTCTGAATAGTGAAGGTAAGGGATAAGGTTTGGTATTAACTCTGAATGGTGAAGGTAAGGGATAAGGTTAGGTATTAACTCTGAATAGTGAAGGTAAGGGTTAAGGTTTGGTATTAACTCTGAATAGTGAAGGTAAGGGATAAGGTTTGGTATTAACTCTGAATGGTGAAGGTAAGGGATAAGGTTAGGTATTAACTCTGAATAGTGAAGGTAAGGGATAAGGTTTGGTATTAACTCTGAATAGTGAAGGTAAGGGATAAGGTTTGGTATTAACTCTGAATAGTGAAGGTAAGGGATAAGGTTAGGTATTAACTCTGAATAGTGAAGGTAAGGGATAAGGTTTGGTATTAACTCTGAATAGTGAAGGTAAGGGATAAGGTTTGGTATTAACTCTGAATAGTGAAGGTAAGGGATAAGGTTAGGTATTAACTCTGAATAGTGAAGGTAAGGGATAAGGTTAGGTATTAACTCTGAATGGTGAAGGTAAGGGATAAGGTTTGGTATTAAATCTGAATAGTGAAGGTAAGGGATAAGGTTTGGTATTAACTCTGAATAGTGAAGGTAAGGGTTAAGGTTAGGTATTAACTCTGAATGGTGAAGGTAAGGGATAAGGTTTCGGATAGGCCAAAAACAACTTTCTATCGCTGTATTTGAACATGCAACCATTGGCACCAAAGGCAATACTGAAACCTACTTGAAGGTAAGAGCGCTCACTGTTGCCCCTAGTGGCCAGTTACCAAGTCATCTCCCGACGTCCTCAGACATGGATGGTCGTCGAATACTGACTTGTATCATGGGTGACCTGGCTGCTAAATGACTATCGCCCCATAGCACTCACATCTGTAGCCATGAAATGCTGTGAAAGACTGGTCAGGGCTCACATCAACACCATCATCCCAGACACCCTGGACCCACTCTAATTCACATACCACCACAACAGATCCACAGATGATGCAATCTATATTGCACTTCACACTACCCTTTTCCACCTGGACAAGAGGAACACCTACGTGGGAATGCTGTTCATTGACTACAGCTCAGCGTTCAACACCATAGTGTCCTCCAAGCTCATCACTAAGCAAAGGACCCTGAGACTGAACGTCTCCCTCTGCAACTGGATCCTGGACTTCCTGACGGGCCCCAGGTGGTGAGGGTAGGCAACAACACATCCGCCATGCTGACCCTCAACACGGGGGCCCTTCAGGGGTGCAGATTTAGTCATGTACTCCCTGTTCACCCATGACTGCGTGGCTGCACACGACTCCAACAACATTAAGTTTGCCGACGACACAAAGGTGGTAGGCCTGATCACCAACAACGATGAGACTATAGACTGTATGAAGGAGGTCAGAGACCTGGCAGTGTGCTGCCAGGACAACAGCCTCTCCCTCAACGTCAGCAAGACAAAGGAGCTGATCGTGAACTACAGGAAACGGAGGGCAGAGCCCGCCCCCATTCACATCGAAGGGGCTGTAGTGGAGCGGGTCGAGAGCATCAAGTTCCTCGGTGTCCACATCACTAAGGACCTATCATGGTCCGAACACACCAACACAGTTGTGAAGAGGGCATGACAAAGCCTCTTCCCCCTCAGGAGGCTGAAAAGATTTGACATGGGCCCTCAAATCCTCAAAAAGTTATACAGCTGCACCATTGAGAGCATCCTGACTGGCTACAACACCGCTTGTATGGAAACTGCTTGGCATCTGAATGTATGGCGCTACAGACTGTAGTGACTATTTATATTGACCAACTTTTTATTTGCACTGGCTCTATGCACACTCACTGGACTCTACCCACACATACTACACTGACACTCCAACACACACACATACATACGCTCACACACACAAAACACACACACACACACATAGACACTTTCACACTCTTTCACACTCTTTACATACACTGCTGCTACTCTGTTTATTGTATATCCTGATTGCTTAGTCACGTTCTACCTCTACCTACATGTATATATTACCTCAACTACCTCTAACCCCTGCTAATTGACTCAGTACCAGTACTCCTTGTATATAGTCTCGTTATTATTTTATTGTGCTACTATTTCCTTTTGTATTTTTTGAAAAAGTTCTTACTTTTTAAATATGCATTGTTGGGAATGGGCTCATATACGCATTTCACGGTGAAGTCTACACCAGTTGTATTTGGCGCATGTGAAAATGTAATTTCCTTTGATTTGAATTCCTCAAATACACTCCATGTTGACTACACTACCCCCTGCTGGTGGACAAGTGAACCTGCAGTTTTACAGAGGATAAACGTCAACATTTAACAGTCCCCAGTGTTTTTCCGATCAGTTAAATGAGATGTGTCCATTCCCCCTGGTTTACCTGGCATTGGGATGCGTTGGAAACATCAATCTTCCTCAAGATGGGCTCTCCTATCAGAATACATGTTCCCTGGACAGCACCTGCCTGTCATGAGGGGAGATAAAGAGGGTGTAAAACACATGCGCACAGGCACACACACACACACACACACGCACGCGGCCAGGCACACACACACACACACACCTTCCCAGTTGCTGATATGTTGTTATACCAGGTGTCCCAGTCCAGACCATCCAGTACACTGGTTAAGGTCCAGTTCCACCACTCCTCATGCGTTTGGATGGACAGGAAGGGGTTATGTGGGCTCCTAAATTTTGTTGAAAAAAAAGTTTCATACTGATCGTGAAAATGTATACATATGAATATGCTAACAACAAGCAACAAACTGCAGATACAAGGGATAATATTCCTGTTTCCCTCCTACCTGGTGAACTGTGTTCGGACGGCATGGTTTAGATGATACTGGTCTCTAAAGGAGCTGCCATAGGTTACACACAGTAGGAGGAACAGCATGGAGACACACACTGCCATCTCCCTATGGAGGGAACAGACTGGGTCAGAAACACACGGCCATCTCCCTATGGAGGGACCAGACTGGGTCAGAAACACACTGCCATCTCCCTATGGAGGGACCAGACTGGGTCAGAAACACACTGTCCTCTCCCTATGGAGGGATCAGACTGGGTCAGAAACACACTGTCCTCTCCCTATGGAGGGATCAGACTGGGTCAGAGACACACTGTCATCTCCCTATTGAGGGGACAGACTGGGTCAGAAACACACTGCCATCTCCCTATGGAGGGACCAGACTGGGTCAGAAACACACGGCCATCTCCCTATGGAGGGACCAGACTGGGTCAGAAACACACTGTCATCTCCCTATTGAGGGGACAGACTGGGTCAGAAACACACTGTCCTCTCCCTATGGAGGGACCAGACTGGGTCAGAAACACACACACCTGAGTGTTTTGCGAATGAGTGTTTCTCTCCTCTTCCTCCCCCCTGTCCTCCTCAGCTCCCCAGAAGTGGGTGGGCGTACCAGACGCAGATACCGAGCCCTCTGACGGGCCGCCAGCACCTGTCAATAACACAGCAAAGACTTGTCTTAATATCTTCTTAAATAATATGGAATAAAACCAGAGCAGTTAGAGTAGGATTATGTTGTTACCCTGTCAAAGTGTGAGCATCTCTCCTGGGGCGGATGAGGAGGGCTGAGCAGGAAGAGCTCTGGGACACAGGAGCCATCTTGGGTCCACAGTTTCAGAGTTTCTGCCTGAAACCCAGGAACTGCTGAGAAACTTGAGAAGTCTGGACGCTTCCTGCGCCAGAAGGAGACCACCACAGCCACGGCAAGGATCTAGAAAAGAAAATCAAACAGACCAATTCCATCAATGTTTTTCTGAGTAAGTCAATAGTAAATTATTGACGGCAACCACTTTTGGTTTGCAAAGGTTTGCTTTATATTTGTGTTTGGCTGGGTTTGGGTTAAGTTGGGGTTCTTGCTAGGTTGGGTTTGTGTTTTGTTCGTTGGGGTTTGGTTTACCACGGCTGGCTGGATGAGGAAGACACAGGAGAGCAGGGAGAAGATAACAGAATGGATCCACAGTAAAGTCTTACTGCTGCTGAACCTAACATACGCACACACACATACACACGCATTCACACGCACGCACACAAAAACAATAACGCCCTGGTAAATAACTTGTACCAAATGTATCACTTGTAATAATTTGTATCACTCTATAATACAGTATGATAGCTACCTTGTCTTATGTACTAACCTGATCCCCAAGACGATAGTGACCACTAGAGAGGAGAGGCCCAGGGCCAAACACAGTACCCAGGCTAGGAGGTGACTCCAGCGGGGTAGAGGGCTGAGCCTGCCCCCTAAGCATCTGCTGGTACTGTTGCCCACTTGGTTGTTGCCTAGCAGTTTGGAGCTATCGTTGAGGTTACGATCCCTCTCCTTGCTAATGCTGTTGTTGTCTGGGACACTGTTGCCTAGCAACCTGCCAAGCAAGCTGTCAAAACCACTGGAGTTGCAATCTGAGGAGACTTTATCCTGGGTCAGCAGATCCCTTACCAGATCCTGACTGCCCCGTATTACCAGATCTCCTCTTTGAGTTACCAGATCCCTATTCGGCACTGAGCCCTGAGACATGAGAGATAGAGAGAGGAACATGATAGCTAATATTAAGTAAACAAATATAATATCTAAGAGGTCAAATGGAAATCTAATAGAAGCCAAACACATATTTTCCCAAATGTGTGTAAGAACAGGAAGAGGGTGTCACCTCATATTTCTTCCTCCAGGCCTCCTGTGCACACTGCTGCAGATTGTTCCAGGAGAGAGAGTCAAACACACAGTCACTCACAATCAGCGCATCAGCTTGGGGGAAAGAGAGAGATTAGAGATAGAGAGAGATAGAGAGAGAGCAGAGATCTATCACTTGACTCCCTCACTTTCACCTGTTCTCAACCACCCACAAGAAAGAACCATAGCAGGCCATAGTGAGTGCATGTGTGTGTGTGTGTGTGTATGTGTGTGTGTGTGTTCTACCTTCTATAGAGTAGATGTCTGGCAGTCTGACCATGTCCTGTTTGACCTCTGACCTCTTTACTCTGACCTCACGCAGACGGAACAGGAAGGACAGCGCGGACGCTACGGGCAACACAGCCAGCGCGCTGAGCAACCCCGTCGTTAGGGAAACGGTAGACACGTCGATGATGCCCAGCTCTGAGGTGTACTGGAACAACACACAGCATTATGGATAGTGTAGTTGCCCATAATGACAGATTGATTGATTGATTGATTGATTGACTCACTTGGTCATCGAGGCCAGATAGGAGTAACGTGTTGACACACATGTACCCCAGCAGCAGCAGCAGACACACACTGAGGCGCTGTGTGTGAGTGAACACGCTAGGGGAGGGACCACTGTACACAGACAACCACAGGTGGAAGTCTGACAGGTACTCTGACAGCTTCAGATACAGCAGCTACACAAACACATGACATACCAACACATGACAAAATAACATATTAAGAGCAGATGACATAACAACACATGACAGAATAACATATTAAGAGCAGATGACAACGACACATGACAGAATAACATATTAAGAGCAGATGACACAACGACACATGACAAAATAACATATTAAGAGCAGATGACACAACGACACATGACAAAATAACATATTAAGAGCAGATGACATACCAACACATGACAAAATAACATATTAAGAGCAGATGACATAACGACACATGACAAAATAACATTAAGAGCAGATGACACAACGACACATGACAAAATAACATATTAAGAGCAGATGTGTTACGGTGAGTGAATGAGGACCCAAAAGCGAATTAACTTAAACAGAGCTTCTTTAATAACCAAACATAGGTAGGCTCAGATAGACCGGCAGATTCCGACAGGACAGGACAAGGTTACAGCAAACATGACGATAGTCTGGTTCAGGCATGAAACACAACAAACAAGAATCCGACAAGGACAGGAACAGAAACAGAGAGAGATATAGGGACCTAATCAGAGGGAAAAAGGGAACAGGTGGGAAACGGGGTGAATGGGTAGTTAGGAGGAGACAAGGAACAGCTGGGGGAAAGCGGGGGAGAAAAGGTAACCTAATACGACCAGCAGAGGGAGACAGGGTGAAAGGAAAGGACAGAAAGACACATGACAATACATGACAGTACCCCCCCACTCACCGAGCGCCTCCTGGCGCACTCGAGGAGGAAACCTGGCGGCAACGGAGGAAATCCTCGATCAGCGCACGGTCCAGCACGTCCCGAGAGGGAACCCAACTCCTCTCCTCAGGACCGTACCCCTCCCAATCTACGAGGTACTGGTGACCACGGCCCCGAGGACGCATGTCCAAAATCCTGCGGACCCTGTAGATGGGTGCGCCCTCGACAAGGATGGGGGGGGGGGGGGAAGACGAGCGGGGGCGCGAAGAACGGGCTTGATACAGGAGACATGGAAGACCGGGTGGACGCGACGAAGGTATCGCGGAAGAAGAAGTCGAACTGCGACAGGATTAATGACCCGAGAAATACGGAACGGACCAATGAACCGCGGGGTCAACTTGCGAGAAGCCGTCTTAAGGGGAAGGTTCTGAGTGGAGAGCCAAACTCTCTGACCGCGACAATATCTAGGACTCTTAGTTCTACGCTTATTAGCAGCCCTCACAGTCTGCGTCCTATAACGGCAAAGTGCAGACCTGACCCTCTTCCAGGTGCGCTCGCAACGTTGGACAAAAGCCTGAGCGGAGGGGACGCTGGACTCGGCGAACTGAGATGAGAACAGCGGAGGCTGGTACCCGAGGCTACTCTGAAAAGGAGATAGCCCGGTCGCAGACGAAGGAAGCGAGTTGTGGGCGTATTCTGCCCAGGGGAGCTGTTCTGACCAAGACGCAGGGTTGCGAAAAGAAAGACTGCGTAAGATGCGACCAATAGTCTGATTGGCCCGTTCTGCTTGACCGTTAGACTGGGGGTGAAAGCCGGAAGAGAGACTGACGGAAGCCCCAATCAAACGGCAAAACTCCCTCCAAAATTGAGACGTGAATTGCGGACCTCTGTCCGAAACGACGTCTGACGGAAGGCCATGAATTCTGAAAACATTCTCGATGATGATTTGTGCCGTCTCTTTAGCAGAAGGAAGCTTAGCAAGGGGAATGAAATGAGCCGCCTTAGAGAACCTATCGACAACCGTAAGAATAACAGTCTTCCCCGCTGACGAAGGCAGTCCGGTGACAAAATCTAAGGCGATGTGAGACCACGGTCGAGAGGGAATGGGAAGCGGCCTGAGACGGCCGGCAGGAGGAGAGTTACCGGACTTAGTCTGCGCGCAGACCGAACAAGCAGCCACGAAACGACGCGTGTCATGCTCCCGGGTGGGCCACCAAAAACGCTGGCGAATGGAAGCAAGCGTACCCCGAACGCCAGGGTGGCCGGCTAACTTGGCAGAGTGAGCCCACTGAAGAACGGCCAGACGAGTAGGAACGGGAACGAAAAGAAGGTTCCTAGGACAAGCGCGCGGCGACGGAGTGTGAATGAGCGCTTGCTTTACCTGCCTCTCAATTCCCCAGACAGTCAACCCGACAACACGCCCCTCAGGGAGAATCCCCTCGGGGTCAGTGGAGGCTACTGAAGAACTGAAGAGACGAGATAAAGCATCAGGCTTGGTGTTCTTAGAGCCCGGACGATAAGAAATCACGAACTCGAAACGAGCGAAAAACAGCGCCCAACGCGCCTGACGCGCATTAAGTCGTTTGGCAGAACGGATGTACTCAAGGTTCCTATGGTCAGTCCAAACGACAAAAGGAACGGTCGCCCCCTCCAACCACTGTCGCCATTCGCCTAGGGCTAACCGGATGGCGAGCAGTTCGCGGTTTCCCACATCATAGTTACGTTCCGACGGCGACAGGCGATGAGAAAAATACGCGCATGGGTGGACCTTGTCGTCAGAGAGGGAGCGCTGAGAAAGAATGGCTCCCACGCCCACCTCTGACGCGTCAACCTCGACAACGAACTGTCTAGAGACGTCAGGTGTAACAAGGATAGGAGCGGATGTAAAACGATTCTTGAGGAGATCAAAAGCTCCCTGGGCGGAAACGGACCACTTAAAGCACGTCTTGACAGAAGTAAGGGCTGTGAGAGGAGCTGCCACCTGACCGAAATTACGGATGAAACGACGATAGAAGTTCGCGAAGCCGTGAAAGCGCTGCAGCTCGATGCGTGACTTAGGGGCGGGCCAATCAATGACAGCTTGGACCTTAGCGGGATCCATCTTAATGCCTTCAGCGGAAATAACAGAACCGAGAAATGTGACGGAGGAGGCATGAAAAGTGCACTTCTCAGCCTTCACAAAAAGACAATTCTCTAAAAGGCGCTGGAGGACACGTCGAACGTGCTGAACATGAATCTGGAGTGACGGTGAAAAAAATCAGGATATCGTCAAGGTAAACGAAAACAAAGATGTTCAGCATGTCTCTCAGGACATCATTGACTAATGCCTGAAAGACAGCTGGAGCGTTAGCGAGGCCGAAAGGAAGAACCCGGTATTCAAAGTGCCCTAACGGAGTGTTAAACGCCGTCTTCCACTCGTCCCCCTCCCTGATGCGCACGAGATGGTAAGCGTTACGAAGGTCCAACTTAGTGAAAAACCTGGCTCCCTGCAGGATCTCGAAGGCTGAAGACATAAGAGGAAGCGGATAACGATTCTTCACTGTTATGTCATTCAGCCCTCGATAATCTATGCAGGGGCGCAGAGACCCGTCCTTCTTCTTGACAAAAAAAAACCCCGCTCCGGCGGGAGAGGAGGAGGGGACTATGGTACCGGCGTCAAGAGCTACAGACAAATAATCCTTGAGAGCCTTACGTTCGGGAGCCGACAGAGAGTATAGTCTACCCCGGGGGGGAGTGGTTCCCGGAAGGAGATCAATACTACAATCATACGACCGGTGTGGAGGAAGAGAGGTGGCCCTGGACCGACTGAACACCGTGCGCAGATCGTGATATTCCTCCGGCACCCCTGTCAAATCACCAGGCTCCTCCTGTGAAGAAGAGACAGAGGAAACAGGAGGGATAGCAGACATTAAACATTTCACATGACAAGAGACGTTCCAGGAGAGGATAGAATTACTAGACCAATTAATGGAAGGATTATGACAAACTAGCCAGGGATGGCCCAAAACAACAGGTGTAAAAGGTGAACGAAAAATTAAAAAAGAAATGGTTTCGCTATGATTACCAGAAACAGTGAGGGTTAAAGGTAGCGTCTCACGCTGAATCCTGGGGAGAGGACTACCATCCAGGGCGAACAAGGCCGTGGACTCCCTTAACTGTCTGAGAGGAATGTCATGTTCCCGAGCCCAGGTCTCGTCCATAAAACAGCCCTCCGCCCCAGAGTCTATTAAGGCACTGCAGGAAGCTGACGAACCGGTCCAGCGTAGATGGACCGACAAGGTAGTGCAGGATCTTGAAGGAGAGACAGGTGTAGTAGCGCTCACCAGTAGCCCTCCGCTTACTGATGAGCTCTGGCTTTTACTGGACATGAAGTGACAAAATGACCAGCAGAACCGCAATAGAGACAGAGGCGGTTGGTGATTCTCCGTTCCCTCTCCTTAGTCGAGATGCGGATACCTCCCAGCTGCATAGGCTCAGCTCCCGAGCCGGCAGAGGAAGATGGTAGTGATGCGGAGAGGGGGGCAACGGAGAGCGCGATCTCCTTTCCACGAGCTCGGTGACGAAGATCAACCCGTCGCTCAATGCGAATAGCGAGTTCAATCAAGGAATCCACGCAGGAAGGAACCTCCTGGGAGAGAATCTCATCCTTTACCTCTGCGCGGAGACCCTCCAGAAGACGAGCGAGCAAGGCCGGCTCGTTCCAGCCACTGGAGGCAGCAAGAGTGCGAAACTCAATAGAGTAGTCTGTTATGGATCGATTGCCTTGACATAGGGAAGACAGGGCCCTGGAAGCCTCCTCCCCAAAAACAGATCGATCAAAAACCCGTATCATCTCCTCCTTAAAGTCCTGATACTGGTTAGTACACTCAGCCCTTGCCTCCCAGATTGCCGTGCCCCACTCACGAGCCCGTCCAGTAAGGAGAGATATGACGTAGGCGACACGAGCAGTGCTCCTGGCGTAAGTGTTGGGCTGGAGAGAAAACACAATATCACACTGGGTGAGGAACGAGCGGCATTCAGTGGGCTCCCCAGAGTAACACGGCGGGTTATTGATTCTGGGCTCCGGAGATTCGAAAGCCCTGGAAGTGGCCGGTGGATCGAGGCGGAGATGGTGAACCTGTTCTGTGAGGTTGGAGACTTGGGTGGCCAGGGTCTCAACGGCATGTCGAGCAGCAGACAATTCCTGCTCGTGTCTGCCTAGCATCGCTCCCTGGATCCCGACGGCTGAGTGGAGAGGATCCGAAGTCGCTGGGTCCATTCTTGGTCGGATTCTTCTGTTACGGTGAGTGAATGAGGACCCAAAAGCGAATTAACTTAAACAGAGCTTCTTTAATAACCAAACATAGGTAGGCTCAGATAGACCGGCAGATTCCGACAGGACAGGACAAGGTTACAGCAAACATGACGATAGTCTGGTTCAGGCATGAAACACAACAAACAAGAATCCGACAAGGACAGGAACAGAAACAGAGAGAGATATAGGGACCTAATCAGAGGGAAAAAGGGAACAGGTGGGAAACGGGGTGAATGGGTAGTTAGGAGGAGACAAGGAACAGCTGGGGGAAAGCGGGGGAGAAAAGGTAACCTAATACGACCAGCAGAGGGAGACAGGGTGAAAGGAAAGGACAGAAAGACACATGACAATACATGACAAGATGACACAACGACACATGACAAAATAACATATTAAGAGCAGATGACATAACAAGACATGACAAAATAACAGATTAAGAGCAGATGACATAAGAACATCATTAGACAATGAGTTTGTGTGTGTGTGTGTGTGTGTGTGTGTGTGTTCACGTTTTACTATGCTTGTGAGTACCAGAAGTCTTCACTAGAATAGTAAATCAACTAATAATTATGAAAAGTGAAGATATTCTGCCTGCCGGTCCACATTTGTAAAAACTCTATTTCATTCTTAGTTAGAATTAGGGTTATAATTAGGGTTAGGGGTTGTTAGGTTTAGGGTTAGAAGTAAGGGTTAGAATTAGGGTTAGGGGTTGTTAGGTTTAGAAGTAAGGGTTAGGTTTAGGGTACAGGGAAAATATAATTTTGAATGGGAATCAACTGTTGGTGTGAGTGTGTGTGTGTGGTGTGTGTACGTGCGCACACGCGTGTGTGTGTGTGCGTATGCGTGCGTGTGGCATGTGTGTACACGTGTGCATCCAGGTGTGTTACCTTGGTAAATCCTGGCCCCTGATCACAGACCCTGAGTCTCCTCTCCACCTGTCTGTCACCCTCGTCAACAGCCAACCAGCACTGGCCTAGGAACAGCCAGCTCCGCCCCTTGCCCTTCACCTCACACACCTCCACCTGTCTGAGGTACCAGGTGGGGGAGGGGCCAGTGTTATCATGCCACAGGTGCAGCCCCCACAGAGGGCCTAGACTGTCTACAGTACTACAGAAAGACACACAAACAGTGACATGGGATTAGTACAGGGGTGTCTCTGTCTCTGTGGCTACAGCTGCTAGGGATGGAGGGTTTCACATGCTGGCTGGCCTGGCTGGGCTGACTGATGACACAACAGTTCTCATAGTAAACAAAAACAGAGATGTATAGTAGTGCATTGTAAAGGCGGATACTGTAGCTGTAATGTTGTTTCGTACCTCAGTATAAAGGTGTTCCTGGAGTTCCTTCTGAACAGAAGGCATTCTGGGTCATGTAGTTGTCTGGTCTGTGACACCCCATCCTCCCCATACAGCACGATATGGACCTGACACACACACAAACACACACATCAGACAATTCTGCTAGGTTTGCTCAGGAAAAGAAAGGTATGTAATGAGGTGAACATGTTGTAATTGTAACTTGATAAATACAGGTTTTGTGTGTAT
This sequence comes from Oncorhynchus mykiss, assembly GCF_013265735.2. NCBI lineage: Eukaryota > Metazoa > Chordata > Actinopteri > Salmoniformes > Salmonidae > Oncorhynchus > Oncorhynchus mykiss. Next base: position 17,319,032 of record NC_048575.1, on the reverse strand, counting down.
TTGCAGTGTGTGTATTTGCAGTGTGTATTTGCAGTGTGTGTATGTCTGTCTGTGCCTGTGTCTGAATGAGGGTAAAGGACAGTATTACACATTCAGGTGGCACATATACACAGAGACTGACACACCAAAACATAAGGATGAAAGGACAGGTCTCATTACTAAACAAAAACATGTAACTATGAACTTTATGGAGTTAACCCCCCTACTGTTAACTTCTTATGGCTGGGGGGCAGTATTGAGTAGCTTGGATGAATAAGTTGCCCAAAGTAAACAGCCTGCTCTTCAGTCTCAGTTGCTAATATATGCATATTATTAGTAGTATTGGATAGAAAACACTCTAAAGTTTCTAAAACTGTTTGAATGATGTCTGTAAGTATAACAGAACTCATTTGGCAGGCAAAAAGTTTAAATCAAAACAGGAAGTGAGAAATCTGAGCTTTGTATGTATTCACCAGAGTCCCCAATGAAATCCCCTTGAGATATTAATGATGTTGCACTGCCTAGGGGTTCCACTAGATGTCAACCAATAATATACATTCTAATGAGACTTCTATGGTGTTGTGGGAGTGAATGAGAGCAAACTGATTCAGGTGTCCATCAAGCAGCCATTTTCTGATCACGCTTATTCCTCATGGTACCCATTTGCGTTCCATTGCTCATGAAGACAAGAAGGAATACTCCGGTTGGAACTTTATTGAAGCTATATGTTAAAAACATCCTAATAACCTTATCTAAATTACCTAAAACCTGAGGTATCAGCTATTATGCTGCAAGGATTCTCGTAGAATGGTGGGGATCTATGTATTTCAGAACTACACTGTACGTTCCATGTGTGGAACCTAACCTCTTGGTTTAAACTGAGCTTTTTTGTTTAATTTCTTTGTTTTGTTTGTTTGTTTAAAATGTATGTATTGAGAGACGCAATGATGGTGATGGGGTGAGAGAAGCACCGAGCGGGAAGAGGAAAATGGTGTACGTATGTATGGGTGTGTATGTGTGTGTGTGCGTACGCGTATATGTGTGTATATGCATGAGTGTATGTATGTATGTATGTATGTATATGTTTGGGTGTGTGTGTGTGTATATATATATATATATATATACGCGTAGATATGTGTAAGTGGGTGCTGTTTTTCTTGTTTTTTTCTGTGTGCTTTGTCTCTGTTGTTGTATCTCTTAATATGGGTGAAAATTGTGAAATTCCAATAAAAATACTGTTACAAAAAACATCCTAATGATTGATTCTGTACTTAGTTTTAAATGTTTCTTCGACCTGTAATATAACTTTTTGAAGTTTTTGTCCGATGTAACGCTGACCAGAATAAGCGTTTGGATATGTATACCGAACGCGCTAACAAAAGAAGGTATTTGGACATAAATAACGGATATTATCGAACAAAACAAACATTTATTGGGGACCTGGGATTCCTGGAGTGCTTTCTGATGTAGATCATCAAAGGTAAGGGAATATTTATCATGTAATTTCTTGTTTATGTTGACGCCATCGTTGCGGCTATTGTGATTATTTACTTCTGAGCGCCGTCTAAAATTATTGCATGGGTTTCTTTTTTCGTAAAGTTTTTTGAAATCAGACACATCGGTTGCATTAAGGAGAGGTATATCTATAATTCAATGTGTATAACTTGTATTTCTGTTGAATGATGTGGCTATGCAAAATCACTGGATGTTTTTGGAACTAGTGAATGTAATGCGCCAATGTAAACTCATATTTTGATAAATATGAACTTTATCAAACAAAACATACATGTATTGTGTAACATGAAGTCCTATGAGTGTCATCTGATGAAGATCATCAAAGGTTAGTGATTCATTTTATCTCTATTTGTGCTTTTTGAAACTCCTCTCTTTGGCTGTAAGGAAAACAAATGGCTGTGTTTTTCTGTGGCTGTCAGAGTCTATCTAGAGGATAGCGAAGGAGTCAGGCGCAGGACACAGGTAAGAGTAAAATCACTGTATTTACTCCATCCGAGAACGGAACAAAAATCCCGTTATAAAACAAATACAAAACAGGATACGAACTCCAACACACGAAAGACAATCACGCACAAAACAGAAAGGGAAACCAGAGGGTTAAATAAGGAAAATAATCATGAGATGGGAACTAGGTGTGTAAAACAGATAAAACAGCTAGTGGCAGCTAGAAAGCCGGTGACATCGACCGCCGAACGCCGCCCGAACAAGGAGAGGGAACAACTTCGGTGGAAGTGGCTAGGTGGTGACCTAACATAATCGTTTGTGGTGCTTTTGCTGTAAAGCATATTTGAAATCGGACACTGTGGTGGGATTAACAACGAGAATAGCTTTAAAATGCTATGAGATTACATGTATGTTTGAGGAATTTTAATTATGAGATGTTTGATGTTTTGATATTGGCGTACTACACTTTGACTGGCTGTTGTCATATCGCTCCCGTTAATGGGATCACAGAGAGTCAGGACACGCGTTTAACGTCCCAGGACACCCGTTTAACGTCCCAGGACACCCATTTAACTTCCCACAGCGTATTCCAGAATCAGATTCTGAAGACCTTCTATGAGGTTAACTCACCCAGCTTTTCACCTCATCAGAATACTTGGCTTTGGTTTTCCAACTTACGTAAGAGACTTACTGTATGTTAAATTCTAATCCATTGGCTCACTATGTTGTGAGTGTATGACGAAGGGCACTGAGCCTCAGACTACATAATATCTGAAGATGTACCATTTCTGAATAATGATATTCCTCCATGATCAAAGGGGACCATGACAGAAAACGTTAGGGAAGCACTGATCTAGCTAAGATAAGCAAAAATACAAATGTGCAATCCCATACTATTTATTTATTGCCACTATGCTGCATCATTTGGGCTACAGGTGATAATGCTTATTGCTAAATAACACACCAGCATGATAATATGGACCAATATGTTGTTAGGCTCATTTTTGGAGGGAAAAATTAGATTTGAATGGTGTCACCATCCTTTTCTTTTCCTACATTTTGGAGAAGAAAAGTCCCCAGAGCTGCGTTCAGTGCAAAAAAACATAATGCAACGTTCAATTAAACGGAAACAGTGCTTTTCAGAACGACCAGTTGAAAAACGGGGAGGGGTTAGGTTGTGGGTTCACAATGCACCGCTGCCCTTCAAATACGTCACATTGCTTCAAGCCATAACCCGTCACACCCACCAAGCGGAGCAAATGTAGACTACCTCAAAGTCTGTTCAAGAACGTTGAAGAACGTTTTGGGGAAACGTGCCGGAGCTGAACAGCATGGAACGTAAGAATGCAGGTAGGAGCAGACATGTAAAAGCTAATGTTGTTCATTATGATGTGAAATAATTTACTTGTTCCATTAACTCCCTTAATTCCAACTGTAGCAGCTGAACTGTCAGCCATGGGGGCCAGAGTGACAGCCAGTGAGAACAAGGTGGAGGAGCAGAAAAAGGAGGTGACGGCTCTTAGAGAGGAGCTGAGCATCACCACTACTCAACAGCAGCTCCAGAAGAACAAGGTGGAGGAGCTGGAGAAAGACAATACAGGTAAAGCACCGCTATGTATGAACATGAAGATGTATTTGGTTCATCCAAAAGAAGTACCAGCAACAACCCTACAAATAAAACAAATGTACGTGATAGAAAATGATGAGTGCGTTGACTCTCCTGTGTTCACAGACAGACCAAAGGTGGCCTTCTCTGCTGGTTTGACAGATTCAAACGCTGTAGGACCCTTCAATACTGACACCCCACTGGTCTAGAGGTTTTGTTCAGAGTTTTCTACCCTTATTTTACCAGGTAAGTTGACTGAGAACACATTCTCATTTACAGCAATGACCAGGGGAAAAGTAACATGGGAGAGGAGGGGGGATGAATGAGCCAATTGGAAGCTGGGGATGATTAGGTGGCCATGATGATATTAGGGCCAGATTTGGAATTTAGCCAGGACACCGGGATTAACCCCCCTACTCTTAGTGTGCCATGGGATCTTTAGTGATCACAGAGAGTCAGGACATCCGTTTAACGTCCCATCCGAAAGACGGCACCCTACACAGGGCAATGTCCCCAATCACTGCCCTGGGGCATTGGGATATTTATTTACCAGAGGAAAGAGTGCCTCCTACTGGCCCTCCAGTAAAGTCTTCACCAAGATCAGCAAGGCCAACAACCCAAATACAGGTACTGACCACCAGACCTGTGTTAGTCCCAAAAGTGCAAACCCCACCTGTTTGGCACGCCAGACAGGCTCAGTTATACAAACTGAATCCAGCAACAGGGCAGTATTACTAACAGTGCCTTGCTGATGTCTCCCTGCTTCTCCTCTGATGCAGGTATCTTTACAGCACCAGTGAGAGGAGTCTACTACATCACATTCACTGCCATCGAGCTCCACAATGACCAATAGATGGCTGTTTACTTTTACCACAACTTTTACCACAAGAGAATGAGGTATAATAATGACTAGGACGATGGGTATAATGAGTACAGGAAATGTTGAACTTGTAGTGCATTTGAGGTGTAAAAAGGCATCTGAAGTTTGTCATTTCCACTTTGAAATTTCAGACTTCATTTTCCCTCACGAAAAATGTATTAACCCCTGCAAAAATGTCCATGAATTATAATCCACATAACAATTCACATTTCCTGTTGCTTTAGGGTTAATATCCTGCTGTAGCAAACTAGATCAAATGAAGATCCTACATCTGTATGTGAAGGCAGCACAGTGCTATAACGCACCGTGCTCAACATTCTGATGTGAACCGTTCTGGAGTTAAAGACCCCAATGTTCCTATCTAACCAATAAAGAAAAGCCAGATGAGTCTCTTCACATCATTGACAGTTTATCATCAATGATGTAAAGTGACAACAATCCTAACTGCTGCATCCTTGATAAATGTGGAGCTACAGTATACAGCTTCCACCTATCCTATGCTCTCAGAGATCTGAGGGTCAATGAGGGCAGAAGGAGAGAGTTACAGAATCTGTGTCAAACCAATTGGGTGAGAGAGGAATAGGGGAGGACAATGGTAGAATGACAGAGAAGATAATGGGACAGGAGAGAGGGAAGGAGAGAGTATGGGGAGAGGGAGAGAGGAAGAAGGGAGAGTTCTGGAAAATGGGGGGAAAGCGTACTATACCTTGGCGGTCATGCTGGGTGAGGAGCGGAGGCCGGTGTGTATAGTAACAGAGTAGAGGTGTGTGTCTGAAGGAGCGTTATCAGACAGGTAGTAGACTCCCTGGTTCCTCTCTGAGATGAGGTCAGCTCTCTTACACACCACCATGCCCAGAGCATACAGACACACACACACCACACACACACACACCACCGTCACATCACTGGGGAGACTGAGGGAAGAGAGATGGGGAGGGAGAGGGAGAAAGAGAGAGAGTGAAAGGGGGAGGGGTTGATGAGGGGAAAAGAGAGAGACATATTATGGCAAAATACCATAATTAAGTTGAACACTCATACTTCCCTCTTTATGAACATTGAAATGACAAATCCGCTGTCCTGTGGTCTGACTGACCTGATGAACTGGGCCAGATCTGCTGAGTCGTCATGGCTGCTCTGGATCTGCTGCTGGACCACGGTCAATGGGCTCAAGTGGCTACAACTGGAACACACACGTGTTTGCGTCCGTGTATACAGCATGTGTGTGTGAGGACAGTAAAACAAGGAACATTCCATCGTGGGTTATAATTAGGTTTAGGGTTATGATTAGGGTGAGGGTAGGGTTATGATTAGGGTGAGGGTAGGGTTAGGGTGAGAGTTAGGTTTAGGGAAAATAGGATTTTGAATGGAAATGAATTTAGGGTCCCCACGAGTATAGAAGAACAAAACGTGTGTGTGTGTGTTTGTTCTTCTATCCTTGTGGATACATTGCCCACATACCTATGAGGACAAAGGCTATTTTATGCTTAGGGGTTAGGTTTAGTGTTAGGGTTACAATTAGTGTTAGGGTAAGGGGTTAGGGGTTATGAATAGGGTTAGGGTTAGGAGTTAGGTTTAGGGTTTGGATTTGGGTTATGGGTTAAGGTTAGGTTTATGGTAATGTTAAGGATTAGGCTTGGGGTTAGGGTTAGGGTTAGGAGTTAGGTTTAGGGTTTGGATTTGGGTTATGGGTTAAGGTTAGGTTTATGGTAATGTTAAGGATTAGGCTTGGGGTTAGGGTTAGGGTTAGGAGTTAGGTTTAGGGTTTGGATTTGGGTTATGGGTTAAGGTTAGGTTTATGGTAATGTTAAGGATTAGGCTTGGGGTTAGGGTTAGGTTTAGGGAAAATAGGATTTTGAATGGAAATTCATTTGAGGTCCCCACTAGGATAGAAGAACATAACATGTGTGTGTGTGTATATATATGTATGTGTGTGTGTGTGTGTGTGTGTGTGTGTGTGTGCGTGTGTATATATATGTGTGTGTGTGTGTGTGTGTGCGAGTGTGTGTGACTGGGTGTTACCTGCAGTTGACCCTGGTGTGTGAGGTCAGTCCTAGTTGAGGTGTGCAGCTGGTGTGTGTCCAGCCCTCCTGGTGGTCCCAGGACAGACACTGGCTGGTCTCAAGTCTCAATGTGTAGTTCACTTGTCTGCTCATGTACCTACATATGTAAGAATACTATTAATTGACTACAGCTCAACATTCAGCTCAGCATTCAACATCATAGTACCCTCCAAGCTCATCATCAAGCTGGAGGCCCTGGGTCTCGACCCCGCCCTGTGCAACTGGGTCCTGGACTTTCTGACGGGCCGCCCCCAGGTGATGAAGGTAGGAAACAACATCTCCACTTCGCTGACCCTCAACACTGGGGCCCCACAAGGGTGTGTGCTCAGCACTCTCCTGTACTCCCTGTTCACCCACGACTGCGTGGCCATGCACCACTCTAACTCAATCATCAAGTTTGCAGACGACACAACAGTAGTGGGCTTGATCACCAACAACGACGAGACGGCCTACAGGGAGGAGGTGAGGGCACTTGGAGTGTGGTATCAGGAAAACAATCTCACACTCAACATCAACAAAACTAAGGAGATGATCGTGGACTTCAGGAAACAGCAGAGGGAGCACCCCCTTATCCACATCAAAGGGACAGCAGTGGAGAAGGTGGAAAGTTTTAAGTTCCTGGGCGTACACATCACTGACAAACTGAAATGGTCCACCCACACAGACAGTGTGGTGAAGAAGGCGCTACAGCGCCTCTTCAACCTCAGGAAGCTGAAGACATTTGGCGTGTCACCCAAAACCCTGCCAAACTTTTACAGATGCACAATCGAGAGCATCCTGTCGGGCTGTGTCACAGCCTGGTACGGCAACTGCTCCTACCTCAACCGCAAGGCTCTCCAGAGGGTGGTGCGGTCTGCACAACGCATCACCGGGGGCAAACTACCTGCCCTCCATGACACCTACAGCACCCGATGTCACAGCAAGGCCAAAAAGATAATCAAGGACATCAACCACCCGAGCCACTGCCTGTTCACACTGCTATCATCCAGAAGGTGAGGTCAGTACAGGTGCATCAAAGCTGGGACCGAGAGACTGAAAAACAGCTTCTATCTCAAGGCCATCAGACTGTTAAACAGCAATCACTAACTCAGAGAGGCTGCTGCCTACATTGAGACCCAATCACTGGACACTTTAATATATGGATCACTAGTCACTTTAAACAATGGCACTTTAAATAATGCCACTTTAATAATATTTACATATCTTACATTACTCATATCATATGTATAGTGGGGCAAAAAAGTATTTAGTCAGCCACCAATTTTGCAAGTTCTCCCACTTAAAAAGATGAGAGAGGCCTGTCATTTTCATCATAGGTACACTTCAACTATGACAGACAAAATGAGATTTTTTTTCTCCAGAAAATCACATTGTAGGATTTTTAATGAATTTATTTGCAAATTATGGTGGAAAATAAGTATTTGGTCATTAACAAAAGTTGACCTCAATACTTTGTTATATACCCTTTGTTGGCAATGACAGAGGTCAAACGTTTTCTGTAAGTCTTCACAAGGTTTTCACACTGTTGCTGGTATTTTGGCCCATTCCTCCATGCAGATCTCCTCTAAAGCAGTGATGTTTTGGGGCTGTTGCTGGGCAACACAGACTTTCAACTCCCTCCAAAGATTTTCTATGGGGTTGAGATCTGGAGACTGGCTAGGCCACTCCAGGACCTTGAAATGCTTCTTACGAAGCCACTCCTTCGTTGCCCGGGCGGTGTGTTTGGGATCATTGTCATGCTGAAAGACCCAGCCACGTTTCATCTTCAATGCCCTTGCTGATGGAAGGAGGTTTTCACTCAAAATCTCACAATCCATGGCCCCATTCATTCTTTCCTTTACACTGATCAGTCGTCCTGGTCCCTTTGCAGAAAAACAGCCCCAAAGCATGATGTTTCCACCCCCATGCTTCACAGTAGGTATGGTGTTCTTTGGGTGCAACTCAGCATTCTTTGTCCTCCAAACACGACGAGTTGAGTTTTTTTTTTTGGTTTCATCTGACCATATGACATTCTCCCAATCTTCTTCTGGATCATCCAAATACTCTCTAGCAAACTTCAAACGGGCCTGGACATGTACTGGCAAATAAATTCATTAAAAATCCTACAATGTGATTTTTTTTCTCATTTTGTCTGTCATAGTTGAAGTGTACCTATGATGAAAATTACAGGCCTCTCTCATCTTTTTAAGTGGGAGAACTGGCACAATTGGTGGCTGACTAAATACTTTTTTCCCCCACTGTATATACTGCATTTATACCATCTATTGCACCTTGCCTATGCCCCTCGGCCATCGCTCGTCCATAAACTTATACAGTATGTACATATTCTCATTCACCCCTTTAGATTTGTGTGTATTAGGTAGTTGTTGGGGAATTGTTAGATTACTTGTTAGATATTACTGCACTGTCGGAACTAGAAGCACAAGCATTTCGCTACACTCGCATTAACATCTGCTAAGCATGTGTATGTGACCAATAAAATTGGATTTGATTTGACATAGAGGAAACAGAACACAGAGGAACAAAATGGATTCGTGGATGATATCCAGCTGCTCTTGGAGGACAATAGAAGTTAAGTAGAAATGATAACATTTCCTATGGTTGTTTAAGTAAAATAATAATAACATGATGATGATGTTGCTACTTACTTGTGTCTGGGGGTCTTTTTGTAGTCAGCGTTGAGTAGAGCCAGATAGCCTGTCCCTGGAGCTGGACAGAACATATGAAACACGTTATCATCATCATGTTACAGGGAGCATTAGCATTAGCATTAGCATGCAATCACGGTGACGAAACAAAAGGGAATATCATTTTAATTATAAACAACAAAAGACAGATAATGTGATATGGCAAATGAGACAAGGGAGCGAGGGAAACAAAGGGTTTGGTGGGGGCGAGAGAGAGAGAGAAAGACAGAGACAGAGACAGGTAGAGAGTAAGTGGGGGAGAGAGATACGAGACTAACCAGTGAGGTATGATGGAGGCAGGGTGATGTAGGTGGTGTTTCCGTCCCAGTGATAGATGCTGTGGATGTGATACAAGCTGGGGGTCGGCCTCTCAAACATCCTGAGAACACACACAATTAACTGACATAATATGGGAATTGAGGAAATTGTCTATTCTAAAATGGAAGGTTTGAAGCTGTACTCAAAGGTTTGTGCACACCTGAAGAGGAGCATGATGGGAAAGGTCTTGTTGGGAGGCCGCGTGAATTCCACACTGACCAGTATGGCCTCCTGCAAGGCCTGCTGGGTAATGTTCAAACCGTGGTAGTTCACCTGGCTACGCAGGAGAGTGAACACCGATAAAGAACTTACCTGTGGGGGAGATGAAAGGTTACATACACGCATGCACACACACATACACAGGCAATCTGTCCATCATCCCAAACAGAAGGTGATTGCTTACATTTCTAGGTGTTTTGGGGAACTCGATGTTGATTGGTTGGGAGAGCGAACGTACTGGAATCTCTCTCCTTGTGCTGCAGTTGTACAGAGTCAGGTCAATCACTGGCCCACTCAGCTGAAAGACACGCACACATCATCATCATCATCACCATCATCATCTTCATCATCTCGATGTCAAGTGTGTGTGTGTGTATCTCACCAGTACAGGTGTCTTGGTCCAGAAGTAGAGGTTGTGCGTGAACGTGGTCAGCTGGCTGAGGACACAGAGACTCTGTGTTCCATCTGCGGTTTCTCTCCTCCTACGACCGTACAGGACCAGGTCCAGGGAGTCAGGCAGGTAGAAGGTGGCCGAGCCAGAGCTGATGACTGTGGTTAGACCACGGTCGTGGTGAGTGGTCTGTAGGTCCATGACACTGGTGGTCACGTTGTGCTGCTCGACCTTATTGAACAGGATGTATTTCTAAAACACAGAGAGGAGGGTCAGAGAGAGAGAGAGAGAGAGAGAGAGAGAGAGAGAGAGAGAGAGAGAGAGAGAGAGAGAGAGAGAGAGAGAGAGAGAGAGAGAAATGAGAGAGAGAGAAGAGAGAGAGAGAGAGAGAGAGAGAGAGAGAGAGAAATGAGAGAGAGAGAAATGAGAGAGAGAGAAATGAGAGAGAGAGAGAGAGAGAGAGAGAGAAATGAGAGAGAGAAATGTGAGAGAGAGAGAGAAATGAGAGAGAGAGAGAAATGTGAGATAGAGAGAGAGAGAAATGAGAGGGAGAGAGAGAGAAATGTGAGAGAGAGAGAGAGAGAGAGAGAGAGAGTGTATCTCACCAGTAGTAATTGATCAGTAGTCTGCAGACTGTCAGTCGTGAGTTGTATGGCCTGTTCTTTGAGGGTAGGCGTGGCCTGTATGACATCATCAGCAGTGGCCTGGTCTTGCCTGACATCATTAGTAGTGGGGGTGGCCTGCAGGCTGTATGACAGCAGTGTGACCAGAGTGTTGAGCGTCCAGCTGTCCAATAGGTAGGGAACAGGAAAACTGGGCTGGTGGAACAGGTCTGAGATGGACTGGACTTGACCCACCACCACACTGGCACTGGCTAACGATACCTGGGACAACAGCACACTGTTAATACATATTATATACATCAATCATCTTATAGCCTATACATGACCCACCACCACCACACTGATACTGGCTAACGATACCTGGGACAACAACACACTGTTAATACATATTATATACATCAATCATCTTATAGCCTATACATGACCCACCACCACCACACTGATACTGGCTAACGATACCTGGGACAACAACACACTGTTAATACATATTATATACATCAATCATCTTATAGCCTATACATGACCCACCACCACCACCACACTGATACTGGCTAACGATACCTGGGACAACAACACACTGTTAATACATATTATATACATCAATCATCTTATAGCCTATACATGACCCACCACCACCACCACACTGATACTGGCTAACGATACCTGGGACAACAGCACACTGTTAATACATATTATATACATCAATCATCTTATAGCCTATACATGACCCACCACCACCACCACACTGATACTGGCTAACGATACCTGGGACAACAACACACTGTTAATACATATTATATACATCAATCATCTTATAGCCTATACATGACCCACCACCACCACCACACTGATACTGGCTAACGATACCTGGGACAACAACACACTGTTAATACATATTATATACATCAATCATCTTATAGCCTATACATGACCCACCACCACCACACTGATACTGGCTAACGATACCTGGGACAACAACACACTGTTAATACATATTATATACATCAATCATCTTATAGCCTATACATGACCCACCACCACCACCACACTGATACTGGCTAACGATACCTGGGACAACAACACACTGTTAATACATATTATATACATCAATCATCTTATAGCCTATACATGACCCACCACCACCACCACACTGATACTGGCTAACGATACCTGGGACAACAACACACTGTTAATACATATTATATACATCAATCATCTTATAGCCTATACATGACCCACCACCACCACCACACTGATACTGGCTAACGATACCTGGGACAACAACACACTGTTAATACATCATGTATTATACATCTATCCTGCATACATCTCTATGCAGAGCCATATAAAGCTCTGACCCAATGTAAAGGGTCTCTTACCTGGTGGGTGAGGTGCATCAGGTCTTTGAGCATGTAGATGTTGTCTGTCATGGACCGCTAGGGACACACACAAGAACTGATCGTTACTAGACACTTTGAGTGTGCGTCTGTGTGTGCGTGCGTGCGAGTGCGTGTGTGTGTGTACCTGGTCATTGATGTCGAGCTGACAAACAGCGTTGATGAGTGCGGTGCGTGTGTGTGTCTGAGTGTGTGTGTTGGCTGTGGGGTCCTGGCTGAGTCTGTTGAGGACGTTGGACAGGAGGATGATGTAGTTACGGATCTCGACACTGTTCCCCAACTGGACCAGATCAGACAGGTTCCTCAAACCTGACTCAAAACTACACAGAGAGAGAGAGAAAGAGAGAGAGAGAGAGGCCTCAAATCAATCAATCAAACCAATGACCAATCAACCAATGAATCAGTTAGTCAGTCAACTAGTCAGTCCGTCAGGCAGTCAACTAGTCAGTCAGTCAATCAGTTAGTCAGTCAACTAGTCAGTCAGGCAGTCAGTCAGTCAACCAGTCAGTCAGTCAGTCTTACAGTTCCTTATCAGGGTTGTAGTTAGAGGAGGTGTTCCTGATGAAGCTGGGGTGGACTGTGACGGTTACAGGACAGGGTGCAGTTGCTGCTCCAAACCTGTTCCGGACCTCTGTATAGATAGTGACTGGATCAACAGGGACACAGTGTCAATAAAGATATGAAATTCAAAACAATGTGAGTGTCTGCTGTATTCCTCTCTGGACAGTATAATAAAATAAGAGTTAACCTGTTTCTGCAGTGGACTAAATCAGGGTCACAGAGTGTTTCTTGGTAGTCTTAAACAAATCTACTTTGAAACAAAAGTATACACCTCACACACATGGTTATGGGCTTAAAAATTGTTATTGGGATGTGTTAATGTGTTACATTTTGAGTTTGCATCCCAATATTACACTTTATATGCATCACAGAAGACTTAAATACAACAAAACCATCTGACATATAAACACTGTATTTCCGGCACCTTTTTTAAATAATGTTTATTAATTATGAAAAATATGAATAACATTCCACCTATGAGGCCACTAGGTAATTTGACTAGAGAAAAGAGTTGTAATATACCTTTATAGTCATCCTGAGGGTCTCCAGATGGCAGGTTGAAGAAGTACTGAAAGTCTCTTCCTTGGTACAGGGTCTTAGGAGGGCTGTTTCCTATACTGAAACTGTACTCATACAGCAGGTCCTAAACCACACAATAAACACATCAGTAAGATGGTGATGGAGATAAATACAGTACTACTGCTGCTGGTTAGACTGTATGTGTACCTCTTTCCCAGAGGTGCAGAAGATGCTGAAGTGTGTGTGTATCTCGAAGCCACTGCTAGGCTGCACCTGACAGGTTATCCCTTGGGGACTGGGGCTAGTGGACAGGAACAGCTGAGTCCGCCCCACTACTGTATCGTGGGAGTCTGAGTTCAGTAACAGGAAACACGGACACACACTTTGATTAACAGATAAAGGGAGTGAAACATTTATTAAAAAGCAATCAGTTAATCAATACAGTAGTGAATTGATCCATCCATCTCTCATCATCGTACAGCATCTGAGATTCAGAGGGCAGACACGACATCTGGACCTTACTCACTAGCTGTGACCTCCAACATGTATCTGCTTCCTGCTCTCAGTGTGAAAGGTCTGAATGTGATGAGAGCAGAGGAGATTCCTAGAGGCAAAAACAACAGGTGATCAGGTACAACAACGTACAGTCAATCTATCAAAACAATTCAATGTATATTTGAATTAGTTGATTTGAGACTGGAAAACTGCTGTGCACGTACACAGTTTGCACAATGCAGTAGTTAAGTGGATTGCGTGCTGATGGATGTTTACCTGTGTATGTGTAGGACTCAAACAGCTCCTGCTCTAACAGTTCTCTGGGCAGGTCTAGTAGTGTGGGGTCAAGGACCACCAGGGAGGGGCTGGAGTCCATCAGGTTACTCCCCTCATCCTCAGCTGATCCTGGGACAGCAGGAGGAGAGTCCCCCTCTGAGCTCTCGGAGCTCCCACTACCCACACCTGACGATAGACATACAAGAACACACACAGTATAAACACAAGCAGTAAACACACACACACAAACACACACAGACACACACAAACACAGGTGAGCCCTACCTGTTGGTCTGCCCACTGACGCTCCCGGGTCTGCCTCCTCTATCCCCAGGAAGGGAACATTATAATCTGTAGGACAGACATTCACAACTAAATCTCTGTAAAAGTATGAGTCTACAGAAAATACTTCTGTTATTCAATCCAATATGTACATCTACTGAAATAAATATGCATGGCATTACCCCTCCTGTCTCAGCCTCCAGTATTTATGCTGCAGTAGTTTATGTGTCGGGGGGCTAGGGTCAGTCTGTTATATCTGGAGTATTTCTCCTGTCTTATCCGGTGTCCTGTGTGAATTTAAGTATGCTCTCTCTAATTCTCTCACTCTTTCGCTCTTTATTTCTTTCTTTCTTTCTTTCTCTCTGAGAACCTGAGCCCTAGGACCATGCCTCGGGACTACCTGGCCTGATGACTCCTTGCTGTCCCCAGTCCACCTGGCCGTGCTGCTGCTCCAGTTTCAACTGTTCTGCCTGCGGCTATGGAACCCTGACCTGTTCACCGAACGTGCTACCTGTCCCGGACCTGCTGTTTTCAACTCTCTATAGGCAGCAGGAGCGGTAGAGATACTCTGAATGATCGGCTATGAAAAGCCAACTGACATTTACTCCTGAGGTGCTGAGCTGTTGCACCCTCGACAACCACTGTGATTATTATTATTTGACCCTGCTGGTCATCTATGAACATTTGAACATCTTGGCCATGTTCTGTTATAATCTCCACCCGGCACAGCCAGTAGAGGACAGGCCACCCCTCATAGCCTGGTTCCTCTCTAGGTTTCTTCCTAGGTTCTGGCCTTTCTAGGGAGTTTTTCCTAGCCACACCTGCATTGCTTGTTGTTTGGGGTTTTAGGCTGGGTTTCTGTATATCACTTTGAGATATCAGCTGATGTAAGAAGGGCTTTATAAATACATTTGATTTGATTACCAGTGAAGTTATATGTGCCTGTCTGATTGCCTAATGGTTCTAGTGTTCCATTGGGGTCCCAGCTTGTCTCTGCTGTGGAGGGATCTGAAACAAAAAAGCAACATGTTTCATCTTGGACTTTTCAATGTCCCTTAGTTGTGAGTGTAAAATGGTTTGCTACTTTAATCTACTGTGTGTCAATAATACCAGTAACTCTTAACTGACCTGATCCGGGGAAGGGTCCTAACACTCCACCACTGACTGACTGTCCAGGAAAGGAGCCCTCAACTGCAACACAAAGAGGACTGAACTAAGAGAAGTGTAAAGACGTAAATATATCCCTCCATCTATTCATTTATTCCCTTTATCTTCCTTACCAGGACGTCCACTCACATCTCCACTCTCCAGGACGGGGAAAGGGAAGTCGTAGTCATTGGGAAAATCAGGATCGATGGGGAATTCCTCGATGATGTCACTCTGGCCAAGTGGGGCAGAGTAAAGGATGCTGCCATCGTCTAAGGTAACTACAGAGTACTCTGAGATGAGGTAAGGGGGCCCACCGGGGTCAAACCCTCCCAAGTCTGAAATAAAATAAACTTTAAAATTTACACCAACATATTTCAGAGCTACGAAACCTATCAAAGAAAAGCAGTCGGCAGAAGATAATATGTTTTATTGTGTGACTCTTAACCCTTACCTGGCTCAGGTGTATCAGGAGTGAAGCTGATTGGAGCAGAGATGGGCTCGGGGGAGGAGTTTGGTGAAGGGTTGGCCAAAACACTGTGGTTTGGTAAAGAGAGAAATGGAGGGCTGTAGTTTGGTGTTTGGTTGTTCCCAGCTGCGCTATTGATTTTCTGAAGTTCTACTGAACCCTGTGACCTCTGTTTCCGGGGGCGACCACCAGGTGATGGAGAAGAGAGGGGGAAGGGAGGCAGGGGGACTGGGTCGGGAGTTGTGGGGGTCGTAGTTTGTATCTCAGTATGGCTGGTCACGTTTGATGACATCAGACCGGTCACCAAGCTGGCTGGGATTGATGTCATATTTGAGGATATCTCTGTGGATGAGGACATCACGCTGGCTGTGGTTGAGGGTGTGTGCGGGGGTGATGATGGAGGGGTGAGAGTCAGGGCTGGAGGCAGGGGAAAGGTAGGGCCACTAATGATGTTGGAGGGAATACTCAGATCCACACTGTGGCAGAAGGGGACTTGAAAGAGAGGACACAGAGGTTAACATACACACACTATAACACCCCACTCATCCCTCTCACCACATTATTACACACAGATACACTCTACTGTATAGGAGTAGTGTAGAGCCTGTGTCACTCCCATTCATTTGGAATTCAAGCCTTTAGAGTTCTTATTATACACTTAGCTGGATCTACACATCAGAAGGACGGTCTACAGACCTATCCTGCTGTAGTCTGTACGGTGAGGGATCTATGTCTTACCGTCTGTGTCCACCTTACTGGAGGAGTCGACCAGGTAGAGAGTCCAGGTGTAGCTGATGGTTCTGGGGGAGGGGCCACAGCTGTCACACACTGCTCTGACTGAGAACGACTGGTCCCAGTTCACTACGTCCCCCTGGCACTGGTAACAATACACTGACACTCTCCTAGAGAGAGAGAGAGAGACAGAGAGAGGGAGAAGGTCAAGACATAATAATACTCCTTCAGGCTATCATTAAAACATAAAACAGGACAGGGACTCACTGAGCCAGATCAAAAAGGGTATACACACACATACACCGCACCTATATATATATATATATATATATATATATATATATATATATATATATAGGTGCGGTGTATGTGTGTATATATATATATATATATGTGCAGTGTATATGTATATATATATATATATATATATATATATATATGTGCAGTGTATATGTGTATATATATATATATATATATATATATATATATATATATATATATATAGGTGCGGTGTATGTATATATAGATATATATAGGTGCGGTATATGTGTATATATATATATATATATATATGTATATATATATAGGTGCGGTGTATGTATATATAGATATATATAGGTGCGGTGTATGTATATATAGATATATATAGGTGCGGTGTATGTATATATAGATATTTATAGGTGCGGTATATGTGTATATATATATATATATGTATATATATATATAGGTGCGGTGTATGTATATATAGATATATATAGGTGCGGTGTATGTATATATAGATATATATAGGTGCGGTATATGTGTATATATATATATATATATATATATATATGTATATATATATGTGCGGTGTATGTGTATATATATATATATATATGTATATATATAGGTGCGGTGTGTGTATATATATAGATATATATAGGTGCGGTATATGTATGTATGTATGTATGTATATATATATATATATATATATATCTATATCTATATATATATGTATATATATATCGATCTGCAGGACACCGTCAAAGATGAAGAGGTCAGATTCCTGCTCAACGCAAGTAACTTTGTCCTACTGTCAAGGTCAAGGTCTACAGGAACAACTTCACATTCTTTAGGAATACAACATCAACTGGGCAATCAACATTCAGAAAACTAGTCGTGATTTTCCAGAAAAAGACCAGGAATCAGAGCAGCAGACACTCCTCCAAATTAAGAAATACCATGGTTGAACATGCCCAACGGTACAACTACCTGGGATAAAAAATGTGTGCCGCCAGTGGATTTGGTGAAAATTCCTGCAAAGCATTTTACTGGGAGAAAAACCCAATAGAAAATCTACATACGGAATTCTGCAGGATTATCCGTAATATCCAAAAGAAAGCACCAAATAATGCATGCAGAGCGGAACTTAATTGTAAATCTGTAGAAAATAACACTAACATTTTGGCCCCATTTGAATATAAGCCACAAAACATCCTTACAGTTCAAAGCACTTGAAACCCAAGAGCTGAACCCTGAAGAGAGTCCCCTATGTCATCTGTTAAAAACACTAAACAACCCTATTCTTCAACACACAGGGAAATCAATCAAGTTGCTACAGAAATGAAAACCTCCTATTTGAAAAATTGGTACAGACTAAACTAAATTGCTATTTGGCTCTCAAAATAGAATACAAATTGGCAGAATATCTGTACTCTGTCAGAGATCCAAAACAGAGACAGATCCTGACCAAATATAGGCCCAGCGACCACCAATTGGCTACAGAAAAAGGGAAACACAAAAATACATGGCTACCTAAAGGGGAGTGTCTATGTGGTCACTGCACGACAGGGGAGGTAGAGACAGAGATGCACTTTTCCTCTACTGTGAGAAATACTCCCAAATAAGATCATATTTTTAAAGAAAATATCTCAATCAATTCCCATCTTCTGTGCATTTATTAATGACATGAAACTTGGAATTATTCTGGTTGAGGGAGAAACAGCAAATATTACTGATTGCTATAGAGAGACCTTTTTTTAACTAGACAAGTCAGTTAAGAAAAAAATGTTATTTACAATGACGGCCTACCCCGGCCAAACCCTAACGACACTGGGCCAATTGTGCGCCACCCTATGGGACCCCCAATCAGCTGGTTGTGATACAGCTTGGAATCGATTCAGGGTCTGTAGTGACGCCTCTAGCACTGAGATGCAGTGTGCCTTAGACCTCTGCACCACTCGCTGAACTTTTTACATTGTATATAACTTACTGGTAATACATAGTGGAACCAGAAGATTACACAATACAACAGCTGTGGTGTTGTACCTGTATACATGATTATATGTACTAGTATTATTATTACTACTGAAATGAATTGTATTTCATTATCCTTATTGCATTGTACTGTATTTTACTGAAATGCTGTACCACTATACTGCTTTGGCAATATCTACAAATTGTATTTCATGCCAGTAAAGCAATCTGAATTTGAATTTGAATTAGAGCGACAGAGAGAGAGAGAGAGAGAGAGAAGACAGTGAGAGAGAAGACAGAGTGAGAGAAAGAGAGAAAGAGAGAAAGAGAGGAGAGAAGAGAAGAGAGATGGATTATCAGTGTGCATCAGTGAAATCAATAAATTGATGAGATACATGAAGTTCTTTCATTGATAAACATTAAAACAGATATGTATGAAAACACCCTCAAATAAAAGCTGACATTCTGTACCGCCACCTCCTGACAAACATTATATCTCAAATCTAAAATGCTAGCTAAGCACTTCACTGTCCAAATACATATGGAGGGGAGTGTACAAAAAGTAAAGTAACATCAAAGTGTTCCCCACCTGAGCAGGCTGGGTGTGACCGTGATGAAGGTGTCAGCTGTAGATGAGCGTTCTCCACTCTGGACCGTGAGCATGAACCTGAACTGGTCAAAGTCCCGTTTCAGGAACCCCACTGGAAACACGATCACAGAGAAGGAGGTGGGCACATATTGGTCGAAACACGAGCTGTCGATGGCACTGATTGGCTTACAGGTCCAGCTATAGCTGTAAGGGGGAGGGATTTAGTAACAGTAGAAAGGGTCCGTTTCATTAAATGGCCAATCCCAAAACAACCTCTAAAAGCAGTAGGGCTGGCCAAACTTTCTCCTGGAGAACGGGTGTGTATGTAAGCTTTTGTAGGCTACTGACAGACTGACAGCCAGTGTTACTGCTGTAGTTACCTGAGGTGGTTCATGGGGTAGTCGGGGTCATAGGAGAGTTGTCCGTTTAGGGAGATAATGCTGCTGTTTCTGCTGCTGAGGAACATGTTGGTGCCTCCATGGATGAAGGAGACCAGAGGACTGGGCACCACCTCCACACATACACTGTAATTACTGTACACCACACTGCCAACGATCTGGACCTACACACAACCACAGGACAACGTTATGATAACATAATTATAAAAACTATACTATTTTGCCAGGTTTTCAATGAAAAGGGCTAGCAACATACATATTGACAACATATAGTATTACAGAAAAACAGAATCTGTTTTGACTCCACTCACCTTGGCTATAGCGGTGTAGATACCATAGTGTAGGAAGTGGCTGGGTAGGGTGATGCTCTGTCTGTCTGTGTGAACAGGAGGTAGAGGTACAGGCAGGCCTGTAGAGTTATACAGAGACCAGTTGTACTCCAGACCCTGGAACACATCACACTGGACCTCTGCCTCATACGTCACCCCCAGACCCACTGGCTCATACCTCCGTGCCTGGAGAGGAGAGGAGTGGGAATATTGGGTCAGTCTGAATATGACCCTGTGTCTGTGACCCAGGTCCAAACCTTCAGTCTCTCAGTAACACTCTTACCTGTATCTTGAGCGGTCCCATGTTTTTAACAGCTGGAGGATTACAGGGGCGGTCGACCACAAACATCTGTGCGGTCAGGGAGGCAGAGCTGACCAGGTTAGACACGGTCACCTCAACCGTGAACTCTCCTGTCCTGCATGGGGAACAGTCACATACTTTGCCATGTTATGTCACCCTCTGTCACATTCACCAAGACTGCAATCAGTTCACAATCAAGTGCAGGAGCAACACCATTGATTGGGTAGGACAATTATAGACTGCACCTTTAATATACGTTTCTAGAAGGTTCCATCTGACCTGTGGAATACATGCTGTTCTGTGTTCCCTCCCGTCCTGGAGGTTCCGTCTCCAAAGCTCCAGGAGTAGGAAAGGTTGGTTCCAGAGTTGACCCTACAGGTGAAGCTGGCGGTGTGGTTCAGAACCACAGACGGCTGGAGGAGCAATCTGTTAGGACGCACAGCTCTCTGGACCAGGACAGGATGCACCTCGGAGGTGAAGGAGCTCAGCCCGTTGGAGGCTACCACCACCACACTGTACCTGGGAGCACAGGAAGGAGTCGACTAGATTTGTAAACCTGACAACTCTATAGGGTGTATTTGTTCAGGAAATATCAAACATGTGTGTGACCATGTGCCTACTGATTATGACTAATTACTGATTAATTGTGTTCATCAAAGAGATGAGTGAGAACCTGTCAGGTGTGTGGTATGTCTTTTTTAAGGAGCGTGACGTGGTCCGAAGGGGTCGGGAATCTCCAAAGTGCCAGAGGAATTCCACAGGGTCCGGTTCTTCTGTCCGGGCCCGGAATGTTATATCAGTGTTTGTGGCATACGCCTGTTTCTCTGTGTGGATACTCACAGCTGGGAAAGACAAATGACGTACGGGAAATAAATATTACATTTCATGAATGAATGATTTCAGAACGTACACTACCTGTTTCTGACATAGATAGGACGTCATATGTCATACGCACATTGCATCCGGTGCAGCACAGAGACGGGGACACAGTGGCTCACACTCCCGACTTTGTTCTCAGCCAACACACACACCTCAAACGCACCCACAGACAGGAACACGTGGGACACTACAGCACCTGGAGACACACACACACACACAGATAAAGCACAAAGAATTATATTCACACACACAGATAAAGCATTCAGAATTATATTCACACAGACTCTAAACTGATTTGAGACAGATTTGGAAATGGATGAATTGTGATGTTATTCAGTATTTTCCATAATCCATTTAGTCTGGTCTGTAAGTATGAGAACCTGTTATCACATCCAAGCCTGGTTTATACCTGCATTGACATAGGTGGTCTGGTCTCCCATACTCCAGGTGTATGAGACGTTAGTTCCCTGTTCTAACAGAGCCTCAAAGAGAACCACCTGGTTCTTATGAATCACACTTGAGTGTGCAGAGAGGTCTAGACCCGCTGGAACCTTCTCTACATAGAACACACGTTCCGTAGCCATACTTCTGTAGAACTCATTATAGGCCCACACTCTGATCTGGAACACTCCCTCTGGGAATGCAATAAAGATTCAACAGTTAGACAAATATCAACTATTACTTTGTGTCCAAAATGTCTTCATGCCGAATTTCAGGAGAATGTAAGGTATTGTTTTTATTTTTATTTCCATTTGCAAACATAATTACTTGTTTACCTTTAGTGAACTGGTGATAGGTGGATGCAGTCTTTCCCAGCGAATGAGAGACACCGTTCACATATGAAGTTGGCAACCCGTCTCCGAAGTCAAAAACAAAATGGGCGCTGTGGGAGAAGGAGTGTCCTCTGAACAGGAGGAGGGACGTGGCGTAGGTCCCAACAGCCTGCAGGTGGAGCGCTGCCCTATCCGACCCAAATGGGTACTGGACCTGAACTTGACCCACGGGGCCATGAACCCTGACCTCTAGGTGTCGGCTGACTGAGGTGTGGCCCAGGGGACAGTAGGTTGTCACGGTAATGTTATACATCCCTGGAACAACTGCCTGGAGATGAAGGGAGCTCACACTGGTGTTCCTAGGACAGAGGGAGAGATGGACGGATGATGAAGAGATTGAGGGAGTGGTGTGGAGCGAGAGAGAGAGAGAGAGAGAGAGAGAGAGAGAGAAATACAGACAGACAGACAGAAAAGGGAAAACATAAAACCAAACAGAGAGAGAAACAGTAGGGAGAAAACAAGGTAAAAAAAACGACTTTCTGTGACAGTAAATACTGTGACAGTAAATATCTTCAGGGGATAGACTTACCTGTCTGTGTGACTGTGAGTGGTGAATTCTGGGAGAGACACCTGCCACTCAAACACCATGGCCCCGCCTCTGACCACTAAAGCTGTTGCGTTGATGAAGTCAGCTAATCGGATCACGGCAGGTGTGGCCAACACTAAGAGGACGTCACCAATTGGCTCCTCCGTGGTTACCTCATGTGCTAAAATCAAAGCTCCTGATTTAGAGGAAGTAAAAGTCAGCTAGAGGGTAGTTACTAGATGACCATGTTAGAGAGGACAGGGTAGTTACTAGATGACCATGTTAGAGAGGACAGGGTAGTTACTAGATGACCATGTTAGGGAAGACAGGGTAGTTACTAGATGACCATGTTAGAGAGGACAGGGTAGTTACTAGATGACCATGTTAGGGAAGACAGGGTAGTTACTAGATGACCATGTTAGGGAAGACAGGGTAGTTACTAGATGACCATGTTAGGGAAGACAGGGTAGTTACTAGATGACCATGTTAGAGAGGACAGGGTAGTTACTAGATGACCATGTTAGAGAGGACAGGATAGTTACTAGATGACCATGTTAGAGAGGACAGGGTAGTTACTAGATGACCATGTTAGAGAGGACAGGGTAGTTACTAGATGACCATGTTAGAGAGGACAGGGTAGTTACTAGATGGCCATGTTAGAGAGGACAGGATAGTTACTAGATGACCATGTTAGAGAGGACAGGATAGTTACTAGATGACCATGTTAGAGAGGACAGGATAGTTACTAGATGACCATGTTAGAGAGGACAGGGTAGTTACTAGATGACCATGTTAGAGAGGACAGGGTAGTTACTAGATGACCATGTTAGAGAGGACAGGGTAGTTACTAGATGACCATGTTAGGGAAGACAGGGTAGTTACTAGATGACCATGTTAGAGAGGACAGGGTAGTTACTAGATGACCATGTTAGAGAGGACAGGGTAGTAAAAATCCCTTGGCTTCCGTCCCCTGTAGTTTCTCCATGTAGTGAGAAGGAGCGAGGATCAGATTATCAGATGTGCTTGAGAGGAATTCCACTAAAACCTTATACAATTCTGATGTTGAAATACAGGTTTAGTAACAGCAATCAAGAATGCAGGAATTATTGGAGGGGGAAAGCCAGGTAAGGAACTTTTTAATGTTACTCTGCCCCAGCCTTAGCAGTTTCTAATGTTACTCTGCCCCAGTCTTGGCAGTTTCTAATGTTACTCTGCCCCAGTCTTAGCAGTTTCTAATGTTACTCTGCCCCAGTCTTGGCAGTTTCTAATGTTACTCTGCCCCAGTCATGGCAGTGTATAATGTAACTCTGCCCCAGTCTTGACAGTTTCTAATGTTACTCTGCCCCAGTCTTGGCAGTTTCTAATGTTACTCTGCCCCAGTCATGGCAGTTTCTAATGTTACTCTGCCCCAGTCATGGCAGTTTCTAATGTAACTCTGCCCAAGTATTAGCAGTTTCTAATGTTACTCTGCCCCAGTCTTGGCAGTTTCTAATGTTACTCTGCCCCAGTCATGGCAGTTTCTAATGTTATTCTGCCCCAGTCTTGGCAGTTTCTAATGTTACTCTGCCCCAGTCTTGGCAGTTTCTAATGTTACTCTGCCCCAGTCATGGCAGTTTCTAATGTAACTCTGCCCAAGTATTAGCAGTTTCTAATGTTACTCTGCCCCAGTCTTGGCAGTTTCTAATGTTACTCTGCCCCAGTCTTGGCAGTCTCTAATGTTACTCTGCCCCAGTCTTGGCAGTTTCTAATGTTACTCTGCCCCAGTCTTAGCAGTTTCTAATGTTACTCTGCCCAAGTCTTGGCAGTTTCTAATGTTACTCTGCCCCAGTCTTGGCAGTTTCTAATGTTACTCTGCCCCAGTCTTGGCAGTTTCTAATGTTACTCTGCCCCAGTCTTAGCAGTTTCTAATGTTACTCTGCCCCAGTCTTGGCAGTTTCTAATGTTACTCTGCCCCAGTCTTGGCAGTTTCTAATGTTACTATGCCCAAGGCTTAGCAGTTTCTAATGTTACTCTGCCCCAGCCTTAGCAGTTTCTAATGTTACTCTGCCCCAGTCTTAGCAGTTTCTAATGTTACTCTGCCCAAGTCTTGGCAGTTTCTAATGTTACTCTGCCCCAGTCTTGGCAGTTTCTAATGTTACTCTGCCCCAGTCTTAGCAGTTTCTAATGTTACTCTGCCCCAGTCTTGGCAATTTCTAATGTTACTCTGCCCCAGGCTTAGCAGTTTGTAATGTTACTCTGCCCCAGTCTTGGCAGTTTCTAATGTTACTCTGCCCAAGTCTTGGCAGTGTCCTTCTGTTCAGGCACACCATCTTAAAACAGTTGAAAAGCTTTAAACATTCGCACAAACATAGACATATTATCGTGAATCAGAGTAAAGTACTTGAGAATTACATTTTTCCTTACCATTTACCTTGGTACTGAGGGCTAGGCTCGGCCAGGTGACAGGTGGTAGAGTTATATCCATGGTGACCGTGTGTGACCACTTTCTGACCAGCTGAACACACACGTTCACGGACCTGTTCTTAGAGGAGACTAGGTTCTCAGCTCTGACCTTAACCTCAGTGGTCCCAGTACAGTCAAACAACAAACCCACGGTCACCTCCTCCCCTGCTGTGTAGCTGTTGTTCTGGTACAGCACGGATGTGTTCGTTAACACCACCACAGACATGTTCGACCCTGTTGTGATGGTGAACAACGCTGCGGTCGG
Organism: Oncorhynchus mykiss; assembly: GCF_013265735.2. Lineage (NCBI taxonomy): Eukaryota > Metazoa > Chordata > Actinopteri > Salmoniformes > Salmonidae > Oncorhynchus > Oncorhynchus mykiss. The sequence goes on along the minus strand of NC_048575.1, from coordinate 17,293,636 downwards.
ACAGTTGACCGTGACTACTCTTGGAATGTTCAACAAAAATTCTCCGACTGGATCTTGGACCAGGAAGTGTGTGTGGAAGCCAACCCAGCTGATTGGGTTGAAGGCTTTGACCGTGACCAGATAGGTCCCTGCGATCGAGAATGTCATGGTCACGGTCCAGCCCTCAGTGATCCTGTTGAGCACAGTAGTGTTGCCCCTAGCAACTGTCCAAAGCACCTTAGAACCCATGTGGTCAGCCTGGCTGGTGACCGTGAGGTTGAGTTCTGACCGTGACGGAACCACAGCGCTCCACGTTCCAGCCGGCCAGAGGGTGCGTATGCGGTCGTACACCACCAGGGGGCAAGGGAGACAGGCGGAGAGTAGCGGCACAGCAGAATCAGAGAGGGAGAAGACTGTGGCTGATAGGGTATACTGTCCCACGGTGGAGGGGAGGGGGTAGTGCAGGTGGAACTGGAGGTGGCAGCTGGTCTGGCCATAGGAGGAGCAGAGGTGCAGGGGGCTAGAGAGCTGGGGGTAGGAGGACAGGGAGAGGGTGTGGGTGAATTGGAGGGACATGGTGTGATCGTCATTGTCATGACCATGGGTTTGGTTGTGGTTGAGTTCAAGCGCTAGGGTAAAGTTGTAGAAGTGGTCAAGTTCATGACTGTAGGTTTGGTTTTGATTGAGGTTGTGATCTTCTGTTTGGTCATGGTTTTGATTGTTTTCATGGTCAGCATCGTCATGATTGAAGGTTTGGTTGAGGTTGTGGACATGGTCTTGGTTGACGCTGTGTTTTCCCTGGTAGGTCAGTGTGAGGTTGAGCATTAGGCTCTGTCTCTGCGTGGTGTAGAGCTGCAGGTCCACAGAAATGTTCTGACCAGCAGCCAGATGGTACCCAGACCGACTCTCCAGAGTCAAATTACACACAACACGCCTCACCACCGCCTGTATACAGAGAAAGAGCACCCCTATTACAAGTGGAGTCTGAAGAAATCAGGTAGAGCTATCAAACTGAATGTGTTACTCAATCCACCTGTAAAATGTTAACAGACTGTTTATAAGTTAGTGCTTACAGTGGCAGACTACTCACAATATGGATGGTTTTCTCAGTCCAGCCATATTTATTGGAAGCATTGACCTTGACAGTGTGAATCCCCTCAGTTTGAAACAGTTGGCTCTGAAAATACGGAATAGAGTCCAATTGTCATGATATCATAACAGTGAACGAAAAGTTTTGACCCCTAGAAAAGCCCAAGTCAGATGTGGTGTAAATCTCTCACCACAGTGCTGCTCAGACAATCAGAATCAGGAAGGCAGTCTATCTTTACATCCCTCCTCTTCCCCTCCTCTTCCTCTTCCTTTTCATTATCACTGATGAATCTCCAGTGGAACTGCACCCTGATTCCAGCTCCTACATATGCCTGGAGGGTGAGGCTATCACCCAGGTAGGCCTTCTCCAGAGCCTGGGATAGGGTGTCCTGGGCTGGGTAGGGCAGGCAGGAGGGGGTACCCCCTTGCCCCTGGACCAGGCTGACCTCCAACCCCTCTGGAGAGGGACGCAAGACGGAGAGATAGAGGGAGGAGAAGAGCTGGGAGAGGAGGTTGGAGACTGAGATCTCTAGAGAGAGAGGGAGAGGGGAGATTGTGAGATGTAACATTTCTTATTCCCATTAATAAAAAATAAAACATCTATTTGTTTTTGACATACTAATTTGGTATGTTCCAGGGTTTTCCAGCATCCAATCAGAGGAGAAGGTGAAGAAGCCATCGTCCTGGACGATGACGCTGTGTGAACTTTGACCTTTGTGGGCCTTCCCACTGAATTGAACATCCACAGATGATAGGTTCTCTCCTTCCAGGCCATATATCCCTGACAACCATACAACGGTCCAATCACAAACAACAAACAACACATCAACTAATCAGTCAATTATGAGGTTATTCATATGTAATTACCATTTTACACTCTAACTTCTATAAAACCAGGTAAATAGTGGATTGATAAAAAGTTTAACTAACCTGTAGGCTGAGTGGGAGGAGCCGCCAGGTATCCAGAAACCTCCAAGAGGAAAGGCTTCCCAGAATGCACTGTGTCAGTCAGTACTTCCAGGCTGACATTCCGGATGTAAGGCCCCAGTGTTCTGTATACAGCCAACATGTCCTTCCCATCTCCACACGGCAGACAGACAGAGTCACAACACCTGCAGACAGATAGGGTATACATACAGTAGGTATCAGAGATGTTTGAATTAACATACAGTAACCAGCGGCCTAGTCAATAGTTTTGTATGTAAAAATAGGAGACAATGAATCTAAACTTCTCCTGGGTATATTCAAGTTTCAAGTTTCAAGTTTAATTGACATCATGTAATATAAATCTTACTCACTAGGGCTCTCACAATCAAAACAGCATAAAATATATATCTCACCACCCTGTAGAGTTGTTTTGTGGAACTGTGTCTGACTCCCCTTTAGTAGAGATGTCTGGACACTCCCTGGCCACAAGCCCTTCCATCCCATAATGACCACAGTAACACGTCTCCCCCGACAACGCTGCCACATCGTACCTGCAACATACAGGAAAAAATCATTACAGGTTTAGTTGTCTGATTACTTTTAAATCTCTCTAGCTCTCTCACGCTCCCTCATTCTCTTTCTCTCTCTCTCTCTGTCTCCCTCTCTCTATCTGAAGAAAGTCTGTGGTTTAGGAATGTGTAGACATGCCTTACAGATGATTTGTCTTCCCTTCATACAGGACACCATGCCTGCTTAGTGAAAATGTAACTCAAAAACATCTTACACAGCATTGGTAGAAAGGGGATGTTTCTATGTATCCACATCAAGGATGCATTGTCAAGTGCATCACATGAGGTGTTTTTAATTTGTTATGTTTCTATCAAACATTATACAGTTTGTGAATCTTTTTTTTTGTTTTAAGTAGGCTTTATTTTCTGTGGTGATATAAAAGTACAATAACTCCCTCTCTTACCCGCCATCCAGACAGCCCTGTGAGCAGGTGATGGGGTGGAGTCCTCGACAATCCGGGGCTTTAGACAGACCACTGGCCGGTCCAGCAGAACTGTTGTTATAACACCCCACAAACCACTGAAACACTGTGTTACAGAATAACAGGCAAGACACAAAAGGTAAGATTGTTTATTTGATCCAATTGGTTTACTTTAAGTGGTTGTGTAGGCTAGTCAATTATATTAAAATTACTTGCATAAATGAATGCAATTTAAGACACATAGGCCTTGTAACAACTACACAAATGGTCATTCTTTGACAAAAATTGTTTAGTAAAACACCAGGCGTTTTATTGCAACATAATCTAGGTGAATGAATCACTTGTTTTCCGTGTTAGTGGCCTGTCGTTTGGATTAATTGTAACAGCTGGGCTGTTTTTATTGCCTTAGGCCTTATTGTAAAAGCGTTTAAAAATGCCTACCTTTTCCTGAAATGGTTTCAATAGCTCCGTTGACAACAAACGCGTAAATGCAAACTATAAACGTTTGTGTGCATAAGAAATGCATTTTCCATTTGTCTGCCTTCGTTGGTGGATCTGCGTCACATCGGGCGGACTGACTGCAGTAAAAGAGATGCAGCGAGATGGAGATGAAGGACTGAAAAGGTTGTAGCTAAAAGTTAAAGGTGGGCGTGTTTTCACGTTAATAAGAAATGAGAACAGGTAACAGCTGCAACCCTGAACCCACTGTATGCGGAGTGAGAAACAGAATACACACTAGTGTGAAAAAATGTATGAAAGAGTGAAACAAACGATTTCACTAAGGAAGAGAGAAAGCATCCCTTTGTACGATAATATTCAATTATCTTAACCGGGAGCAGATTGCAGAGAATGCGCACGTGCACACACACTTTTATAATTAGCATTCCTGCAACTGGCAGTTAACCTTCACACAATCATCTATAGTCATAATTAGACTACATTGCCCTGCAGTCATTGCAAGTCAATACCTGCCACTACACAGGCCTTCATGTGCATGCCACATCTGGTCAACAGGGTTGTTAGCGTCATTATGGTATTAATAAGCCTATGAACGATATTGGCTTACTAAATTGCAGGATATGTGTTCTCTGTCAAAAATAGGTCCCTTCATGCACCATGCAAACACTGTGTAATAGGATTGTAAAAGCCAGTAGTTGTCCTCATGTACTCTAGCCATGTTGCATGGTGGACTGTGCTTGTTGAGTTAAAGTAATTGTACAGTAACATGGTGCATCCTTATGCACAGTCCAGAATCTGTATTGCCTTCAGAAAGTATTCACACCCTTTGAACTTTTACATATTTTGTTGTGTAACAAAGTGGGATTCAAATGTATTTAATTGTCGCTTTTGGTCAATGATCTACACAAATACTTGTAAGAATGTAAGAAAAATAAAACTCTAATATACCTTGATTAGATCAGTATTCACCCTCCTGGCCTCCCGAGTGGCGCAGTGGTCTAAGGCACTGAATTGCAATGCTGTGACACTACAGACCTGGGTTTGATCCCAGGCTGTGTTACAGCCGACCGGGAGACCGGTGAGGCAGCGCACAATAGGCCCAGTGTTGCCCGGGTTAGGGGAGGGTTTGGCCGGCAGGGATTTCCTTGTCCCATCGCTCTCGGTCACCAGCTGGATGTTGTTTCTTTCCTTCCTCCGATTGGTGCGGTTGGCTTCCGAGCTAAGCGAGCAGTATGTCAAGAAGCAGTGCGGCTTGATAGGGTCGTGTTTCAGAGGACGCATGGCTCTCAACCTTCACCTCTTCTGAGTCCGTAGGGGAGTTGCAGCGATGGGACAAGACTGTAACTACCAATTGGGGAGAAAAGGTGGTAAAATTACAAAACAATAATGTATTCACAATACAGATTTGGCAGCATTACAGCTTGCACACCTGGATTGTACAATTTTTGCCCACTATTCTTTAAAAAATTATTCTTCAAACCAGGTAGGCCAGTTGTTGTTTATTGCTAGAAAGACATGTTCAAGTCTTGCCTGCAACTAGGCTACTAAGAAACATTCAATGTTGTCTTGGTAAGCAACTCCAGTGTAGATTTGGCCTTGTGTTTTAGGTTATTGTCCTGCTGAAAGGTGAATTCATCTCCCAGTGTCTGTTTTTTTCCACCTTTATTTAACCAGGTAGGCCAGTTGAGAACAAGTTTTAATTTACAACTGCATCTGTTGGAAAGAAGACTGAACCAGGTTTTTCTCTAGAATTGTGCCTGTGCTTAGCGCTATTCCTTTTCTTTCTATCTTTAAAAACTCCCTAGTCCTTGCCGATGGCAAGCATACCCATAACATGATGCAGCCACCACCGTGCTTGAAAATATGAAGATTGGTACTCAGTGATTTGTTGCATTGGATTTGCCCCAAACATAACTCTTTGTATTCAGGACAAAAGGTTAATTTCTTTGCCATATTGTTTTGCACTATTTCTTAAGTGTCTTGTTGCAAACAGGATGCATGTTTTGGAATATTTATATTCTGTACAGGCGTCCTTCTTTTCACTCTGTCATTTAGGTTAGTGTTGTGGAGTAACTACGGTGTTGTTGATCCATCCTCAGTTTTCTCATATCACAACCATTAAACTCTGGTGAAATCCCTGAGCAGTTTCCTTCCTCTAAGGCAACGGAGTTAGGAAGGATGCCCTGTATCTTTGTAGTGACTGGGTGTATTGATACACCATCCAAAGCCTAATTAATAATTTTACCATGATCAAAGGGATTTTCAGCATCTGCTTATTTTTTTAAAGATTCTACCGATTTTTTTGGTGAGGCATTGAAAAACCTCCCTGGTCCTTTTGGTTAAATCTGTACTTGAATCTGTGCTCAATTGAGGGATCTTACAGATAATTGTATGTGTGAGGTACAGAGATGAGGTAGTCATTCAAAAATTATATTAACCACTACTATTGATCACCGAATGATTCCACGCAAATTATTATGTGACTTGTTAAGCACATTTTTACTCCGGAACTTATATAGACTTGCCATAACAAAGGGGTTGAATAAATATTGACTCAAGACATTTCAGATTTTCATTTTTATTAATTTCAAAAATGTTATACAGACAAAATTCCACTTTGACATTATGGGGTATTGTGTGTAGATCAGTGACATAAATTCAGGCTGCAACAAAACAAAATGTGGATAAAGTTATAGGGTGTGAATATTTTCTGAAGGCACTTTACAGCCTTAAGCACATCTTAGTGCAGCCTTTAACCCTGGTGAGGCTAATAGGCCTGAATAATATAGGCCTTCCTGATTTTGTTAAGAATAATGACAAAGTGAGGGTGATTATCACACACACTGTGGGGATTCACGCCTGTCCAGGTGCTGTCTCTCTCAATTCAATTCAATTCAATTCAAGGGCTTTATTGGCATGGGAAACATGTGTTAACATTGCCAAAGCAAGTGAGGTAGACAACATACAAAGTGAATATATAAAGTGAAAAACAACAAAAATTAACAGTAGACATTACACATACAGAGGTTTCAAAACAGTAAAGACATTACAAATGTCATATTATATATATATATATACAGTGTTTTAACAATATACAAATGGTCTCTCTCAGTGTGTGTGTGTGTGTGTGTGTGTGTGTGTGTGTGTTTGCTTGAAATTAAAAGTGCTTCTCTGTGAACATTAAATCCTTCTTTGTTTATCTCAAAATTAAGATGACTGGAAATTAATAGATTACCCAATAAAATAAATAAATTACTCACACACCCTATCGAATGTTGCAAGAAATGTATAAACAAATTGTCCTTCCATATGGATGAATGTTCCAACCCCCCTTGAAAATCACGAAAACATGTTTTTGTATTTTAAATGAAAGTTAGATTTCTAAATTAGCAGACAACCTAGGTCTGAATTAGCAGACCGCCTTTCAGTCTAAAAAATAAAATGAATTATGAGAGCATTGTAGCGTCAGAAGATTTGTAGAATAACGTAGTTTATATGATTTATTCAGAGTGTGAATGCCTTGGTTATTTTTGCTTAACTTTTTTCTCTCCCGTTTATGGGCTTTACAAATGCAACCATTATGCTAAGGAAAATGGCTCTATTTATCCTAACAATTAGCCGGTATAAGAAGTCTATTATTAATTAATTAAACGATTTAGTGAGACAAAAAAAGCAATAACACATTTAAATGTACATTTCGACAGACTTTATTAATTCTGAATTGTGCTCCAGAGAACTCGCAATTGAGTCTTCTCCTCTCTCTAGTCTGAGAGGCTGCAGTGAACCTTGGATTCTAAACCATTGATTCGACGGGCCATTTCAATTCAATCCAAACTGACACCTTACCCAACCCAACAGCAGCTCTTTTCATTATATTCTATACCCAAGTTTGTTTGTTTTTTATACGAAATATTCTGGTGGTCCTGTAATAAGGCTCCTCACCCATACACGTCAATAGCAGACTCGTTTTTTTTATTTATCTTTATTTAACTAAGAAGGTCAGCTAAGAACAAATTCTTATTTTCAATGACGGCCGAGGAACAGTGGGTTGTTCAGGGGCAGAAGGACATATTTTTACCTTGTCACCTCGGGGGATTCGATCTCGCGACCTTCCACTTACTAGTCTAACGCTCTAACCACTAGGTTACCTGCCTCCCCAAATCATTCTGCACATCATATCGGCCAGTAGTGGTTAGAAAGACTCGCACATACACCAAGCATATTTTTACGGTCAGTGCAATCTTGATTTAACCCATGTCACGGACAGTAAACAAACAAACAGGGTGTCGCCATGTGCTGTTTGAAAAATGAAATGTGAGACGGGAGGAGAATGCGGCCGCCAGGGAGCAGCAGAGTGCTGCTTACAACTTCTATGGGTCTGTGCGGTAGCCTACAACAACCGCAGAGGCAGATTGTCAACAACATTCTGTCTGTATGATTAAAAATGTGCCCGAATATTTCTTATTAATCTAAATTAATTTGAACTGAGTACTAGTTTATAAGATGAGGTCCGAGAAAGGAATCGTTAGGAAGACATTATATTAATGAAGACGATCCATGTACAGGTCATACATACATAGTTCGTTCTAGGAAACATTATTTTATGGAGGAAATACTGAATATGGAAATAACAATGCAGAGTTCGTATCTAAAACTGAGTACATCTTTATTTTCACTGTCCTGTTTTAATTAAAAATATTTATGGTGTTAGGCTTGTTATGTTTCATTTACTATAATGTTTATTTTATTTTTTGAAAGACCTGCATGCTGGATGAAAAGCAATAATGCACACAACATTACATTTCCAGTGGAAATAATCATATATCCTATAAATATAAAATAAACCTATGAATATTAGCTGCATATACAATGGTTCAATACTAATAAGTGACTTGTTTAGGCATACAGAGTACACTGTTGAGCAGGTTAATGATGCAATTCCTCTTAACAAATGCTAACACAGACCTACACAGCTATGACAATGCATATACAGTCCATGTGATAATGTACTGGCCATTGAGACAAAGACAGACAACATAATCACTGCAATAATAAGAGATTGTTTTATATAGGTCTGCTGTCCTCATATTCATGGTCGGGGGTGAAATCGTCAGTAATAGAGGTATGTGAGCCCGTAACCCCCAGTAAGCTGGGCTAAGACCCTCAAACAGGCTGGTACTTCTCTACCCGCGCCAGCAGAGTCTCTGAGTAGCCAGGGGAGTAGTACCTACAGCAAGAGAACAGAGAACACATTTAGGGTTCACTTGGGGCTGAGGAAATGCCTGGTAGTAGAAACATGCTAGATGAATATGATGTTTTTGTGTGAGATTGTGTGTGTGTGTGTGTGTGTGTGTGTGTGTGTGTGTGTGTGTGTGTGTGTGTACCTGACTATCTCCTCAGGGTAACAGTTGTTGATAGAGTTGATGTACTCCTGCAGGGCAGATCCAGGATCAGCCTTAATTTCCTGAACCTTCTTCAGGCCTCCGCTGGTTACAAACAGACGACGAGCCTTGCTGTCATGGGGCAGCACCTGGAGAGGGGGAGAGAAGGTGAGAGGGGAGGATACAAGGAATACAATGCACTGGATTATGAAACCCTGGGCTGTCTGAACCAAACTTTCATGGCTGGTTTCCCAGACAGAGATTAAATCAAGTCTTGCACTTATAAACTACTGATGAAAATGATGTTTCTCAAACATGTTTTAAAAAATGTCCTCAACTTATATGTATTAAAACATTCTGATTTCCAAGTTGAAAAGAGTATTAGGCTGTGTAGGGCCCTTGCAGAATATTTTCTGTGATACCTAGTAGTCTGAACAGGCCTATGTAAATAAGTGTTGAGAAATGCGCCCCCACCTTGCTGAACTGGCAGACAACATGTTTCAGGATGTTGCTGGGAGCTTCGTAGAGCAGGGGCTCCAGAGCAGGCAGATAGGTGCACTTCTGTAGGATGCTCTTCAGAGCCTTCTTAGCCTGGGGGACAGAAGGGGGGAGGGGAGATGTCAGGATTCAGGATAATAGAGAATATGTTATGGTCTTACTTTCTGCAGCTCTTATGACCCTCAGAATTGTTCAGTAAGATCTTCAGTAGCATCCCTGCCTACTACACAGGTTTTGTGTAACCTGTGACAACATTGACCTATGACACCTTACCTTGACCTGCAGGTCCTCTGAGCTGTCCGTGTCCATGTAGAGGGCCAGCAGCTTGGGCAGGACGTTAGCTGTGGACACGGCCCTAGCATGTTCCGGGGTGTGGCGGCCGATCTGGCCAAACGCCCACGCTGTGGCCGCCTTGATGTGCTCCTCTGGCTCCTCAGACAGACAGATGGCCAGCTGGGGCACCCCCTACTGGGCCGGAGGAGCAACAACAACCAGGGAGGACAGGAGTCGTCGAGAGGTTATGAAGGAGAGGGAAGGAGGGAGGAGGAGAGCGGTTAGGAAGGGGAGGGAAGAGAGAGGTTATGAAGGAGAGGCAGGGAGCAAGAGAAAACACCTCGTAGACAGTGCACACACAAACACACACACCTTGGAGACATGCACAGTGCTCACACACCTTAGAAACATGCACAGTGCACACACACACCTTGGAGACATGCACAGTGCACACACACACCTTAGAGACATGCACAGTGCACACACACACCTTAGACACGATGACGGCCATGGCAAGGTTTTCAGAGTGAGCGGCCACATATCCAAGCATCATGATCCCAGGTAACCGCACGTTACCACGGCTATCACCCAGGTAGTCAATCACCGCCGCCACACCACCCGCATTCACGATCATCAGAGACAGCTATACACACACACACATTCAGGCGAGGGTAGGGATACAGGTGAGAATATGTTTTGGTACCTCTAGTGTGTGGTGTTTGGTGTAGATGAATGTGTGCTTTGAAGTGTGGTGTGTGTATCATCTGTGTACCTGATGTTTGGTGTGTGTGTGTACCTCAGGTGTGTGTTTGGTGATCTCTCTCATCAGTGTGGTAACATTCTTCCTGACGTACTCATCTGGGTCTCGGAGGCAGGCCAGGACAGCAGGGAAGATCTCTGCCTCCACCACCATCTCAGCCAGGTCCACCGAGTGCTTACTGATCTGACTCAGGGCAGAGAACACCTGCCTCTGAATGGAGGGGGGGACATGGGGAGGGAGAGGAATTGAAGAAGAGGAGAGGGAAAAAAGAAAGAGAGTGGGATGCAGGGTTTTAGAGACGACTGTAATATCTAACCTAATCTCGTTTATGTCTTTCCACATGACATACATTTAATCTGCAAACCTGCCCGCTCACCTTCAGTTTGGCATCAGGGTTGAGGATCATCTGGGCCAGGTGTGCGATGGCGCCGGTGTCGACCACAGTCTGAGCTAGCTCAGGGGAGTGCTTGGCGATGTCGCTAAGGGCCGAGGCAGCGATGCGTTTCAGGGCAACCTCTGGTTCCTGGATACACAGCACCAGCAGAGGAACGGCCCCCGCATCCACTACCGCCTGAGACAGGTCTACATACAGAAAGGGGAGGGGTGTTACTGTGTGTGTGTGCGTGTGTGTGTATGCGTGTGTACTATATCCTTACGTGCATTGTGGCGTGCAATGTATCCCAGAGCCCAAGCAGCAGCCTCCTTGACCCCAGGGTCAAACTCTTCCAGAGAGATGACCAGAGCGTCCAGCGCTCCACAGTCCACCACGGCCTGGGCCAGAGCAGGGCTGTGCTTGGCCACCGCACGCAGGACAAACGCTGCTGCCTTCTTATAGAACCTCTACACACACACACACGCACACAAACACACCGATGGGAGAATAAAATATTTAATGCACATTTAGCAGATGCTCTTTAGCAAGAGTATACATCCAGAGCAGTGGCCAAGCACCCAGATCCCTGTGAGAAGGTAGATACCAGATAGAGAGCGAGGCCCTGCTGTGGCGTGAAAGGTACTTTAGGCTCTGCAGTGGCCCCCTTCCCAGGGGAGAATGCCAACACACTCTCAGTGTCAGGGACAACATTCAGCATGGTGAATGAGGGAGGGTATGTAGGTGTACACAAACACATAGACAGAGACATACGTTCTGCTCGGTCAGGGAGTAGACGAGCTGTGGGAGGATGTCTCCCTTGACGACGGCCACTGCCAGGTCGTCATTGTAGTTGGCCAGTCGTCCTAGAGCCAGAGCAGTTGTCTGCTGGATGGTAGGAACCACGTCTAGCAGTAAAGGCCTCAGCAGGGACATCACACCTAGAGGGACAGGTACAGTAGGGAAGGACTTGTGTCTTGTTATAACAGATAACTTTAGCTATAGAAATGTGATCAGAAGCACATCAATGAAAGTCACCTGAAAGAGGATATTGGTTTAGAGAGAAATGGGTACTGTAGGCGACCCAAGTCCCAACTTACCAGCATTTTGTAAAGTTTCAATGTTTTGTGGTCTTGTGGCAAGCTCAGCAATAGTCTGCACAAACTGTGCCCTTGATTTCTGATACTGCTCAAACACTAAAAAAATAGATCCATTAATATGTCAACAACTGAGTCATCATGTTCTTCAAGTTTTGCCTGGCACTGCTTGGAGTTCAATCAAAACAGTCTTGAAAACAGTCGTGAAAACATGCAACTTCGAATGATCTTACCTTGTAAAACCTGTCGTTGACTCATGATTACAATTAGATATTTTTTTTTTAAAGAACTCCACTTTTCTAATAAATGTCTAATAAATATGTGAGTTTTCCATGAAAAGCAGCAGTAAACAGTGCCGTGCAGCATCTAACTCCCGCAGCCTCAAGTTTGGGTTCGCATGTTACTGTTGCCGTAGCAACAAACCGGAAGCAAAAGCTGGTTGCGTCACTGAGCTGTAACGAGGTACACGTCTCTTAGCCCTCACAATGGGAGTCGTTGTCCACAAAGCGTCACGGAGGGCTGTCTAGCTCCCGCCTTTCCTTTCTTTGGATGAGTGAATACATCTCATTATTGTAAATCTTGTTTTGAATATTCTATTATATTTGTTGACGTCAACCGCCTGTATTCAATGGAGAGAGAGAGAGATGCTATGCTACAAGTCTAGACATGAATATGCATACTCTAATGGCTGCTTTTCAAACTCATTAAAAGACACCCTCCTCCACTTACCTTATGCCCTTGGGGGAATCCCCGCGGCCATCTTTGTCGTGGGTCGAAATGATTAGCCAAGCAAGGGAAGTTGACAAAGTAAGCCCTTCAGCCCTCGTTTTTGGTCAAATTTGTGAGTGTACAATTATGTTCCAGTGAAGGGAAATATTTAATGTTACAGCATACAATGACATTCTAGATGATTCTATGCTTCCAACTTTGTGGCAACAGTTTGGGGAAGGACCTTTCCTGTTACAGCATGACAATATCCCCGTGCCCAAAGCAAGGTCCATACAGAAATGGTTTGTCGAGATCGGTGTGGAAGAACTTGACTGGCCTGCACAAAGCCCCGATCTCAACTCCATCGAACATCTTTGGGATGAATTGGAACGCAGACTGCGAACCAGGCCTAATCACCCAACATCAGTTCCCAACATCACTAATGCTCTTATGGCTGAATGGAAGCAAGTCCCTGTAGCAACGTTCCAAAATCTAGTTTAAAGCCTTCACAGAAGAGTGGAGGCTGTTATAGCAGCAAAGGGGGGACCAACTCCATATTAATGCCCATGATTTTGGAATGAGATGTTCCACAAGCAGGTGTCCACATACTTTTGGTCATGTAGTGTATATGTACAGTACCAGTCAAAAGTTTGGGCACACTTATTCATTCAAGGGTTTTTCTTTATTTGTACTATTTTCTACTTTGAGGAAAAATAATGAAGACATCAAAACTATGAAATAACATATGGAATCATGTAGTAACCAGATAATTGTTAAGCAAATCAAAATATATTTGAGATTCTTCAAAGTAGCCACCCTTTGCCTTGATGACAGCTTTGCACACTCTTGGCACATCATTACAACACTGTATATAGACATTTTAAATGTTTTTACTATTTTGGAACTTTTTTGAGTTCAATGTTTACTGTTCATTTTTATTGTTTATTTCACTTTTGTTTATAATCTATTGCACTTGCTTTGGCAATGCAAACATATGTTTTCCATTCCAATAAAGCCCTTAAATTGAAATTGAATTGAGTGAGAGAGATTATTTTTTTTAACCAAAGAGATGTCTGAAATCCATCAGATAAACAGTTTTTTATGAAGCTAGCAATGCAAATAATTAATCTCAGTGATTGACAGTATACAGGACCTGTATGTTGTCAATCACCGAGATTAATTATTTTCAGGTAGCCTATTATTGCATGTTGACTAATCAATCGCAGTGACATAACTGCAAATCTAATTCTCAGGTAAATTTGGTGAATTGGCTTGGTAGCGGCATTGACTTTGTTGGTTGGATAGGAGGCTGCTGCTTGGGCTCTGGGATACATTGCACGCCACAATGCACGTAAGGATATAGTACACGCGCATACACACACGCACACACACACAGTAACACCCCTCCCCTTTCTGTATGTAGACCTGTCTCAGGCGGTAGTGGATGCGGGGCCGTTCCTCTGCTGGTGCTGTGTATCCAGGAACCAGAGGTGGCAAGCAAAAAGTTACCCATGTTACGCTTTTGAGAAAACTGATCCAACCACATGGTAGCTAGCTGTCATTGGTTCAAATCAGGCTAAATTTACTAATATGAACGTGGAATTGTAAACTATATATAGGCTAAACCCACCATATCTTAATTTATGAATGAGGTCCCAGGCGGAGGGTTCTCGGTTGAACGTGGACGCGCATCGGACAGTCCTTGCACTTTGAAGTATAGCATGCCGACCGAGAGAAAACGACGTGAAAAGTGTGCCCCTTCTGCTTCTGCTTTCCATTGTCTCACTCCCGCAAACATATATTGCCCAAGTAAGAGAGAATCAGTATGATTTTTTTCTATGGTGAAATAATCAATTTAGTGGTTGATGACATTTAGTGGTTGATGGCTCGCACCTTCACGCACATAAAAAAAGCAAATTATAGAATAACAACATTGTTACTTTGAAGCTTCAAATGGTTAGCCTACACTGAAACGTTGAAGGGAGAGAGAATCTACACAACAGTTTGCAACAAGTTTGCAACAATGTAGCCACCATGGGGATATCATGTGGTGCAACTCTATTGAACCAATAGGCCTATATGCTTTATATATACGCACTAATATATATATAATTAAAAAAATATATATGCTTAGTCTATATGGTGACCAAAAAATGCTATGCCATTAACTACATCAAACATTAGGCTATAGGCCTAGCTACGGTTGATTGTAAGTACTTTTATTCCGAAATTAAGCTTTATGCTAAGGAAAATAAAGTAATGTAAAATGGTAATTGTTTAGATATATTTTGTATCTTCAAAAGTCTGACATGAATGACTAGGTTTGATTCCCTCTACTCAAGCCTGCTTTAGGGCATCGGAGGAGCTGAGAACAGCGTGACAAATGAGAGTGCTGAGGGGGGAGAGTGAAGACTAGACTAGCTTTCAGGAGATGGTTGTAGCATAGACAGTACGTTATGAAGACAGGCTAAAACTGCTTCTCCAATCGAAAAACGTGTAGGCGATGTCATAGCGACTTTGGCTAGCAATGCTCATGTGTAGAACAAGTCACCGGGTCTAACGGTCGTCTGGCGCCCTGAAATGCGCGTGTGCGGGCCGTCAAATCAAAGGCACTTGATATAAAGTTGTTTTTGACGAAAATGTAAACGTTTCAGTTTGTCACTTTCACGAGGTTGGAGTAGTAACTTGTTCAACTACTTAAGACACTGTCTCGAATCTAGCTTGATCCTTTAGACTTTGAGAAAATTAACAACTAAGGAATAATGCTTAACTTCTGTCATTGACTTAAAAAAAAAAAAGAATTAAACCCCGGCCTGGTCTGTTTGGTCTGTTTCGCAGGCGTTCCCGGAAGTCTTGCGATGTTGCGCCTCTTGGTTTAGAAACTCTGTGGTAGTAGGCTGGGCCTATATGCAGCGCACCGGAGTTGGATATGACCTGGACGAGCCAGCCTCTGTTGAAGACCATTGTCCAGCCCAAGAACTACATGTAGCCCGCCTGCTTTTGTTTTTTTAATCTGTATAATGAAATGCGTTATATAAAATGCATATAGGATTTGCATTATTATTATTAATCATAAGGGCAATGGGTTGTTCAATGAAATGAGTTCCTCTTGCATCCCTAAGATATTTAAACTACAAGTTGTACACACATATTGCATTTTAAAAAACTGTTATATTATATAAAGTGCCCTTTAATATAGACCACATTAAATATTCAATAAATACGATTTTAATATGAATAAACTTGCTAAAGTGCCAAAGTTCAGCATTTTGACATGTCTATCTAAGCATCCTCAGACTTCTAGGAAGATTTTAACCCCCTTAACCCCATAATTTCTCCAAGTTTTCACCATCATTGTAAACCCTAGTTATTTTGTTACTTCTGAAGATGATTATTTATTTAATGTGATTAGTGAATCATAAAAACAAGCCTCATTTTAAGGTCAACCCTGTTACACAAATTTAACTCTTGTTTTTTTATGGTGAAACTATTCCTTAAAAAAAATTTAAAAAACATTTTAAGAAACATTGAACATCTAGTAGTCAAATCATAGTGTTATAGCAGGTGAGCTGGTTCTAATCTTTTTGGCAATATTTTGGTGATTTGTGGTCGAAAAATTAGAGGGTCGAGCATAGCAAGTCAACCCTGTTACCCATAGATAGACAGGCTAGAAATGTTTTAACAATGTAATTTTGGGGGTGAAAGCTTGCCCCTCCATGGTGCACACAACAAGTTTCTATTCCCCCTGTAACAAGGGGATTTATGGATGGTTTAAGATGAAGTTGTCAACCCTGTTATTGTCAACAGTTACCTTATTTGTCACTAAATAGGCACTTACTATAGTCATTTTTTTATTTAGCCTCTTGAGATGGAAAAAAAACGTTTTTTATTATGTTGAACATAATAACAGCTCTTCATGACAGAATGTAAAAATTTGGTGAAATAAAACGTTTTTTTTCATTCAAGTTACACAACGCACCTAACTGGTGGACCACCCAAATACTAACCGACATTGACAGTGTGCATAACCTACGTTCTTTCAGACCTGTCAGACCAATATGCACAGCTCCAAAGTTTCTCTCATATGAAAAAGATGAATGAAACCAAAGTTCTACCATGTCGGCTACAAGGCTACAAGAGAAATCATACATTTGAAACGTTTTAATGAATATTGTATTTTGTCAGGATTAAAAACATTTATTATTTAATAAAAATAAAAAAGTAAAAAAGCTAAGTCGTTTCATGGCGAGATATTTTAGCAGAATGTTAAAATAAACAATATCAGGCTAATGCACGGGCCTAATTTCTGTCAATTTGGGAAATAATCTGTCGAAATTTAGCATGATTCAAATTCATTTACATATATTTTCAGTACATCTAATTCGTGATCAGATAAGGAATGAGTGGGGATAGAGGTTCTAACGAAACAGCCATGCAATAAATGAAATAATAAAAAATAAAAATAAACTTTGAAAATGACCTTTGAATGTCATGAAAATAGTGATCTCAAACATCTGCATTAGTGCAGTCTCAATACTTAAGGGGTTGTTGTCGATTTACTGAGAAACTTATACAGCCAATATGGTGTATAGCGTACACAACTACAAACCAGCAGGCCATTGCAAATACAATTTTCTTGGGATCTTGTGGTCGAGCACTCAAAACCGTCAATTTAATCTTCACAGACACCGTTTTAAAATTGTGCAGTGCCTATAAATATACATAATAACAAAGAAAACATGTTTATAAGTCATTATAATCAATATCAAAATTGCCCTTTCCATTGTTGCACTGATAAGACATACACCTATTTATATGGAATTTTCATATATTGATGGTAATTACATGTAACTAACACCTAGCTTTTTTTGAAAAATTCCTTGTACAGTAATTATTTGACACAGTAATTATTTCACATGACTGGGAATATAGATATGCATCTGTTGGTCCCTAAGAAAAAAGGTAGGGGCGTGAATCAGAAAACAAGTCAGTATCTGGTGTGACCACCATTTGCCTCATGCAGCGCGACGCATCTCCTTCAAAGAGAGTTAATCAGGCTGTTGATTGTGGCCTGTGGAATTGTTACGTCTCTCGTCGGAAGGCATGGACCAAAGCGCAGCGTGGTAAGTGTTCATGATATTTTATTTCTCAAAAAACACTCGAACAAAATAACAAAGAGAAAAATCGAACAGTACTGTAAGGCAAATAAACTATATAGAAAACAACTACCCGCAAAACACAGATGGGAAAAAGGCTACCCAAGTATGATTCCCAATCAGAGACAACGATAGACAGCTACCTCTGATTGAGAACCACACTCGGCCAAAAACAAAGAAATAGAAAACATAGAAATAAAGAAACTAGAATGCCCACCCTAGTCACAGGAATGTTGTCCCACTCCTCTGCAAAGGCTGTGCAAAGTTGCTTGTTGCACGTTGATCCAGAGCATCCCAAACACACTCAATGGGTGACATGTCTGGTGAGTATGCAGGCCATGAAAGAACTGGGACATTTTCAGTTTTCAGGAATTGTCTACAGATCCTTGCAACATCGGGCCATGCATTATCATGCTGAAACATGAGGTGATGGTGGAGGGTGAATGGCACAACAATGGGCCTCAGGATCTCTTCAGGGCATATCTCTGTTCACAACGTTGACATAAGTAAACCGCTCTCCCACACAACGCCATACACACTGTCTGCCATCTGGCCGGTACAGTTGAAACCGGTTTTTCATCCGTGAAAAGCACACTTCTCCATCGTGCCAGTGGCTATCCAAGGTGAGCATTTGCCCACTGAAGTCGGTTATGACGCTGAACTGCAGTCAGGCCAAGACCCTGGTGAGGACGACGAGCATGCAGATGAGCTTCCCTGAGACGGTTTCTGACAGTTTGTGCAGAAATTCTTCAGTCGTGCAAACCCACAGTTGTATCAGCTGTCTGGGTGGCTGTCCTCAGACGACCTGACCCGCAGGTGAAGAAGTCTGATGTGGAGGTCCTGGGCTGACGTGGTCACACCTGGTCTGCTGTTGCAAGCCCAGTTGGACATACTTCAAAATTCTCTAAAACGAATTTGGAGAAGGCTTATTGTAGAGAAATTAACATTACATTTTCTGGCAACAGCTCGGGTGGGTATTCCTGGAGTCAGCATGCCAATTTCACGCTCCCTCAAAACTTGAGACATCTGTGGGATTGTGTTGTGTGACAAAACTGCACATTTTAGAGTGGCCTTATATTGTCCCCAGCACAAGGGGTACCTGTGTAATGATCATGCTGTTTAATCCGCTTCTTGATATGCCACAGCTGTCAGGTGGATGACGTCTCTTGGCAAAGCAGAAATACTTACTAACAGAGATTTAAA
Source organism: Oncorhynchus mykiss (assembly GCF_013265735.2). Classification (NCBI taxonomy): domain Eukaryota; kingdom Metazoa; phylum Chordata; class Actinopteri; order Salmoniformes; family Salmonidae; genus Oncorhynchus; species Oncorhynchus mykiss. The sequence goes on along the minus strand of NC_048575.1, from coordinate 17,274,745 downwards.
CAAATTTGTGCACAAAATTTGAGAGAAATAAGCTTTTTGTGTGTATGGAACATTTCTGAGATCTTTTATTTCAGCTCTGAAACAAGGACCAACACTTTACATGTTGTGTTTATGTTTTTGTTCAGTGTAATAACAAAATGATCTAACAAAGATGTGTCAAAATGATTGGCACCCTTGTTTTCAATACTTTGTGCACCCTCCCCTTGCGAGGATAAAGGCACCTTTTCAGGGATCTTACACCAATCCATATATAATCTTACCAGATCCTTGATATCCTTCGGTCTGCGCTTATGGCCTGCTCTCTTCAATTCAAACCACAGGTTTTCAATGGGATTCAAGTCCGAAGACTGAGATGGCCATTGCAAAATGTTGATTTTGTGGTCAATTAACCATTTCTTTGTGGATTTTGATGTATGCTTGGAGTTTCAGCCTCCAGGCAGAGGCAACCAAGTTTTGGCTAAAATGTTCTGGTACTTTGTACATTTCATTATGTAGTTTACCTTAACAAGGGCCCCAGGACCAGTGGAATAAAAATAGCCCTGTGACGTCAAAGATCCACCACCATATTTTACAGTAGATATGAGGTTATTTTCTGCATATGCATCCTTCTTTCGAGGCCAAACCAACAAGTTGTGTGCTTGGCCAAATAGCTCTATTTTCATGTCATCTGACCATAGCACCTGGTTCCAGTCCAAGTGCCAATGCTGTTTATCAAACTCCAGGCATTTACATTAGTCGTTTGCTCTCAATAAAGCTGTTTTATGGTAACCCTTTCACATAGCCTATTGGCATGGAGGTGGTGTCTAATTGTAGATTTGGAGACTTAGTGAGCCCAAGATGCGACCAAGTTCTGTAATTCATCTGTGGTTTTTGTACTTTTCTTTGCCTCCTGAACCATCTTCTATACTGTGCATGGGGACAAATACACATGCCCTCTACCAGGCAAGTTTACCACTGTTCCAGTGGTTTTAAACTTCTTCATTGTTGCCCTAATAGTGGAAAGTGGTATATTTGGGTTTTCAGTTATGTTTTATACCTATTGCCTGATTTATGAAAGTCAACAACCATTTGTCTCTTTTCATTTGTGAGTTCTTTACCTTTCCCCATGGGGACGGATGATGAAGGGATTTTACATGTGTGTTACCTAATTGTTATACCCCAGTGAAACAGGAAGCCATGGAAGGCCACAATACAGTTCCTGAAGCTCAGATTAACTTGAATAAACTAGAATGATAATGCAGATTTTATTTTGTTTGATTTTATTTAGAATCATTTGAATGGGTGCCAATAATTTTGGCACCTATCTTTAAACCATTTATTTACTTGTTAAACAAAATCTCTTTCTCTGAATATTTGTAGGCCTATTAGTATAAGATAATGTACTTTTTCCAATCCTTTGAGCATACAATTTAGCTCAGTATTTGTATTATACAGTCTTTTTTGCTCATCTTTATCAAGGGTGCCAACAATTTTGGAGTTGACTGTACATACATACTGAAGGTTAATAAAATAGGTTAACATCTTTAAGCATATTTCAAATGTTTTATAATGCGCTATATTTATAGAGATTTTGTCAGATTTAAATTGAGTGTTGTCACTTGGAAGACCAGACAGTTGATGAGAAACTACCTTACAGTATCTGAACCCTGTAGTTTTATTTCATTGAGTTCATCTCAAAGTAAAATCAAAGAATATGAGCCTATTTTATTTCTTATAACAATGTCCATATTATCTGTTCTGCTGCCACAACCAATATGTGTTCTAATGTATATATATATATATATATATACAGTACCAGTAAAAAGATTTTACACACCTACTCATTCAAGGGTTTTTCTTAATTGTTTAATATTTTCTACAACATAACACATATGGAATCAGGTAGTAACCAAAAAAGTGTTAAACAAACTTAAATAGATTTTAGATTCTTCAAAGTAGCCACCATTTGCCTTGATGACAGTTTTGCACACTCTTGGCATTCTCTCAACCAGCTTCACCTGGAATGCTTTTCCAACCGTCTTGAATGAGTTCCCACATACGCTGAGCACTTGTTGGCTGCTTTTCCTTCACTCTGCGGTCCAACTCATCCCAAACCATCTCAATTGGGTTGAGGTCAGTGATTGTGGAGGCCAGGTCATTTGATGCAGCACTCCATCACTCTCCTTCTTGGTTAAATAGCCCTTACACAGCCTGGAGGTGTTGGGTCATTGTCGTTTTGAAAAACAAATGATAGTCATACTAAGCGCAAACCAGATGGGGTGGGATATTGCTGCAGAATGCAGTGGTAGCCATGCTGGTTCAGTGTGCCTTGAATTCTAAATAAATCACTGACAGTGTTACCAGCAAAGCACCATCACACCTATATATAACCAGTTAGCAAGTCGGAAATGTTCGAGTTTCCTATAGTTCCGACTAGCACATTGAACGCAACAAGACTTTCCAATATATATATATATTTTTTTACCTTTATTTAACTAGGCAAGTCAGTTAAGAACAAATTCTTATTTTCAATGACGGCCTAGGAACAGTGGGTTAACTGCCTGTTCAGGGGCATATCTCTCAGCTCAGTAAGAATATGGGATAATAAAAAGGCCTACATGTAGGTTATCTGGAAACGTAAAACTACTCACATTGACCAAGACTATAAACCCATCACAAATGAGTTTGTAAAATGATTGAATGACATTTGGAAAATCGTTGGATTGTGGCTTTAGGCTACGTCAACCACTTTCTGGTTCTTTTGACCAGTATTACCACTTTGTTGTCTCTCCTTCACGAGCAAAATTGTCTTTAAAAAACTTTATCGTTTCTAGGTCAATATTTATATTTTAATCCATATTTTTAATGTATAAAATGTCAACAAATAAAAACCGGTTTATTTTTGTGGGGGAGACGAATCTCGTATGAAGCGACAACAGTGTACTGTAGTTATTAACATGTCTTTAATAGCATCTATTTGTAGCCAATGTAAAATGACCTCAACATTAAATCATTAGCTATTGATACATTTTCACTTCGATGGCAGACGAACAAAGACATGCAAATATTGGAATATTTAAATATTGCAATATTCCATGTTAGTCCACAAGCAATTGACAAAAAAATATGATCTCGATCTGAAATGCACCTAAATGTGTAGATTTCTGTAGAAACCCCATTTTGTAATTTGAAGAAATGCTGTGTTCTTTCAATTTGTTAGCAGCAATTTGTTTCACCCATTAAAAGTATAATCCTTGCTACAGATATTGAGTGCGACGGAAAATATCTAAGTCAAGGATATTCTAAGCCTATTCAAAACACAAAATATATTTGCGACTAGTGGTCTCTGGTGAATTAAATTAAATCAATGCTGCGCCAGCACGAGACATATTTTCAAAATGTCCGTGGAGGTCTGCTTTGTCTGCGATATTTTATTATTCGAACAACAATAAAAAAGATATTTAACTTAATGCATGAATGAAACTAAAATATATTAAATGTAGGAAAATGTAAATTGACAGACATTTTCAAAATGCCTACAAAGAGGGGACAATACCAGATGAATGAATCACAAAATAAAAACACACCCAAAACGTCTTTAAGTGTAAAATGTTTTATTTAGATGTTATACTGTGCAACAGTAACAATACAATAGTTGTCCATACAATCGAGCGATACAAATACGCAGAACATGGGAGACATCAAAAAACATTTGTCATCTAGCATGAAATGAAGGGGGGGGAGGGGGGGTGTTCTGGACAGTATTTGACATAATTACTGATTAAATATGCATATATTTCGCTATATACATGGGTGTGTGTGTGGACTTTCTGAACTGCTTGGTTGCTTCAAGGGTTCAGGGATGTCGAGGCTATAAGCAATTCGATTCCACAGCAGCTAAAAAAGTATTTTTCCCCCCCAGTAGCCTACAGCCTAATAAAAGCTCTGTACATTTAGCAGATCTTTCATATGTTTTCTCATAAAATTGTGGGCCAAATACTACAATAGTTGATTCCACATAATATATTGATTATTATATTTCTCTGTGAAACGCTTTCCAAAAGCCAATCGAAAGAACAATAGATGCAACGTTTCAAATATTAGTAAAGCCTATAGGTTTCTACCATGCTTTATCTGACAACAATAGGCTGAAATACACACTTACAAGAGTCAACACATGTATATTCTGATATGGAAAAAAATAAAAAAAAATAAAGGAAATAATATAAAGGCCATCTTCAGTCACATCTGTAAAATAAAACATAGCTTTTTGGGGGCTTTCATTTTCGACCAGTCATCTATCACCGACATCCCTTTCACCAACTTAATGTCACATCCCTGCTATGTTCCTATTGAAATGCTTCACTTCCACTACTTAAACAGATATCATATATTTATAACAACAACGATAACAAAAAGAGAGCGTCTACAACAATGGAACTACATTGGCATGAAGATAATAGCTGAGCGGTCTGGCGTTGGCTGTCGGCCCGGATTTCAGGCCAGTCATCCCGAGGATGCAGAAGAACCATTCAGCGAGGCCTTCCGTGGTTTTTTTCCAAAGGGGAAGGGTCTGGTAGGGGCTGGGGCTGAGGTGGAGGCTCCGTTGACGGGCTTGGAGATGTGGGGGAAGTGTGGGTGTGGGGATTGCACCGGGGTGCCAGGGCTGGGCAAGGAGGAGGAGGTGGAGGGGACAGCGGCAGGGCTGCAGGCTTTGTCGCTGGCTGAGTCGCTCTCAGCGGACCGACCAGTGCTGTTCTGGCCCTCCTGCTGCAGATGACTCATCTTCATCTTCTTACAGCTAGGTCTGACGCGGTACTTCAACGGCAAAGGGCCATTCTGAAAAATATTTGTAATACTTAGAGCTACTTTGTCTCAACTTGCAGGGCAATCATGATTTTTTTCCTTCATGGACAATAAAGCTTTTGAACTGTGAACTTTCATGCATTCCACCATTTGAAGTAGGCCTAAGAAATATCACAGAGCCAAAGGTTGAAATAAAAAGTAATGCAATAATTTACAACAAAAAAACTTTACTTCCAACTTGTTAAAAACGTTTACATTGCCTTTAATTGCATGTTTTTACTAACTTCCCCTTTAATATTATGTTTCTTACCCTTCTCCAGGTGTAGATGTAGGCTATGTCCATTAATGTGTAGTAATCTTTCAGTGGCTCGTCTTCATACATCACTTCAACCTACATTGTAGAAATTACAAAATTATTTATAAAAATAGGCCAACGAGTACTTATTCTACTGAACTTCCATTGTCCTTCAAGAATTGCTGAATATCTTTGATCTTTTTCATTGTTTCAATAGAAGCATATGAGAGAATGATCTTGCAGTGAGTGATATGTACTAATGTTGTTAAATTCATCTTATTTAAAAAAATATATATATAATAATAATATAACATAGTGATGCAAGAGTTATGGCTGCCCTTGTGTCATTTCATATAACCAAACAAATTTTTACCTGATAGGTACAGGGGATGTCCATCTTACTGCGGAGGAACTTCCTCAGGTGCATGATGGTCATGGCTGCTGGACACTGCAGATACCTCTTATTGTTCACCTGGAGGAGGACAGAGCCATTTAGATCAGCTCAAACCTCCATTTTACTACAGACCAAACTGACAGAAAACTGAAGCTGTCTGCAGCAAATACACAATAAAATAGCAAGAGAAAATAATGTAGCTACAGTTAATAAAGACAATTTAATTTGAGGGACTTTATATGCAGGTTGATGTTTATTTTCAAGAGTCTTGTCCTGGAGGCAGAACTGAGCAATTTGGCTATATTGTAAAAATGTATGCAAAGAAAAATGTGCTTTTTGGTTAAGGTTAGGTTTAAAATCAGATAGGATTTGTAGCTGTGCCAGCTAGTGACCACTCTGCAGAGCTGCCTCCAGAACAAGATTCATGCCGAAAAAAGGCTAACCTGCACTTTATACAGTACCCTTGTTTACAATAAAGAAAATGGAGATGAGACATGCAGTGAGATTTGAAGACAAGCTATTTAAGGGTCCAGATTTAAGAACAATCTTATATCAGTAACCAAGCAATAGGCTCTGTGCAGCAACAGAGTGTAAGAACTATCTGATATGGAATGCTTCTGAGCTTCAGCCGTAGGCGACCTACCTGTTCTTTAGTCAGTTGGTCCTCAGCCACGCCGGTCTGTTCAGCCCTGAGAAAAACAATGTGACACTTGTTTTACAAAATGTGTTAGAAAACATCTTGATAATGCACTCAAGATTTTCATGGTTGGAAATTAATGTATAAAAAAAGCAGAACACTGGTAAAACCAAAGTCTCAAAATTAAAATGACTATAGAAACTGTAATACACTGTAATGTATTGTAATGAAACAGGCAGGGAATGGTGCTCAAACTCTCAACCTTCTGGCCCCAAGCCCAGTGCACCATCGACTGCACCACAAAAGCATGGTCGATAGGCAACGTCGATATACACACTTATAAACCAGGGTCACTACAGAATAATAAATAATAAACACACAACTGACCTAATCAGTTTCTGAACACACTGAACTAATAAATATAAGTATACATCTATAAATGTTCTAACATAATTGTCTTCCTTAGACCTTATGATCAATCAATAGCGAACTAGATGTAATCATTTTTAAAAAGCCTGGCTGTAACAGACTTGTTGACGTACTTGTTGTGATCGAAGAACTCAATGGAGAGGCTGATGATCTCATCGTCTGTGATGATCCTCTTGTCCTCGTCCGCCACCTCCCCTCGATCCTCATTAGACCTTGTCGTAGCTACAGACACAAATTAACAAGTTGCATGAGTTTTCACAAAAACGTGTAAAACCGTGAGAGCTTAGAAATCCTATCATTATAGGAGAATACTATCAGCTAATATGGAAGTTAATTTTAGTGGCTTTGTAGAGGGAAAACCAATAGAATATTACAGGAGCAGGAAATAAATCAACCATTATTTTTGTTGTTAGAAATAAAACTACTTAATGACAATTCACTTTTTACATCTCCAGTAGACTTGCACCCTATCTGCCCTAGGAAAGAAAGGTCATGAACCCTTTCCTTAACATTTACATTTGAGTCATTTAGAATATGCTCTTATAGGGTAGTTAGGTGAGACAACCACATATCACAGTCATACAAGTTTAAAAAATCTGAAATAAAGCAACTATCAACAAAGAGCGCAGAGACTCACCATCTACAGAAGGGTGATCTGCGTAAAAGTCTCTCCTTCTCTTCATCTCATCTAATGGGAAAGAGATAAAAAAAACTGTCACAAATGTTTATTTGAATAGGGATAGAGATACAATTGAAAAATGTAATTATCAATCAGCTGATGCATTGCAACCTCATGCTTTAACTATATAGCACCCATTTCCAGAATCAGTCCACGGGGGAGTTTTAAACCATTTTCCATGGGAGACAAGCCAGCAGCTCCGATTTTAAACAGGATAATCAACCATTCAGGATGAACCATTTAGTAGATACAGAATACATACGTCACAGAGAACAAGACAATGACATGACTGATAAGAGGGATTTAACACATTCCACTTACTTTTGAAGAGACCAGGGACCAGCTTGTAGACAATGTCTTGTAGGGTTTTGTCAGACCTTGAAGAATGTTCATAATCAGTCATATTTACCCAGAACTCATTGCATGCTATGAGGTTTTAATAAATTGACGGATGTTGAGAAAGTAGCAACATTTGAATGAAACTAGACCAATCCTTTGATGACATGAACTGCATTGGGTGGATTGGATAATAGAGAGAAACAGCAGAAATGCGACAAAACAATGCAAGGCTATAGAACAAATGTAAAAGAAACAAAGTGATTAATTACCTTATATTGAGCAGAGGCTTGGTTTTGTGTACTGGCACGTCACAGATGGGGCAATACTTGCTGGTCTCCAGATAACGCACAATGCACATCTTGCAGACTGAAACCCAAGGGGAAAAAACTGGATCAGTTTCTCAGTGGATAACACAATACCCTACAGTCCAACGATGAAAAATGCCTGTTACATTTATCATATAGCGGTTATTCTGATTTGCTTTGTAGCCTCTAGTGAATTACATAAATAGCCAATGCAATTATGTGAAAAGAAGTGAAGTGAAATTGGTCAACAAAAATTTGAGTAATTAACTAGCTACCTACTAGTGTGAATTTGCAAAAGTCATATTTATCATGATTGGTCCAATTCCCATGTCTGCATTCAGCCAAGTGTCACTCACATGAATGGAGACATTCTATAATGGTTGTGGCATCGATGAAGTATCCACCACACAGCACACACATGAGGTGGGGGTTCAGCTCAGTTATCTTAATTCTGGTCGTTCGATGCATCGTCATGGAAGGAAGATCCCTGCGAGGGACAAAGGAGCAGAGTCACAATCTGACAGGAAGGTAGCCTATATCTTGTTAATGAAAATATAATTTAGACATGATAAATTGAGGATACTTTTGAGAAGAAGAAAACAGACAGCAACAATGAAAGCCTATCATTGGATCGGGACTACAGATCTTTCACAGCTTGATAAAGAGGTCGTTCATTAAACCGCTTTAAACCCATTTGTAAGGATGTTTTGTTGTTCTACTGTTAGAGAAACACCCATACTTTATGATAATAGTATAATAACCAGGGAAGGGGTTGGTCGTTTTTCAGAAGCTGACCCAAAAGTTGATTGATAGCTAACAATTGGTGGGAGTCGATCCGTGTGGATTTATCGAGGGCACAGCTACAGCCGAAAGAGCTGCGTTGTCATAAATCAATCCTTTCATTGGGATGGTTCATATAGCCTACCTCCCAGCGCTCCTCTATAGATAGATATGGGAGAACGGAGGTCGTTGGTCGCTCAGGAAATGTGATAGTACCCTAGTCCTATAAAACGAAGAAACGCTGTCGACCTATCCAACCTACATCAGGGTATCTATTCTAAAGAGATTCAGTGTATTAGTGCCAAAACACGGAGGGGTTCTTACTTTCTAATATTGGAACCTGATGATAAGAAACATCATTCCGGCCAATTGCAACATTTCATATCACATTCTTCAATGAATTAATCGTTCAACTCTCGAGGATGCGGGAGACCGTAAGCTAATTGACTCGGCGTCAGGTGTAACCACACACACTTGGAAAGTCTTACCGTTTCTATGGCAACTTAGGTTCCACTACTTGGCATCTCGCCAGGGTCCAATACGGAGAGATTTGCTTCGCCCAAGATCAGATCACCGCTCGCGTTGATGATGTGACTGCGAATAATATGAAAATAAATATATGTCCTTCCCTCGCGAAGCCAATAGACTACAGTCCGTCCCCGCACCATGGCTGCCATTTTGTAAAGAACGTCTCGCTCGAAAACCATAGTGCAATTCCCGACAGGGTTTAACATTTTTTCACACCGAAGCCTGTTACGTTCAGTTCCTATGTCGCCAACCATATAGGTTAGCCATGCTTTGTGCATTAGTTTGGATAAATCTAATCGTTGGCCGTTGCTTGTGTCGTTTCCGTGTGCACGCTGCACAGGCAGCCTGTGTGCACGGCACAGTAGAATAACAACATCACTCGACCAAGTATGTTGTCTGGCCGTATGAAGTTGAAGCCCGAGAGAAACCTCGCCACTGCTCAGCCAACGCGACATGGATTACTAATGAAGTGCCACATAACAGTCTAGTTCAAATAGCCAGCAGGTAACAGCAATGTGGAGTAGAAAGAGGTTTAAAAACGACTGTCTGGAGGGAAATAATGAAATAAGTTTCACAATATACGTCTAGTTGTGACGCCTTTTTGTAGCCTAGACATATTTCTTCTTCCCAATGGCTTTTTGTCTTTCTGCCACACATAGGATGCGATCACATGAGCCGTCAGTTAAAACATGGGGAGAAATGACTGATTCTGCGTGTCAGATGCTTTTAGCTTCCTAGCACTAGGAATAAAACTCATGACAAAACAAGAAATAGTGAGATTGGCACTGGGTCATGCCTGCATCAAAGGTGACCCGCGCAATATGTTGCATGGTGGCGCTATATACATTTAAACGGATTCTGCGTGTAGCCTATGGTGTGAAAAATTTTATAAGGATGCACCTTAGTTCAAATATATATAGAAACACCGATATTGGCTCTGCCAAAAGGCCACTGGTGTGGAATATCCCAGCGCTTCCCGTCAGTAAAAAAAAAAAATCTTAATGTGTATTTGAATGTAACGCAGTGGAGGACCCCACAATACCATTACAGTGGCTGTCACGCATCGTGTTTGCAATGCAAACAGATAGCCTGTTACGCTATCAATCGATTAACTACTGATGTTTGCACAACTGTTACCACTGGTAATATAGCAGAGCCTTTGTAGAGTAAATGATACCAGGCTTTAACATGCATATTGCAACTTCATCTGCAAGTATCACCATGGAACACATTTATCCGTACAGGACACAGCCAAACAACAAATAAAGCACTGAATAAAAAAAGTAGTTGAGAAACTCATAGAACAGGGTATTATTAATAACGATGTTGGCCAGATTTGCTCCCAATTGCATTCTCTGGCCTACTGTACTCAGCTCAACCTTCTGGGCCATGAACTGTGTGCTGCATGGTGCAACCCAGGGTTTCTCCATCTAGCTGTAATGAATGGCTGAAAATGGGAAGTAGAATAGGCGAGTCCTTCCTCAAAAAATGTGGAGAATCGTCTGTGTATAATCTACATACAATTTACAACATTTTCATGTAGTATGGATAAAGATGCATGTCACATTTTTCTCCATAAAGACAGGCTAGTCTTTGAGGGCTGTGGTTGTTTTGGTCTAGATATGCTGCACCATTCTCTCTATTTTTGGATGGAACCTTAATCTATTCATCAAAGCTAGATTTCCATCACCATTTCAGAAGACTTCCCCACATGGGAAAGAGGAGGCCTCACTTTATATAATTCATCAAGAACTGGGCAGTCAATGTCGAAATCTCTATTTATCTGGCTGTGCGTTAAAGTTGCATTCCAACAAGTATCACAAACAGAAACCTTATATCAACACAAATCAGGCTACACCAGAATTTCAACTAGCACAGGCATTGGCAACCTTAACCCACCCACAGAGGATTTCTGTGAGATTATCAACTGTCAAACAGCGTTAGGCTATTTATCTTTCCCACCAAACAGTTCCCTTCCTCATGACAGAATATCACACTTGATAGACTGGTCATAACATTATTAAGAAGGAAAGCATAAAAATATCAGACACCATGGATCCATGCAAACACATTTCAAACCATTCAAGCAACAGAATATTCCACCACGGTGCAAACCGTCAAACATGTCTGATCTTTGCATGGTTGGTTTTTACGCATACTCCTGCTTTATAAACTTGTTATGCGCCATTGTGAGTTAACGGTCAGATTGTTGGTTCCAAACGTGGGGGGGAGAAATTACAAATCCTCAAAAACTAAATGTTGACAGATGGAGGCACATAGCCTGCGCAATAAAGTCGAGACGAAACTCAATAGTAAATATATGCCTTTTACAGATAATTCAAAGATGGTTGGCTAATTGAGAGGACCCTTGTTCTGAATCAGTCAATGGACCTTTGTACCATCTTGACATGATGGTAACAAAAATCTGAAAATTGGTTTATGCATGATTAATGTGCGCCAATATCGTTCCTTTGTCAACTTGCGTGTAGACCTATACATTCAAATCCTTCTTTAACAACTAACTGATCGTGCTGATATTTCAGTAAATCATTTAAATGGTTTACCCTCCACCAGGCTACAGAGGACCGGTTCAACAAGAGGGAAGTTAAGTTAATAAAAACAACACTTGATGACATGTGCGTAATGCAACCACACTGATCTATCCCCAACATCCAAAAGATCCTATTTCTATAAAATGGGGACAGTATATGGAACCAAACCAACCAGGAGAACCATTGGACTGTGTGCTGCCGTAAACACCTCACCAATCTCGGTCTTGTTCGATTGAGATCACTGGCTTTGTGGAAATCTAACCAACGTCACGGAAACACTCTCAATGGACACTCATAAGAGATAATTACATTAAATACTAAAGAATTCAATGCGCTGGTCTGTTGAGCGCAAAATCAAGGCTTGCGCAAGAAGGGAACACAATTTTAGAAGCAGTGCGAGGACAGAGCTCCACGTCCGTGAGTGCGAGACACCGTCAAAGCCCCATCCACCACGGGCTGGAAACGCATTTAAACCCGCAGAAAAACACATATACGCGGCGAAAACTTAATCGTTATTCACCTGTTGGTAAGAAAATATATCGAATAATACATACCTAGAGATTGGCTGGCGATCAGCGATATTGGAGACGGAGAGACAATGAAAGTTAGGAGGCGATCAGCAGAAAATGAATACGAGCTCAGCCGCCATCTTGAAACAAGCTGCAGACGCTGTCAATTGCAGAGAGCGCCAGGCAACCCGGGGCTCATTTCAGAAGCGTAAAATTCGTAGTGTTCTCCTTCTATGCACTTTGGGCGCGTAGTGTCCTCTGTTGTCTAATATTTCAGACTTTTGGCTGTGCGTTCCGAACGGTGTGTTTGTGTTCCCAATGAGTCTCTTCGAAAAATGCAGCAGTGTGGCTCAGTGGAAACTGACACCGTCCCCAAAATGGCTTGTAGTTCGACCGCCCCGCTTTGGTCACGTGGTATCATTCCTTAAGGGTGGCCTGGAAATTAGTGTCGGTGTATTCCGGGGGCTCGCCAATTCACGATGCTTCGTAAAATGACACAAATAATGTGTTATCCAAAGCCCATCATGATCTCGTAATTTGCTTCAAACGTTGTAGTTGTGTCACTCAAGATATCACTGATGTTTCTAAACAATAGCCAGTGTGCGTTTTTCCAACCACGTTTCTATTATGTGCCTCTGCTGTGTCCCTTTCCAAAGACATGAGCTTGGCAAAATGCGTCTTTGTCATACATGCGTTGGTTAGGATACACTTTCCAAAGCCGATAGAAAGCTGGGGCTACTGTGTTGATATTCCATGGCAAACGACCCCATACAATACTAATTCATGATCGTACTGAAGACGGGGACATTTAGGAAATGAAAGCATCGGTAATAGGTCGGCTACTATAGGAGGCTCTGTACGTAAACTACATGCGGTTCTGTTCCCTCTGGTGAGCCGCAATATAATTTAACTAATGCATTGCCACCAGTTTGTAAACTAGATATGACACATTATACTAATCTTCGGCACGATATTCTCTCCAATTTTGATAATTTATTTGCCACAAACACCCCTTCACCGTTATGTGGCAGTGGAAAAAATCTATTTACAAGACAAAAACTCCTATCAGTCGGAGACTGCATAGACTACACATCTAGAGTTGATATGAACTATGCATTGGACTATGGGGACACACGCATGCTATATAGCTTACTTTAATATAATTTGACTCTTATGCCTGCAAATTACCATGCATGCATTGAACTGTTTTACTGACAAAAATAGGCCTACATCATTGAACGGATACAAATATTTAATGACGAATGAAATAAGTATAAAATACAAAGCGGATAACAACGCCGCTTGAAATCGCTGAACTTCAGTGCTTTCAGGAGATGAAGGAAGCAGAGGAGATCACGTGGGAAACCGGATTCCACTGTTCGAGCAGGCTAGGCTCACAACTGCATAGCCCTCAAGACTCTTGGCAGCGTCTTTTATCTTTCCCAACAAATCCTGAAAACAAAGTCACATACACAGTCGGTACTCTTCCAAACAGAGAATGACGGAAAGTTTGAATCACACACCATTTAATGGTTTCCCCTCACGTACTGGAGGAGTTTGGAGCACTGTTGAGTGTAAATTATAACCTTGCCTCAGTCTGAATCGTGTCAATTAGATTACCAGGATAGTTTGCACTGAAACCTGCCAGGGTGAGAGTCAATTCCATTTAAATTCATAACGGAATAGTCATCACAGTAGGCCCGAGTACAATTCGTTAATTTGTGAATATATTTTAGATTAATTCTAAGGATGTTCAGGTCAACTGAAATTTAATGCAACCGTTCTGGTTCACCTCATACCCAAAAGAAGGATAGATAGTGTTCCCGAACATACACATTACCAAACTTCCTTCCTCAGAACTGTGTCTTTGCAACAGGGTAAAAACATTTCTAAATAAAAACAATTCTGGCCCCTATTTCAATACTCTTAAACTAGCCATGAAGCGATAGCTACTGCAGGACGTTAAAGCAGGCAACCTCAAGTCACAGTGAAGATTGGTTTGTAGACCTTACGGGATCATGTTTACGTCGAACTCAATTGAGGAGAAGTAAAATTGACATGTAACAAATTGACTTTTTTTTTAGGATAAGTTCATAGGCTACACTTAGATCGAGACATCACTGCCTGCCCTGTCACTCAGCGGTTATGCTTATTTCTTGGCATCAGTATTCACACAGAAAGTAATGGATGGAAATACACAAATACACAATTCGAGTGAATATTGAAAAAAATACGAAACACTGTTTTTCTGTTAATGTATTTATTTAAATTGCTTAACAAATGTGTAAAAAAAAAATGAAACAGTCTGCAGAACACTATTGAATGAGATTACTGCACATAGATTAAAATACACTGGAGCTATTTGCAAATTCAGGTTTTAATCTCTGCTCAATGTGGCAGAAGTACATCTAAAACACAGAACACTATTGCAAGACATGTTATTCAAGAAAAAGTTTAATAATCATTTAACAAACATCAAATAGAACTAACATGACTTTATTTGTACTCATTCACGTGGACCTAACAGCTAGCCAATAATTATATACAGATCTGTAAAGTATGCTGATTTGGAAAATACAGTGTAGGCTATCTATTTAAATCAATTGCCACGTTCAAGAGTGCATGTAAAACATTATCACAGACTTTCTGTGAAATTACCTTATTCAACTAATGGTGAACCCCACATTATATATAGGCTGCAACAAAACATTAGCTACCTGAAGTTGTTCCATAGTGCAGCTAAAATGGACCTCTTCCGACGATCCTCCGTTGTTGGTATTCTGTAAAAGTATAGGCTTACGTTTGTAATGATGACACGTTTAACAGACTCAAGACAGTTTTAGATCATTGGGTTCTGGAAAGGGACATACCTCAACGTTTAATGAAATCAGATAGGACGGCTCGTTGACCTTATGCACATGCCCGTTCTGTCATGGAAACAAAATATGTTAGGGCTACGAAGTAACCAGAAGACCTCTAAACCATAATTATCTGATTCTATTGTAGTTTATTATTACCAACCAATACCTTGATAAGGTACACCAGGCGCCATGGCACGTCGTTGATATGAGGAGGGCATCTCCCTATACTAAAAGGACAACCAGAATACAGATTTACCAATGGGCTACAGATGCACACAATAGGCCTATATTAAACAAATATATTTACAAGGCAAGAAGCATGCATACAGGAACTCATGAATACCGATTTATATAGGCTGTTCAACGGTAACCTTATGCATTAAAAACCTTTGTTTATTTAACCCAGAGTCATTCCACATATTAGGCTAAGTGATCATATTACGTGTGTTAAAATCAAACAGCAAAACATCTTGTCGCGGATGGAGCCCTATGGAGAACAGGGCAACACTTTTCAGCATTCTGAAGCTTGGTTGTCAGGAGGGAGACAAAAGGGGACAATCGTGGTGATTAATTACAATGTAAAAGCAACTATCAATTCGCTACAAACAAACGCTCATCGTAAAAGAACTGCGCTTTCTCCAAGGAAAATAAACCGATTCAAAGTTTGTGAAACAAATTGTCATGTCACATTTGCAGGTTAATTCACTAATCTTAAAACGGTTAAGAGATCATACATCGTCAAAATACGTCACAAATAAATGTGACCCAAGTTAGGCTAGGTCCATTCCCTAGTCTGCTGCACTCTATGAAAGTGAAGCATAAAACAATTGGAAGAGATATTGTCAGCACATTGATCATTTCCATAAACTTTTTGTAGCTCAGCTGGATGAGCATGGTGCTTGTAAAGCCAGGGTAGTGGGTTTGATTCCCGGGATCACCCATATGTGCAATTTATGCACGCATGACTAAGTGACTTTGGATAAAAGCATCTGCTAAATAATACACACACACGACAAAAATATAAAAACAACATGCAACAATTTCTAAGATTTTACTGAATTACAGTTTCTTATGAGTGAATCAGTAAATTTAAATAAATTCCTTAGGCCCTAATCTATGATTTCACATGACTGGCAATACAGACATGCCCCTGTTAGTCACATATACACCTTTCAAAAAAATTGCCATTGATAAAATACAATTGTGTTCATTGTCAGTAGTGCCCATACCATTACCCAACCATGGGGCACTCTGTTCACAGCATTGACATCAGCAAACCTCTCTCCCCACACAACAGCATACACGTGGTCCACGATTGTGAGGCCAGCTGGATGTACTGTCAAATTCTCTAAAATGTTGGAGGCGGCTTATGGTAGAAAAAAATCATTCAATAATCTGGCAACAGCTCTGGTGGCCCTTCCTGCAGTCAGCATGTCAATTGCACACTCCCTCAAAATTGAGACATCTGTGGCATTGTGTTGTGTGACAAAACTACACATTTTAGAGTGGCCCTTTATTGTGAACTAATTTGTGCACAAAATGAGAAAAGCTTTGTGTGCATATGGAAAATGTCTGGGATCTTTTATTTCAGCTCATGAAACATGGGACCAACACTTTACATGTTGCGTTTATATTTTTGTTCAGTGAGCTAATTCTGTCAAATAACTGCAAATAATGCAAAGCAAGATTATTAAATTGACTAATCTATATTTCCTGATAACACACCAAAAGCTTTCAAACAAAAATTGGTGGTTCATTTAAAATGTAACTGTTCAATACATTTGAAATAAAACTGTTATTACCCAACTTCAAACAAACTTTAATTATATATAATGAAAACCCCCTATATTGTTTTCTTGTTCACATTTTTTTTAGGCTGCACTTGATGTTTCAATGGGGATGGATATGTGTATTGGGGAAGATATATAATATTACTGGAAAAGTTCAATAGCGTGGATTTAGAACATTTGTAGATCTACAGATGTTAATGAAGTGTAAACTGCATGGTCAAAGTGATGTTCCATGAGCCATATAGAGAACCCATAACAAAAATGTAGGGCTCCGATAAGGTCTTGTCTGAATTGTTGGCATGTGTTAGGATGTGACTATGTTCCCACAGTTTACAAACTTATCTCTGTACTGTGGTGACCCAGAAGCCGTTCTGTACAAACAGACAATGCAGTGTTTTATATTTAAATCTAATACTTTAAAATCAAGTATATTTGTCCAGTCAACACTTTAGCCACAATAACCCCATAGTCATGAATTGTTATGGCATTTCAAATAGGCTGACTGGAAATGAAAACATCAGAAAAAGTTACCCTGACAATAGAATTTCCACATCACTTTTATATTTCTGGAGTTCAAAGAGTCCGTTTGGGGTTGAGATCTGGTATGGATTTGCATTTCTTTGCAATAAGGTAATTAAGATGTTATAAAAAATAATAAGGTAGTCATCACCTGGTATGTGATGTAGAATACATATGTTCTCTCTGCATCAAACCTAACATCCTCCAGGCACAAGCTGTAATGACAAAATCAGCTCCATCATTTATCAATATATTCATCATAATTAAGTCCCTTTCGCCTCATGTAGGCCTACGGATTTAATTTAGCAGGTGAAGTGGAATGCTCTTGATAACAGAGTGCTCCACACTCACACTTGACTTCTTCTACTTCTTGGACTAACTTTGCTGATAGCTACTATATTGAAGAAAAATGTACTATGACAGAGATATGTAGTTGTCCCACCTAGCTGTCTTAAAATGGGCAATTCCACTGCTTTTCAACCTAATTTTCATTATCTCCAGCACAATACCAGTGTGTACATATGCATGTGAAAATTGTGTATTTAGACATTTTGTAGAAAACAAAGTTCAACTCGATGAAATGATCAAAAGTTATAACATTTATAACAGTGATTTTCAAACAGATTTACAGTGATGTTGGGAGCAAGAAAACTGCAATGAGTTTCTAATCAGAGGGAGTTTCCCCCCCCCCCACTGTTAATCATACCTTGTGATAACACAAGCTAGGTTTCAATTGGCGACAGATTTTCATGCAAATATTCTAAAATCCACAAAGAAAATATGCACATTTTCCCACCACAAAAACAGTTGCAAATGTGCCTACTCTATAATCTTGGCACCTGCGCTCTAGCCAACAGCTCGCAGATACTGTGTGGTTAGGCTAGTCTACATGAGATTATTATGGATAAGAGCAAGAATGTTTATTTGTCAAACAGCAGTCAAGCATCTATCATCTTGTCACCAGAATAAGACCATTGATATTTATTGGAAAGGAGGATCAAGATCACCATGCACTTTCACCACCCTGTGAAGTCTCCCGTAACATATTTAATCTGTAGCCTAATAAACTGCATGCTTTCCCAAGTTACAGTGAGAGGACCACTTAACTTGGATATGATTGTTATTTCAATATTTACACATAAAAACATTTCCATCTCCATTTCTGACATACTTTACAAAAATATCTCACAATGTCAAAGGAACAAGTTATCTGTCTGCTTTTATGAAATTGTACCAAAACTGTCAGTTTCCATCACAGCTGTCCTGATTTGTTTTGGTATAAAGTATGACTTCACTCACATAAAAGTGTAGATGGAAACCTTCTTCTCTTTAACCATTTTTAGGGCCCTTATCTTTTTAACCACAGATCATAGAAACGTGCTGTTTTCACATATGTAGACACTGGTTTGGTGCTGAGATAATAAATAGGGGCTTGAAAAGTGGCAGAATTGCCCTTTAAGATGAATGCACTATCTGTAAGTCGCTCTGGTAAGAGCGTCTGTTAAATGACAAATGTATTATTTTCTAAACTTGACCCTAGTCTCTGGGGGACGAGATGAATTATTTAATAACTTCAGAGAGGTCAACCTCCATTAGCAATAATATAGCAGGACAAACCAAGTGTTACCTTATAGTGGATTTGTCCACGTTTTGTTTGACCCCCTCCAGTATGCAGGTGGTGGCAGATCAATTCAGGTTGATCTATGATCAGAAAAAAACATTGACCAGTTATTTATTCATCACACATATCGTAAAGAAAAAAATACACTCAAACGAAATAAAAAAACATATATTTTAGTCCACTGTTAGCCAAGTGGGCTAATTAAAAAAAATAGCTAAATATATTTTGAGAGGATTTTTCCTGAAACTGTAGCCGAATGTCTCGGCAAGCTTTTATAGTGGGTCTGATTAAACAATAAGGCACGAGCAGTTTATAAGGTTAGCATTTTATAATAGCAATATGGCACTAGAAATATATGATTAAAATCCCATTTAGTCACTAGGGAGCACCTTTTTAGTTCCAGATTGCTTCCTACATTTTCTATCCTATATATTTTTTAAACTGTAGCCTAACCTGCATTCTCAGTTATTTATTATTTAACTAGGTAAGTCAGTTAAAAACAAATTATTATTTACAATGACGGCCTACAGGGGAACAGTTCAGGGGCAGAACGACAGATCTTCAACTTGTCAGTTCGGGGATTTGACCCAGCAACCTTTCGGTTACTGGCCCAAAGTTCTAACCACTAACTTTGGCTACCTGCCGCCCCAAAATTGCTACTACTTGGTGAGCAAACTCACTGTTCGCCTGGGTACACGTTGTTGTAGCCTGATCAATAGTCATATTTCCTATAACTACCACTTGAAACATAAAAGATGCAAACACTGTTACATTTGATTCATTTCAGATCCACGGGTGTTAAAATCTATCGTGCATTCCACATTTTTCAAAACGAGCCTTCAAGTCAAACTGGGAAGAAACCGGAAGCTGTGAAAGAAGCAGAAATAAAAGGCGACGGTGGAGAGAGAGCAGGCTTACCGAGAACACTACGGTCGGCATGGGCGGTTAGCGAGCTGCGAAAGGTTAATTATATCAACACAGAGGAGGTCTTCAGGTCGAAAAGCGACGGGTCTGTTAGAGACTGCAGCCCTTTCTGCACCGACTCAGACAACTCCATTTTGAAACAGAAACAACCCACGAAACCGGATCACGTGACGTAATCAGCTGACACTGCATGCAGGGGAGAGGGCAAAGCTCACATAGCGTTCATTCACCGCTCGTGGTGGAGTGAAAAAAATCTACAGCTCCACAATGTATCACGTCTGTTTGTTTCATTTAGGCTACAGTATCTTTCATTGAGAACAAAATAAATAAATATAGGCATAGTTTATTCTCATATAGGTCTAAATCATTTGCAGGATTGGGCATGTGAGGCTACAGGATGGAGTCACTGCATATTTTGTTGCATCATCAAATCAAATGTTATTTGTCACATGCTTCGTAAACAACAGGTGTAGACTAACAGTGAAATGCATGTAGAGAGAACAAATATATAAATAATAGCAAAAAAATAGATACAATAAATAAATACACAATGAGTAACGATAACCTGTCTATATACACGGGGTACCAGTACCGAGGGATACGAGGTAATTGAGGTAGATATTTACACATAGCAGTGGAGGCTGCTGAGGGGAGGACGGCTCATAATAATGGCTGGAACGGAGTGACCAACCTCCTGCGACATATAGGTAGGGATAAAGTGACTAGGCAACTGAATAGCTAATAAACAGTAACAGCATCGTATGTGAAGAGTCAAAAACGTTCGCGCAAAAAGAGTCAATGCAGATAGTTAAATAGTTAACCAATAGTTACCTAGACTAACTATGTAGCAGTCTTATGACTTGAGGGTAGAAACTGTTCATGGTCCTGTCAAGACAGGGCAGAGATTCCCCAAACTCTTTTGGATCCTTACATGGATTTTGTTTCCCTTCATTGAAAATCTGTTTTTTAACCCAGAGGAAGGCCCATCATGTTTAGACTAATTAGGCTATCTGAATAGATATTTTAAATTCTCTCTGAAAAACCTTGTTTCTGATGCAGATGGGGAGAATGGCATCAGACAGACACCTATACCAGAGCAGTGTGTCTAGGGTTTAAAAAGACAACCTGGAGCGGATCAAGGTCAAAGTTCATGACCTCTCACCTGGCTGGCTCTCAGGTGTCATCCCAGACTGTGCAAAGGCTCCCAACTTTTTTTTTTACATTCATTTTTTATTTGCCAATATCCAAATATAGGATAAACATTTAGTATTGCAAATTGTATTGTTGTTCTTTTCAGAACAATAGGAGATAACTGAAGTATTTATGTCTTCATGAGAACTAGTTTTATTTTAGTTTTACTCAGTAACAAGTTGTTAACCCTTGTCTTTTTTGTCTCTGGGGGCTATAGGCACACATCTCAGCAAAACCCGTTTTTGACACTGGACTTCTTATTTAGCTTTTTTTATTTTAATTTTTACTTGTCTATCTGGCTCGGTCCCAGCGCCTTATATCCTCTCTAACTTGCCCACTTTTGTCCTCGGGATTCCGGCTGACCATTAATCAACCGCGAGCACAAATATTAATCTAAATTTGGCCCCTCTCCCAGTCACGCCTCGAGCAGAAGGTCAATAATCGAATCTGCATAAATCTGCATTATACCACTGACCGATTTACAATTATCAGCACCAGTCAGAATAGCATAGCCTATATAGCCAAGATGTACATAATAATAACTTTCAAAGAAAGAAAAAAAATGCGTTGGGTGTAGGCCTACAGTCTAATCAATAGACTATGCTCTCTACATCCAAACAGCGGTAAAGTCAAAACAATTCATTCACATCCGTTTACTTCATATATTACTTTTTGCTGTTAGATGTTTGGTAAAATCTTGCCTGATACCGTTTCCAGGTGATTCCCCAAACAGAAGAGGCCTTTATAGCCTATTCTAACGGCTCCTATTTCTGAACAAACCAACAGAAGAATATCGATTGGTTTAATAAAGCAAGGTAGGCATATAGTGTTAATATCAAAATCGAAAGTTGTTTTTTAGTAGAAGTTCTCGTTTAAAAAGTTAATTCCTTTCAATTGGTGCCTCAGGCCATCGTAATTTAACGTTGGACATCACTGATGAAATGTGTTTTGTCTAAATCTGAATTTATCAAAACCCCAGCTCATTCTTTTATAGGATGACGTTGTCAGTTTAGCCACACTGACCATACACAAACTGAAGTCATTGAATATAATAGACCTTTCCAAACCGTTATATTAGTATTTTTCAGTCGCCTAGTCATGATTGTGAGTGGCTAGGACTCGGGAGAACAGCTGCTAATGAGAAAGTAGAGATCAACAAGTTGTATGAAGGTTTTTTATGTATTTTGTTTAACTTTTTAAAACTTTTACTCTACCTTTTATACTCTTAAATCAAGAAACAAACATAGGGCTTTGGAACCCTGAACATGTCTGAAACAGAGAGAGAGATATGTTGTTTGTCGATATTGCCTTTATCAAACCAAGAAGCAAAATATTTTATATTATTTTAAACAAAATATTATAAGAACGTTTTTCTGAAGTCGATGACTAATAATCATATCGTCGTTTAATGGATGGTTTATTTCGCTTTCAATTCATCAGCTGAAAAATAGTAAGGGGTCATCGAATAGTTCTGACAACCCAAACTAACCTCACTCACATTAATCAGAATAAAAATATCCTACACACTGCGGATCCAGAGAGTATTAACTCGACAACATGTGAAATATATATTAAATAGGTCTACAAGCAAACGAGTGGAAACGTACAAGGTGTCCTACTGTGCTAAATATAAGATTCTTTAACTTGCTCCTTTAGTTTTCAAAGATGTTGTTATATTTTAATAATGACGTACCGTAAATTGTAACTATTATCCCATAATCAGTGAAGGACAAAAGCTCTGTGGCATAAATTGTCTGGTTGGTCAATAACGGACCCACAATAAATACATGCATTTGGGCCTAATATGGTTCAAAGTAATCTAAGTAATATGATTAAATGAAAAGTAATGAAAGTATAATTAGACTTCTGATCTAAAGACAGACCATGCGTTTCAATCAACTCAAAACGTTTTAATTGAAGATAGGCCTATACAGTATATGGTCTTGGAATACTTTAACTAATGCTCTAAAGTGTTGATTAAATCATGGCACGTGACATTGGTGGATTGGTTTATAAAGAAATCAACGATTATTTATTTACATTAATATAATTTGTCTTTATTAACCACCTAGCCAACATATAGGTAGGTATGTGTTAATTATCTGTTAATGATCAAATTGATTAATTATGACTTAATGTGAATATCTTTACCATGTTTAGTTTTGGATGAAAGTGAAAAGTTCTGAGGGGAGACTTCATGTTGTTATTTTCTGTTTTAAACGTCCACACCAGTAGAAATCTAATTTTTCGAGCTGAAAGACGATGGCCAGAACTTACCTATGATGTTGCATAAGGATTTAGGTCAATAAGTCATCGTCTTAGTCAAAGTGTGATATATTTGGTTTTGAAGTGACAACTGCCCACTTCGTGCAAATTCGCCTGAATGCGGTGTATTTTACTATGATATGATGTACACATTATTTTCAGCCTATATTTTGTTTCAGGGCCGGGTTTTATTTGAATGTTACCACCCACCAGTATCACATTGTTTATTAATCAGGAACAGCTGCAAAGTTATTCCTGATTGCGACTGAGATTAGCCTTTAGTCCACTTGACCGCTTGAGCCGCTGGAGCAAATGAAAAAAGGGTGTGCAAATGTATGTTTCTGCACCTCCACTATTTTTTACCAGAAAAGTATCATAATTCATTCATTAGATAATTTGTAAATTTTCACCTATTTTGGAGCTACTCTGTATAAAATATACAGTACCAGACAAATGTTTGCAGCCCAAATAAATGCTTCACAGAGTTCAAGTTACAGACATATCTCACCATCAACTGTCCAGAGGAGACTGTCTGAATCAGGCCTTCATGGTCAAATTTCTGCAAAGAAACCACTACTAAAGGACACCAATAATAAGAAGAGACTTGCTTGGGCCAAGAAACACAAAAATAGACATTTAGACCGGTGGAAATCTGTCCTTTGGTCTGATGAGTCCAAATTTGTAGTGGAACGGATGATCTCTGCATGTGTGATTCCCGCCGTGAAGCAAGGAGAAGGAGGTGTGATGGTGTGGGGGTGCTTTGCTGGTGACACTGTCTGTGATGTATTTAAAATTCAAGGCACACGTAACCAGCATGGCTACCACAGCATTCTGCAGCGATTCGCCATCCCATCTTGTTAACGCTTAGTGGGACTATCATTTGTTTTTTCAACAGGACACTGACCCAAAACACACCTCAAGGCTGTGTAAGGGCTATTTGACCAAAAAGGAGAGTGATGGAGTGCTGCATCAGATGACCTGGCTTCCACATTCACCCGACCTGAACCCAATTGAGATGGTTTTGAGATGAGTTGGACCGCAGAGTGAAGGAAAAGCAGCCAACAAGTGCTCAGCATATGTGGGAACTCCTTCAAGAATGTTGGAAAAGCATTCCAGGTGACTACCTCATGAAGTTGGTTGAGAGAATGCCAAGAGTGCAAAGCTGTCATCAAGGCGAAGGGTGGCTACTTTGAAGAATCTAAAATCTAAAATACATTTTGATTTGTTTAACACTTTTTTGGTTACTACATGATTCCATGTGTTATTTCATTGTTTTCACGAAAGCTTTGCTTCCCTTCAGGCTTCTCTGCTTTGATTGGTGTAAAGTTAACTCTTTAGTTATTCTGAGTGGCATAGCGGTCTAAGGCACTGCATCGCAGTGCTAGAGGCGTCACTGCAGACCCGGGTTCGAACCAGGGCTGTATCACAACAAGCCGTGATCGCGAGTCCTATAAGGGTGGCACACAATTGGCCCAACGTCGTTGTTGGCCGGGGTAGGCCGTCATTGTAAATAGGAATTTGTTCTTATCTGACTTTCCTAGTTAAATAAAGGTAACAAAATACAAAATAAATACAAAAATAGAAATTACAAGTGTCTTTCCAGATAATAAAACGGCACACAAAAAAAGATTCAAGGAACTTATAGCTAGCTACATGTCATTTGCAGCATGCATGATGATGAGCAAAGTGACTGTGAGCATATGAGCTATCTTTCAATAGTTATCCATATTACCAGAGTTTCATCTAATTCTTTCTAACTATTTCTATGGCAGATTTGCAGACACAATTTATGGAAAATGTCCAAACTTTGGAAATAACAAGAGTAGGTGCCGCAGTCAAGAAGAAAGAAAGAAAGGCCAGTGGTTTCCATCTGTGGCTAAGTTTTCCCTAAATCAATCTTTATAATAACAATAATGGATTGGATTTATATAGCGCCTTTCTGCTAACTGAGGTATTCAAAGCACATTACATAGTAAGGGGGGAACTCACCTCATCCATCATCAATGTGTGGCACCCACCTGGGTGATGCATGCCAGAACACTCACCACACATCAGCTAGCATTGTGGAGAGGAGTGATACTGTATATGCTATTTAGGAATGAGGGGGTGATTAGGTGGCTATGATGGAAATGAGCCAGGTTGGGAATTTAGCCAGGACACTGGGGCAACACTCCTACCCTTGCAATTATTGCCTTGGGATTTTTAATGACCACAGAGAGTCAGGACAACCATTTAACATCCAAGCCAGCAGTGGGATGCAGGGCAGTATGCTACTGGTTTATGACAAATTCAGCTCCAGAACCAGCCACAGAGCAAGCTAGCTAATCTTTTGAATATGGTGTAGTTAAAAAGAACTGAGCAACACCAGCTAACATTAGCTAGCTAGCTAGATAAGATTAGCATGCTAGCTAGCTATGCTAACAGCTGTCAGTTCCATATTTGTTGATGTTTATCAACTCCACAATTTGTGAATACAGTGCATTCGAAAGTATTCAGACCCCTTGACTTTTTACACATTTTGTTATGTTACAGTCTTATTATAAAATGGATTAAATCGTTTTTTCCCCTCATCAATATACACACAATACCCCATATTGACAAAGAAAAAACAGTTTTTTTGTTCGATTGGGTTCAAGTCCGGGCTTGTAACAAAGCCAATCCTGCTTTGTCTTGGCTGTGTGCTTAGGGTTGTTGTCCTGTTGGAAGGCGTACCTTTGCCCCAGACTGAGGTCCTGATTGCTCTGGAGCTGGTTTTCATCAAGGATCTCTCTGTACTTTGCTCCGTTCATCTTTCCCTCGATCCTGACTAGTCTCCCAGTCCCTGCCGCTGAAAAACATCCCCACAACATGATGCTGCCACCACCATGCTTCACTGTAGGGATGCTGCCAGGTTTCCTCCAGACCTGACGCTTGGCATTCAGGCCAAATAGTTCAATCTTGGTTTCATCAGACCAGAGAATCCTGTTTCTCATGGTCTGAGAGTCTTTAGGTGCCTTTTGGCAAACTCCAAGCGGGCTGTCATGTGGCTTCCGTCTGGCCACTCTACCGTAAAGGCCTGATTTGTGGAGTGCTGCAGAGATGGTTGTCCTTCTGGAAGGTTCTCCCATCTCCACAGAGGAACTCTGGACCTCTGTCAGAGTGACCATTGGGTTCTTGGTCACCTCCCTGTATCAAGAACCCATTAGGTCCATCAGGGTAGATTTTCCTCCATCTTGGAAATTTTGGAAAACCTTTGAAAAACCTACACTCGTGAACCATAATTTCAAATAACACCAAATTTGTTTGGTTAAGAGATTGTTTAAGAGATGATTCAGGAAATTAGATTTTTCATGTCAATTTAAATCCTTTGTAAATTCACTCCAAATTAAAACTTTAACATTTTTAGGGTCCTCAAAGACATTCTCACAGTGAACCATATTTGTTTTGGCACTGCTATCTTAAAAAATAAGGAAACCGTTAACAATTCACTTTTGACAATGTAATGCTAATGCTTTAAATAATCATAAAAAATCTTCTTCTCACTCCAAATGTGGTCTTTGAACTCATCAGAATAGTCCCTAAAGAGTTTGAGAGAATAATATTGATGCATTCAAAGATGGCCACACTATACCAATAGATGCTGGTATGCTGATGTGCTAAAATATGCAAAATATATTTTAAAATGTTTTTCTCATGAACCATAGGACCAAAATTGCACCACATTTGGAATGTAGGACCATGGCATGTCTTAACTTAGTTTGAGAAGCTAAGGGATTAGTAAAAAGAAGATGGCTGAGTTATTGACAAGTAAAAAATCTGATTTTACATGTCCATTTAAACCACTGTAAATCCACACCACAGTTTCCTATCAACTTGAAACCTGTCATTGCTATCATGGACCTCCCTAAGACGAACTACACTGAGTTGGCATTGATATACATATAAAAAAGTAACTATTAATAACACATTTGCATATGTAATGGTAATGCTCAAAATCATCTTCTCCTCGTGAACCATACATCATATTCACTCCAGATTTGGTATTTAGATTCATTGCGTTAGTCTTTAATAGTTTGGAGAAAAATTGTTGCTACTTTCAAATATGGCAACACTGTAACTATAGATGCACGTTAGCACATATGCTAATGCAAAAATAATGTTTTATCTTCCTCTCATGAACCATAAGTTAAACTGACTCCAAATTTGATATGTGTACTCAATGAATTAGACTCCAATACATTTGAGAATGATTAGTTGCTGCATTCAAAGTCAGACATGCTACACCCCTAGATGGCACCATATCACACCGGGGCTATAATACCTGAACCAATGGACATTTTATTTAATTTAACCTTTATTTAACTAGGCAAGTCAGTTAAGAACAAATTCTTATTTAAAATGACAGCCTACCCCGGCCAAACCCGGACGATGCTGGGCCAATTGTCCGCCGTCCTATAGGATTCTCAGTCACTGCCAGTTGTGATACAGCCTGGAATCAAACCAGTATCTGCAGTGACACCTCTTGCACTGAGATGCAGTGCCTTAGACCGCTGGGCCACTTGGGCCATGAAATGTTATAAGTAACCTTATGTGTACACTGAGTGTACAAAACATTAGGAACACCTTCCTAATATTAAGTTGCATGCCCGTTTGCCCTCAGAACAACCTCAATTCATTGGGGCATGGACTACAAGGTGTTGAAAGTGTTCCACGGTGATGCTGGCCCATGTTGACGCCAATGCTTCTCACAGTTGTCTTGTTGGCTGGATGTCCTTTGGGTGGTGGACCATTGTTGATACACACTGGAAACTGTTTTGTACACTCAGTGTATGTCCTTGGAAGTTGTGTGAATATAGTCACTGCAACCTTAGATGGCTGCCCCAGACTAGTTGGTGGCACTATAGATGTCATTGGCACCAGAGGCACCATAGGATACTAGAACAATAACTACTGATTGAGTGGACTTTGTCTCATGCAAATGAAAATGTTGTTTCTATTATGTGGACGAACAATGTGATTAGTAGAGCTGTATAATCACATATTGTTGCCCTATTATGTGGTCTGAACACAAATATGTGTTAATAAAATATATTTGTTCAACAATGAAGTACAGATTCAGAGTTGTTCTAATTTCTGAGTGCACTGTGCGGCACAAGGCAGTAAACAAAGTGAGGGGATGTGTCGTGCCTCCGGGTTGGCGACCTGCTCTTAATCATACTGTCATGGAATTTAAGCTATAACGTGGCCTACATATACACTACCGTTCAAAAGTTTGGGGTCACTTAGAATTTTCCTTGCTTTTGAAAGAAAAGCACATTTTTTTGTCCATTAAAACAACATCAACATGATCAGAAATACAGTGTAGACACTGTTAATGTTGTAAATGATTATTGTAGCTGGAAATGCCTTTCTAAGTGACCCCAAACTTTTGACCGGTATTGTATGTACTGTAGTTTGATAACTGCTGAGCACTGTAAACTTCTATATTTTTACCTCATAAATCAATTCAAATCAAATGTTATTGATCACACACATATAGAGCAGATGTTATTGTGGGTGTAGCAAAATGTAGTGAAATGCATGTAAATGTATCAAGTTATGTTGGAAGGTAAAACCAAATGATATATGGATGTGGCTGTAAATACTCTACAAGCTCTCACAGTCTCATGTCAAAACAAGATATTCATCCATGTTCCTCACACCTCAAATTTCAAAGTTGTTCCAAATGTCAAATTTCAAAGGGTTTAAGTTTAGACATTAGTTCCAAATTTGTAAGGTTAGGGTTAAGTTTAGGCATTAACTCTGAATTCTTAAGGTTAGGCATGAACCCTCTAGGTTCTAAGCTGGGGGAGGGGGGATTCTAAGCTAACGTATGGATTTGTTTTAAGATGGTCATATCAAAAATGATTTAGCTATTTGATTTTGAATTTTTATAACACCCCTTAAGGTATTAAAAAAGTATATATAAGAAATTATTGGATGAAACACTGAATTTGGCATTACTGCTATTAGCCAATAGAAATGCACTGAATACCAGATTCACTACATGGAACAACAGATAGTTTGTTCTGAAGTGTCTGTACTATATCTGAGAGATATAAGAAAGATCAGGAAATGTTTTTTTATTTTATTTATTTTTTTACATGTAATTGTCCCCTTATTTTAGGCAATAAATAATCTCCATATGTGACTCGTTTGAGGAAACTAGGTGTATGTGCGTGTCACTACTTGCGCCATCTGAACGTAAACTTTTTTTTTCTCATCAAAATGCGTTTTTTTTTAGCAAAAAATATTTTTGGAACATGTGAACTTTCATGTGCCTTAATAACAAACTTGTCTGCCATGTATACATACGAATACAATTGTTAAATTACGAGCCTAGTTGGTTTAGCCATGGAAAAGGTCAGCAACCTTCCCGCTAGCCATGATTGGCTGAGAAAATGAGTGGGCTGAACATGCCGAGAGATGAGTTCGGATTGGTCTGCCATGTAGCACGCTTCAGTCTATAATATGAGCTGGACAGTATGTGTAGGTAATCCTTTCTAACGTGGCTTTTTTGAAAGATATCATGTAGTAGAACTGCATAAGTGTTGCTTTCCACTTTCTGGAGAACCAAGTTTTGAAATCAGTGGAATTAGAGTATGATAGCTAAGGAAATTTAGAAAATTCTGGCCTTTGATTGCAAATATGCAGAGTCGGAAAGAGAACACAGAAGGCTCCGGATTACATCTTCAAACCAAGGGCAACCATGGCATCCGTGACAGAGAGGGAGAAGTGTCCGTCTATGTATACGGACGGGTAAGAGAGTCTAGCTAGCTATATTTTCAGATAATAGACGTTTCTAATTTTGTCAGAAAGTCATTTTCATTTCAAGTTAAAGTGAACTGTTAGCTAGCTAGCTAATGTTAGCTGGCTGGATAGCTAGCTAACATTACGTGTGTGATCTGTGTAGTAATATTATTTTATCTCGGAGCCATTTGCATTGCTAGTTATAGCTTAATTGTTAGCTAGTTAACATTGAACCTGGTTGGTTAGCTACCTGCAGATTCATGCAGGGTAGTAACGTTATGAGTTGTGATTATGATTAATTGATTCATGTCTAAACAAAAGACTCCACTATGCAATAAACTATTTCAATAGAATGTTTATGGTGTCACTGCGACAACTGTCGATAGATGTAGCTGGTAAATTCGCTCTGGCTATCTACTCTGATTTCAGAGCACTCTCGTCTGAGTGTGCCAGAGTGCAGAATAACTGACAAATTTACGAACGCTCAACATCCATTGAATATGGCCTGTGTCAGTAAACGTTGGGAAAAAATAGTTATTAAATTGTTGCCAGTAGCACAGTTACAGTCACCAATGCTCTGGATAACATAAAAACAGCCTAACCAGCTCTGCTAGGGTGAGTAAAATGGTCAGATTGAGCTGTTCTCTCATTTGTGTCTGGAAGTAGCTAGCAAGCTAGCCAATGTTAACCAGTTAGCTTGGGTGCTTGACTGCTGTTGTTAGGTCAGGACGCTTGGATCAACCCTACTTTTCGACCAGAGTGTGCGCAGAGAGCGAAAAGTTCAGAATTTACGAACGGCCAATCTGACAACCCTCTGAGTTTACGAACGCCCAGAGCACACTCTGCCACTCCAGATTAAATTTACAAATATGTAGTATAAACCAGCCTTTAGTCTTGAAATCTTTAGTTGTTTAGAACATAGCCTCACATGTGAATCCTGAAAGAGATGGGTGGTTCTAAAGCTTAAAAGGGTGTGAAAGATGCTGAATGGGTGAAAACAAAGAAGAGCTTTCCAGTAGGTACCAAAACATTCAAGGACCATTTTCTCAAAAGTGAGGTTACAAGTTTATCAACTTTCAAAGCAGAATTACTTTCGCATTGTTCCTCAACTTTAGTGTATGCTATACCATTTTCTAGTCTCTACTTTTATCCAATGTAAAAAATCACAATTTTGCTACATTAGACTGAATCGAGCCAGTCGGTCACATATATACTTTCAATCATTTTTTAAACTGGTACTGGGACCTTCAGAAGATGTATTTATCCCCTTATTTTAGGCAATAAACTATCAGAAAACAAGAAGAAACCTACACACTGCTCTTAAGCTGTATCTATCAGCCTCACGGCCTTCCTCAGAGCAATAAACTGTCTCCGTATATACTTCAGAAGAGTCTTATGAGGATTCTGGGCAAAACGGAGAACACCACCGTGTTTGTGAGAGTCTCATCTTTCAATTGAGTGGTCATAAAAGTTGGTAGGCCAAACCTTACGATTTTGTGAGAAGACCGATTTTCGGGATGTCTCATGGTCTGACAAACACCCCTCTAGCTCTGCCAATAAACATATCTCAGCCTAAATATCAGCGGCACAGGTAACTTCCACAAAGCTGTGAAAGATCTGAGAGACAAAGCAAGAAGGCCTTCTATGCCAACAAAAGGAACGTAAAATTTGACATACCAATTAGGATCTGGCTAAAAATACTTAAATGAGTTATAGAACCCATTGCCCTTTATTGTTGTGAGGTCTGGGTTCCGCTCACCAACCAAGAATTCACAAAATGGGACAAACACCAAATTGAGACTTGGCATGCATAATTCTGCAAAAAATATCCCCAGTGTTCAATGTAAAACACTGAATAATGCATGCAGATCAGTATTAGGCCGATACCCGCTATTTATCAAAATCCAGAAAAGAGACGTTCAATTCTACAACCTAAAACGAAGCGATTCTCAAACCTTCCATAACAAAGCAATCACTCACAGAGATGAACCTGGAGAAGAGTCCCCTAAGCAAGCTGGTCCTAGGGCTCTGTTCACAAAAACAACCACAGAGCCCCAAGACAGCAACACAATTAGACCCAACCAATTTTTTAAAAACATATTTTTATTTCACCTTTATTTAACCAGGTAGGCAAGTTGAGAACAAGTTCTCATTTACAATTGCGACCTGGCCAAGATAAAGCAAAGCAGTTCGACACATACTACAACACAGAGTTACACATGGAGTAAAAGAAACATACAGTCAATAATACAGTAGAAAAATCAGTCTATATACAATGTGAGCAAGTGAGGTGAGATAAGGGAGATAAAGGCAAAAAAGGCCATGGTGGCGAAGTAAATACAATATAGCAAGTAAAACACTGGAATGGTTGATTTGCAGTGGAAGAATGTGCAAAGTAGAGATAGAAATAATGCGGTGCAAAGGAGCAAAATAAATAAATAAATACAGTTGGGAAAGAGGTAGTTGTTTGGGCTAAATTATAGATGGGCTATGTACATGATCATGAGAAAACAAAAAGACCACTGTGACTGACGCTACATTAAGAAAAACTTTGACTATGTAAAGACTCAATGTGCTTGGCCCTGCTATTGAGAAAGGCCGCCGTAGGAATACCTGGCTCTCAAGAGAAGACAGGCTATGTGCACACTGCCCACAAAGCGAAGTGGAAACTGAGCTGCACTTCCTAACCTCCTGCCAAATGTACAACCATTTTAGAGACACATATTTCCCTCAGAACACACAGATCCACAAAGAATTTGAAAACAAATCCAATGTTGATAAACTCCCATATCTACTGGGTGAAATACCACAGTGTGCCGTCACAGCAGCAAGATTTGTGACCTGTTGCTGCAAAAGGGAAACCAGTGATGAACAAACACCATTGTAAATACAACCCATATTTATTTATTTTCCCTTTCATAGTTTAACTATTTGCACATCGTTACAACACTGTATATAGACATAATATGTCATTTGAAATGTATTTTCTTTTGGACCTTTTGTGTAACGTTTACTGTTATTGTTTATTTCACTTTAGTTTATTATCTATTTCACTTGCTTTGGAAATGTAAACATATGTTTCCCATGCCAATAAATCGCCTTGAATTGAATTGAGAGAGAGTCAGAGAGAGAACAAGTTTTTTTGTGCAGTGATTCTGCCCCCTACGGGTTCTGAGTGTTGCCCGCTCTCTCTCTCTCTCTCTCTCTCTCTCTCTCTCTCGCTCTCTGTCTCGCTCGCTCTCTCTCTCTCTCTCTCTCTCTCTCTCTCTCTCTCTCTCTCTCTCTCTCTCTTTCTCTCCAAATCATTTCATATAAATAAAAGTTATTTATTCTAGCAGGGTATATTAGTTGTCTGTCTATTAAAGTCTGTATAGGCCTAATTAAAGTTATACTTTTTAATTTGTGTTTAATTTGTCACTGTAATGCCAACGACTCTTTTCCACAGTTCTGTTGAGGGCCTAGTTCCACAAAACCTTAAAATCGATATTCTGGTCATATCCTTTATTGTCCTTTATATTGATCCTTGTGAATGAAATGTCAAGTCATACGATATACATATCGTTGTCATCCAAGGAGCCATTAGATATCTGGTGACAGACAGGCAGAGAGGGATTTATATTTATTACATTTAGGGGGACATTTAGATGGATGATTATGGCTAATCATGTAAATGACGCACTCATTTTATGTATCTGATGAAAAAATGCAATGAGAGAGAGAGGGAGGGAGAGAGAGCGACATTGTATATGTATATGTATAATATGACATTTGTAAAGTCTTTATTCTTTTGGAACTTCTGTGAGTGTAATGTTTACTGTTCCTTTTTATTGTTTATTTCACTTTTGTATATTATCTACTTCACTTGCTTTGGCAATGTTAATTCCCATGCCAAAAAAGCCCCTTGAATTGAATTGAGAGAGATGTAGGAAAGGTAATTACCGCTTACTCGTCAAATATCTCATTAACATATCTAAGCCTAATTAAATTATATGAATTACACCAGAAGCCTTTAGTATTAAAGTTGCTTCCGGCTTCATTGTTCTGGTGAAAACCACGAAGAGACGCATGCGTGGTGAGAACAAGGGATACGCACGGCTGAATCCGGCATTCTTTGTCTTCAAATATAGTCGATTTGTATGCATTTTCATTAGGCTACAGTAGCCGATAGGTTATATCTCTGTAAATACTCGTTTACAGTAGGATGTGATCATGTGTAGACCACTTGCCCGAGTGAACAAAGAACGCACATACAACACACGCACCACACGCACGCGCTAGTGGCCGCTGGGTGGCAGTGGTGTGGTTTGGGTGATGAGCGAGAGCCAGCCTCCCCTCCCCCTTACCTCTCTCTCTTTTCGGCTTGTATAGAGAATCAATGGAGGGGAACAAAGAGCGGAGAGAAGAGGGGGAGGGGGAGCAGGGACTTGATCGACAGGAATTTGAATATGTTTCCAAAGTTCTCATCATTGATCGAACTGGTGCACTGTCTAGATCGCCCTCCACACACACTAATACCGTCATTTCCACAAGGGGTGCATTGCCAGTAGGCCTGTAGACTACAATAGTTCAGGGTTTGACAGACAAACATAGTTGTGGACTGGTGATTAGCGACGAACAGTTCTTGCTTGCACTTATTTATGGCATCATTTCTGTTAGCCTATACAGCATATAAGAGATCAAGGACTTTGAAAGGGCAGGTTTCAATGTTTAGACCTAGGCCTATAATGTTAATGATTTAGGCCCTATACAACCATCTCTTTAGAATAGCTAAAGATGAAAATCCCATCAGTGTATGAATCAGTAAACAAGGAGCCCATGATGTTATCATTTGACTGTGCATAGACAACTAGCCTACTGTAGGACTCAACAACAACAACAACAACAACAAGCCAGTATTCATCGTGAAGTCTTGGTCAAGGAGGACACAAGCTGCACTGTCCGGGTCATAGGCATGGATTTTGTGAAACCCATAGTGCAGAATATAATATCTCATTTAATGCACATAAATATTTAACCAGTGCACACAATATTTGACCTGTATTTTTTTTTAATGTAGCCTATATGTTTTGAAATAATGGTTACATTATTATTTTTATTAGGTTATTGTCATTATTATTATTATCATGAGGACTATTATCAGTATATAAATAATAATATAATAGGCACTATAAAGTTACCGATAGGCTATTGCTATTACGGCCTATTGTTGTGTTATTATTATGCTTTAGCATATTGTTTATCTGAGTTATTTAAGACCTTCATGACATTGTATCATATCCATTAGGTCATTTAATTTTTTTACAGAGTAAAACTTGTTTTTCTCCTCCTCTTTTCCGCAGCGGTTTTTCCTCTCTCGATCTAGCTGGGGAAAAGCAGCTCTCTTCCCGGCTCTAGCTTCTCGCAGCAGCCTCCCTTGCACGCACAGATCTCGGTGTGAAATCGTATATAGCTTTACCGGCTTACGGAACATTCCACTGTGTAATAGTCTAAATACACGGCAGTCGGTGATATATGCCTCTGTCAAACCTGCAGGAATAGTTTAGTTGCCTACATGTTGTCAGGTTTGAGACATATCCCTCGATCCACCGCTATACTTTCTCCATTCACAGTCGTAAGGCACGTTGGCATAATTTGTGTCGCACGTGCAGCCGATTCTTGCGGGTGCACACCGGGCTGCATGGGCTGCTCATGCAGATGAGCTAACACTAACATGTAGGTCTGCTCTTGTATTTCCATATTTCCAACATACTTTTTGGTCATTTGGTCCGTCTGTTAACATTTAGACACTTTTCTCTTCTACAAAAGCTGTTCACTTTATTTTTCCTTGAAATGAGGATATTTATAAATACTAGACCGTTGAATAAATGCACAGAGAAACATAAAATAGAACACACAAGGTCAGGACCATGATTGTTTTATCTACTGAAGAAAATGTTGGACAAAAGTGCAAAAAAATGTATGCAAAAAGAAAAATAAATAAAGAATATATAGGGCCTAGGCCAAAATAGCTCAAATAAGTCACGTTTTACATAGGCCTATATTTTTGTAGTGTGAATTTTTTTTTTGTGTGAAAATGAAGCCTATCGGCCTATATTTCATTTTAGATTTGCGTTGATTTAAAGTATTTTCCAAAAGCAACAGTTGCTTTCCTTTCCATTGTCTGTGAATCCTGAAATACTTTTGAAATTAACAAAAATTGGTATGCTATAGGCTATCTGAAATCTCATTCATTCATTCAATGTGTGTGAGTGTGTGTGTCAGTCATTACCTCCGCCCTCAGGCGATACTTGGCCCCGGCGTGGTGCATGTTCCCCGGGTGAAGATTAGCCAACTACCGGCTCTGTGGTTGTCGGTCTGACTGGGGCTGTTGGACAAAATGGAAGCCGGGTGTGATGTGTAGGCTGTACGCCTACGTCTTCATATAGGCTAGTGGGGTAGGTAGGCTACGTCTGCACCTTCGGCTCTCTCCTCAAACAGTGAACTCACATCTCTAGACGTGCTAATTTTTATATTATTAGGCAAGTCAGTTTAGAACAAACCCTAACCCGGATGACGCTGGGCCAATTCTGCGAGCCCCTATAGGACTTCCAATCACAGCCAGTTGTGATACAGCCTGGAATCAAACCATGGACTGTAGTGACACCTCTAGCACTGAGATGCAGTGCCTTAGACCACTGCGCCACTCGGGAGCTAATGATAGGCCTAAATGCGGCAGGGTAGCCTAGTGGTTAGAGTTTTGGACTAGTAACCGGAAGGTTGCAAGTTCAAACCCCCGAGCTGACAAGGTACAAATCTGTCGTTCTGCCCCTGAACAGGCAGTTAACCCACTGTTCCTAGGCCATCATTGAAAATAAGAATTTGTTCTTAACTGACTTGCCTAGTTAAATAACGTTACATTTTTATATTTTTTATTTTTTTGATTCCGATCAAATTAAACCATGGCTGAGGCATCCATTGCGCACCCCTAACCCTGTTCTGCAGAGCTAAATATCTGATTTACGTTCTGCGCATGTGTTTCTTTACATCTACTATATGCACACATTTGTGGTCACTATCCACAACAAGCTCTCACTGTCTCACTGCAGAATTAAATGTTTAACCACATTTCTCCAAACATCACATTACAAAGTTGCTCCAAAGGTCAAATTTCAAAGTGTTTTTAACATCCTGTAGGGCTTTCACTCACTGGTAGAATGTAGTGAAATACGGATAAATTCAAGAGGGTGCTACTTAATGAATGTCTAAACATCGTTTTCTTTGCCCTACATCATCATGAATCACATTCAACTATTCATTCAATTTTTCTCTACACTATTATAACCTTCATGTGCTTATACTTAACAGTGTTGGTTAAATAATAAAGTCAGTTTGTTGTGACCATTGCTAGTTAAACCACCCAGCTCTTGGTTGTATCTCTTCCATTTTCCTGCATTGGGAGGTTGTAACATTTGAGGTGTTTCTGTGGTTTGGACCAATCAAAATCAACTTGATACTTTTCTCATTTTCATCACCAGATGTGTGGCTTTCTATTCCTCTAACCCTGTCAATCAATGTTGAGAGGGGCCATTTCATTTTAAGGGAAAGACTCAAAAATACACCATAAAAACTGGAACAGATTGTCTTCTGGGAGGTTTGATATTGAAATTCAGTCTGTTAGCTTTGTAAAATGAATAATTATATAGACCCAATTTTGTTTTGTATTCTGCGGATTTCATTTAGGTAAAAAACCCATGTTATCGCACAGGACCCTGGAGCCACTAACTAGCTTGTCAGTTGTCTTTCGAAGTTAGCACCATTCTGCCCTCGTAGAAGTGACAGAGTTCTATTGAGCAGTGACCACTTTTTGACCATGGCCGTGATGACATTCTATTGACTCTAATCATGCTAAATTCTCTGAGTAAATCATCTGTAACTTGTGAACCATATATTATGAATGAGACATAGGATTTGGACTATTTAAAATATATATATATATATATATATTATTTTAATAATAATTTTATGGGTGAACACCCTACATCCTGGGTTGACCTCCTGCCCAGTATCATTTTGTTTCTCCAAGCGTCCCATTTAGAAGGTTAAGGGGTTAAGGTTTGGGATAGGGTTAAAACTAAAAAATGAGTGTCCACCACTGGGATCAAACATGCAACCTTCTGATCTAGAGTCAGGAGATTACACTGATCCAGAGTCATGGGATTACACAGATCCACCACCTCTGTCCGCAACATCCTAGCAAAACCCAAGACTACTTGACAGCAATAGTGCTCATTGTTGTCCCTAATGGCCGGTTTTGAAGGCATTTTCCCACGTCTTCAGGACATGGATAGACATCCAATTTTGAAGTCACTCTTGAGCGATCTGCTTGCACCATCACCATCCCTTCACATTTCTCACTGTCAATCATTAATAATACTTCTTCAGATTTTACAGGTGAAATCTCCATGCAGCATCTGCATGCCACCATTTGATCTCAATCAGTTTAATGGACATATGCATTTAGATCTTCTTGGGTTATGTACAGTGTTGTTTTCAATTACGTTGCAT
Source organism: Oncorhynchus mykiss (assembly GCF_013265735.2). Taxonomy (NCBI): domain Eukaryota; kingdom Metazoa; phylum Chordata; class Actinopteri; order Salmoniformes; family Salmonidae; genus Oncorhynchus; species Oncorhynchus mykiss. The sequence goes on along the minus strand of NC_048575.1, from coordinate 17,236,030 downwards.
TAACAAACTGTAGCATAGCCTACCTGTGTTTTCCCCCAACCAAAGTGCACATTACGGATTCAAAGCAATACCACTATTATAGTTTTAATGTAATTTATTTGTAGGCAAAAACTGCATCTATCCCACATATTATACCTACCTATAAATGTTAAGATTATTGATATATTTTCTATGTGGAAACATTGTGAATAATAATTTATATGGAGGTGTTTATATTCTTCTTCTTCTTCTTCTTCTTCTTTTGCTGCAAACCCATCCATTCTCTCTATCTCTGGCTCTGGTTCAGTCTCCCTCTTTCTCTCTCTCAGAGATAGTAGAGAGAGAGAGAAAGAGAAAAAGAAAGCATGCTTTTTCCATGTTCTCCCTCATAGGAAGGCGTCCACTGCTGCCCAAATTAAAGTGCTTTTACAATCAGGCAGGGTGAAGGACGCCCGGGCCTCTCAGGCTTCTTGTGCAGGGGGATCAACTTTCATACATGTGCTCTGAAAGAAGGATGTTTCTTTGTTCTGTTTCCCCAATAATCTCTGCTGCCTGTGTGTGTGTGTGTGTTGTTTGTGTGTGTGTGTAATGGTGTTTCTATTTTTAATTGTAGAATTTATTATCCTTTTACAACATTTTGTGAATTAAAATGCAAGTTTGCCGTTTAAAGATGAAGATAACCAGAAAATTGTAAATTGTGCAGAGGAAGAAAAGTTACAATAGGACACTTATTATCAGGGTATTGGACGGGCATTATGTTTCACTAACTGGTATTATGTTTCACTAACTGGTATTATGTTTCACTAACTGGTATTATGTTTCACTAACTGGTATTATGTTTCACTAACTGGCATTATGTTTCACTAACTGGTATTATGTTTCACTAACTGGTATTATGTTTCACTAACTGGTATTATGTTTCACTAACTGGTATTATGTTTCACTAACTGGCATTATGTTTCACTAACTGGTATTATGTTTCACTAACTGGTATTATCTTTCACTAACTGGCATTATGTTTCACTAACTGGTATTATGTTTCACTAACTGGCATTATGTTTCACTAACTGGTATTATGTTTCACTAACTGGCATTATGTTTCACTAACTGGTATTATGTTTCACTAACTGGTATTATGTTTCACTAACTGGCATTATGTTTCACTAACTGGTATTATGTTTCACTAACAGACATTATGTTTCACTAACTGGCATTATGTTTCACTAACTGGTATTATGTTTCACTAACTGGTATTATGTTTCACTAACATACATTATGTTTCACTAACTGGTATTATGTTTCACTAACTGGCATTATGTTTCACTAACTGGTATTATGTTTCACTAACTGGCATTATGTTTCACTAACTGGCATTATGTTTCACTAACTGGTATTATGTTTCACTAACTGGCATTATGTTTCACTAACTGGTATTATGTTTCACTAACTGGCATTATGTTTCACTAACTGGTATTATGTTTCACTAACTGGTATTATGTTTCACTAACTGGCATTATGTTTCACTAACTGGTATTATGTTTCACTAACTGGTATTATGTTTCACTAACTGGCATTATGTTTCACTAACTGGTATTATATTTCACTAACTGGTATTATGTTTCACTAACAGGCATTATGTTTCACTAACTGGCATTATGTTTCACTAACTGGTATTATGTTTCACTAACAGGCATTATGTTTCACTAACTGGCATTATGTTTCACTAACTGGCATTATGTTTCACTAACTGGCATTATGTTTCACTAACATACATTATGTTTCACTAACTGGCATTATGTTTCACTAACATACATTATGTTTCACTAACTGGCATTATGTTTCACTAACATACATTATGTTTCACTAACTGGTATTATGTTTCACTAACTGGTATTATGTTTCACTAACTGGTATTATGTTTCACTAACAGACATTATGTTTCACTAACTGGCATTATGTTTCACTAACTGGCATTATGTTTCACTAACTGGTATTATGTTTCACTAACTGGTATTATGTTTCACTAACTGGTATTATGTTTCACTAACAGACATTATGTTTCACTAACTGGTATTATGTTTCACTAACAGACATTATGTTTCACTAACTGGCATTATGTTTCACTAACTGGCATTATGTTTCACTAACTGGTATTATGTTTCACTAACTGGTATTATGTTTCACTAACTGGTATTATGTTTCACTAACTGGTATTATGTTTCACTAACTGGTATTATGTTTCACTAACTGGCATTATGTTTCACTAACTGGTATTATGTTTCACTAACAGACATTATGTTTCACTAACTGGTATTATGTTTCACTAACAGACATTATGTTTCACTAACTGGCATTATGTTTCACTAACTGGCATTATGTTTCACTAACAGGCATTATGTTTCACTAACTGGTATTATGTTTCACTAACTGGTATTATGTTTCACTAACTGGTATTATGTTTCACTAACTGGTATTATGTTTCACTTACTGGCATTATGTTTCACTAACTGGCATTATGTTTCACTAACTGGCATTATGTTTCACTAACTGGCATTATGTTTCACTAACTGGTATTATGTTTCACTAACTGGTATTATGTTTCACTAACTGGCATTATGTTTCACTAACTGGTATTATGTTTCACTAACTGGCATTATGTTTCACTAACTGGTATTATGTTTCACTAACTGGCATTATGTTTCACTAACTGGTATTATGTTTCACTAACTGGTATTATGTTTCACTAACTGGCATTATGTTTCACTAACTGGTATTATGTTTCACTAACAGACATTATGTTTCACTAACTGGCATTATGTTTCACTAACTGGTATTATGTTTCACTAACTGGTATTATGTTTCACTAACATACATTATGTTTCACTAACTGGTATTATGTTTCACTAACTGGCATTATGTTTCACTAACTGGTATTATGTTTCACTAACTGGCATTATGTTTCACTAACTGGTATTATGTTTCACTAACTGGCATTATGTTTCACTAACTGGTATTATGTTTCACTAACTGGTATTATGTTTCACTAACTGGCATTATGTTTCACTAACTGGTATTATGTTTCACTAACTGGTATTATGTTTCACTAACTGGCATTATGTTTCACTAACTGGTATTATGTTTCACTAACTGGTATTATGTTTCACTAACAGGCATTATGTTTCACTAACTGGCATTATGTTTCACTAACTGGTATTATGTTTCACTAACAGGCATTATGTTTCACTAACTGGCATTATGTTTCACTAACTGGCATTATGTTTCACTAACTGGCATTATGTTTCACTAACATACATTATGTTTCACTAACTGGCATTATGTTTCACTAACATACATTATGTTTCACTAACTGGCATTATGTTTCACTAACATACATTATGTTTCACTAACTGGTATTATGTTTCACTAACTGGTATTATGTTTCACTAACTGGTATTATGTTTCACTAACAGACATTATGTTTCACTAACTGGCATTATGTTTCACTAACTGGCATTATGTTTCACTAACTGGTATTATGTTTCACTAACTGGTATTATGTTTCACTAACTGGTATTATGTTTCACTAACAGACATTATGTTTCACTAACTGGTATTATGTTTCACTAACAGACATTATGTTTCACTAACTGGCATTATGTTTCACTAACTGGCATTATGTTTCACTAACTGGTATTATGTTTCACTAACTGGTATTATGTTTCACTAACTGGTATTATGTTTCACTAACTGGTATTATGTTTCACTAACTGGTATTATGTTTCACTAACTGGCATTATGTTTCACTAACTGGTATTATGTTTCACTAACAGACATTATGTTTCACTAACTGGTATTATGTTTCACTAACAGACATTATGTTTCACTAACTGGCATTATGTTTCACTAACTGGCATTATGTTTCACTAACAGGCATTATGTTTCACTAACTGGTATTATGTTTCACTAACTGGTATTATGTTTCACTAACTGGTATTATGTTTCACTAACTGGTATTATGTTTCACTAACTGGTATTATGTTTCACTTACTGGCATTATGTTTCACTAACTGGCATTATGTTTCACTAACTGGCATTATGTTTCACTAACTGGCATTATGTTTCACTAACTGGTATTATGTTTCACTAACTGGTATTATGTTTCACTAACTGGTATTATGTTTCACTAACTGGTATTATGTTTCACTAACTGGTATTATGTTTCACTAACAGGCATTATGTTTCACTAACTGGTATTATGTTTCACTAACTGGTATTATGTTTCACTAACTGGCATTATGTTTCACTAACTGGTATTATGTTTCACTAACTGGCATTATGTTTCACTAACTGGCATTATGTTTCACTAACTGGTATTATGTTTCACTAACTGGTATTATGTTTCACTAACTGGTATTATGTTTCACTAACTGGCATTATGTTTCACTAACTGGTATTATGTTTCACTAACTGGCATTATTTTTCACTAACTGGCATTATGTTTCACTAACTGGCATTATGTTTCACTAACTGGCATTATGTTTCACTAACAGGCATTATGTTTCACTAACTGGTATTAAGTTCCTCGGTATTTAAGTTCATCAGCAAAAATGTTTAATTTAATTTAAGTTCCTCGGCATACACATCACAGACAAACTGAATTGGTCCACTCACACAGACAGCATCGTGAAGAAGGCGCAGCAGCGCCTCTTCAACCTCAGGAGGCTGAAGAAATTCGGTTTGTCACCAAAAGCACTCACAAACTTCTACAGATGCACAATCGAGAGCATCCTGGCGGGCTGTATCACCGCCTGGTACGGCAACTGCTCCGCCCACAACCGTAAGGCTCTCCAGAGGGTAGTGAGGTCTGCACAACGCATCACCGGGGGCAAACTACCTGCCCTCCAGGACACCTACACCACCCGATGTTACAGGAAGGCCATAAAGATCATCAAGGACATCAACCACCCGAGCCACTGCCTGTTCACCCCGCTATCATCCAGAAGGCGAGGTCAGTACAGGTGCATCAAAGCTGGGACCGAGAGACTGAAAAACAGCTTCTATCTCAAGGCCATCAGACTGTTAAACAGCCACCACTAACATTGAGTGGCTGCTGCCAACACACTGACACTGACACTGACTCAACTCCAGCCACTTTAATAATGGGAATTGATGGGAAATGATGTAAATATATCACTAGCCACTTTAAACAATGCTACCTTATATAATGTTACTTACCCTACATTATTCATCTCATATGCATACGTATATACTGTACTCTATATCATCGACTGCATCCTTATGTAATACATGTATCACTAGCCACTTTAACTATGCCACTTTGTTTACATACTCACCTCATGTATATACTGTACTCGATACCATCTACTGTATCCTGCCTATGCTGCTCTGTACCATCACTCATTCATATATCCTTATGTACATATTCTTTATCCCCTTACACTGTGTATAAGACAGTAGTTTTGGAATTGTTAGTTAGATTACTTGTTGGTTATTACTGCATTGTCGGAACTAGAAGCACAAGCATTTCGCTACACTCGCATTAACATCTGCTAACCATGTGTATGTGACAAATAAAATTTGATTTGATTTGATTTGTATTATGTTTCACTAACTGCCATTATGTTTCACTAACTGGTATTATGTTTCACTAACTGGCATTATGTTTCACTAACTGGTATTATGTTTCACTAACTGGTATTATGCTTCACTAACTGGCATTATGTTTCACTAACTGCCATTATGTTTCACTAACTGGTATTATGTTTCACTAACTGGTATTATGTTTCACTAACTGGTATTATGTTTCACTAACTGGTATTATGTTTCACTAACTGGTATTATGTTTCACTAACTGGCATTATGTTTCACTAACTGCCATTATGTTTCACTAACTGGCATTATGTTTCACTAACTGGCATTATGTTTCTGTCACGCCCTGGCCATAGAGAGGATTTTATTCTCTATTTTGGTTATGCCAGGGTGTGACTAGGGTGGGCATTCTAGTTTCTTTATTTCTATGTTTTCTATTTCTTTGTTTTTGGCGGAGTGTGGTTCTCAATCAGAGGCAGCTGTCTATCGTTGTCTCTGATTGGGATTCATACTTAGGTAGCCTTTTCCCCACCTGTGTTTTGTGGGTAGTTGTTTTCTGTATAGTTGATTTGCCTTACAGAACTGTTTGTGTTTTCTCTTCGTTATTTTGTTTGAGTGTTTTGAGTAATAAATATTCATGAACACTTACCACGCTGCGCTTTGGTCCAATCCTCATTCTGATGAGAGACGTGGCAGAACTACCCCCCACAAAAAGACCAAGCAGAGTGGTCAGGAGGAATGGACATGGGAGGACATTTTGTATGAGAAAGGATCCTGGACGTAGGAGGAAATCCTGGCTGGGAGGGATCGCCTCCCATGGGAGCAGACGGAGGCAGCAAGGAGGGAGCAATTTCACAAGGGGTCACGGCTAGCACGGAAGCCCGAGAGGCAGCTCCACATTTTGTTTTTGGTGGGGCACACGGGGAGATTGGCAGAGTCAGGGTTTAGACCTGAGCCAACTCTCCGTGCTTACCGTGGGGAGCGTGTGACTGGTCGGGCACCGTGTTATGCGGTGATGCACACCATGTCTCCAGTGCGCAGTCACAGCCCGGTCTGCTATATTCCAGCTCCTCGCATTGGCCGAACTAGAGTGGGCATCCAGCCAGGACGGGTGGTGCTGGCTCAGCGCTCCTGGCCTCCAGTGCGTCTCTTTGGCCCAGGATATCCTGCGCCTGCTCTGCACATTGTGTCTCCAGTGCGTCTGCACAGCCCAGTGCGTCCTGTCCCAGCGCCCCGCAGTTGCCCGGGAAGAAAGTAACCATCCAGCCAGGACGGGATGTGCCAGCTCTACACTCGAGACTTCCAGTGCGCCTCCACAGCCCAGTGTTTCCGGTGCCTGCTCCACGGCACCAGGCTTCCAGTGCATCTCCCCAGTCTGGTGAGACCTGTTCCGGTTCCACGTACCAGGCCTCCAGTATGTCTCCCCAGCCTGGTAAGCCCTGTTGCAGATCCACGCACCAGGCTTCCAGTACGTCTCCTCAGTCGGGTGAGACCTGTTCCGGCTCCACGTTAGAAGCCTCCAGTGATGATCCATGGCAAGAAGCCTCCAGTGACGATCCATGGCATGAAGCCTTCAGTGACGATTCATGTCACGAAGCCTCCAGTGATGATCCATGGCACGAAGCCTCCAGTGAGGATCCATGGCACGAAGCCTCCAGTGAGGATCCATGGCACGAAGCCTCCAGTGAAGATCCATGGCACGAAGCCTCCAGCGTCGATCTGCGGTCCGGAGCCTCCAGCGACGGACTCCTGTCCGGAGCCTCCAGCGACGGTCTCCTGTCCGGAGCCTCCAGCAACGGTCCCAGGTCCGGAGCCTCCGGCGATGATCGGTGGTCTGGTTCCGCCGGCGATGATCTGCGGCTCGGTTCCTCCAGTGAAGATCCATGCACCAGGGCCACCACCAAAGCGAAGGGATCTGCGGGCGGAGGGGGTCTACGTCCCACACCGGAGCCGGCGCCGTGGAGAGATGCCCACCTGGACCCTCCCCGGAGTCTGCACCTTCTGCCTTGCAGAACTGTTTGTTTTTTCTCTTTGTTATTTTGTTCGAGTGTTTTGAGTAATAAATAATCATGAACACTTACCACGCTGCGCTTTGGTCCGATCCTCATTCTGACGAGAGATGTGGCAGTTTCAGTAACTGGTATTATGTTTCACTAACTGGCATTATGTTTTACTAGCTGGCATTATGTTTTACTAACTGGCATTATGTTTCACTAACTGGTATTATGTTTCACTAACAGGCATTATGTTTCACTAACAGGCATTATGTTTCACTAACTGGCATTATGTTTCACTAACTGGTATTATGTTTCACTAACTGGTATTATGTTTCACTAACTGGTATTATGTTTCACTAACAGGCATTATGTTTCACTAACAGACATTATGTTTCACTAACTGGTATTATGTTTCACTAACTGGCATTATGTTTCACTAACAGACATTATGTTTCACTAACTGGTATTATGTTTCACTAACAGACATTATGTTTCACTAACTGGCATTATGTTTCACTAACTGGTATTATGTTTCACTAACTGGTATTATGTTTCACTAACTGGTATTATGTTTCACTAACTGGTATTATGTTTCACTAACTGGCATTATGTTTCACTAACTGGTATTATGTTTCACTAACTGGTATTATGTTTCACTAACTGGTATTATGTTTCACTAACTGGTATTATGTTTCACTAACTGGCATTATGTTTCACTAACTGGTATTATGTTTCACTAACTGGTATTATGTTTCACTAACTGGTATTATGTTTCACTAACTGGTATTATGTTTCACTAACTGGTATTATGTTTCACTAACTGGTATTATGTTTCACTAACTGGCATTATGTTTCACTAACTGGTATTATGTTTCACTAACTGGTATTATGTTTCACTAACTGGTATTATGTTTCACTAACAGACATTATGTTTCACTAACTGGCATTATGTTTCACTAACTGGTATTATGTTTCACTAACTGCCATTATGTTTCACTAACAGACATTATGTTTCACTAACTGGCATTATGTTTCACTAACAGACATTATGTTTCACTAACAGACATTATGTTTCACTAACTGGTATTATGTTTCACTAACAGACATTATGTTTCACTAACAGGCATTATGTTTCACTAACTGGTATTATGTTTCACTAACAGGCATTATGTTTCACTAACAGACATTATGTTTCACTAACAGGCATTATGTTTCACTAACAGGCATTATGTTTCACTAACTGGCATTATGTTTCACTAACTGGCATTATGTTTCACTAACTGGTATTATGTTTCACTAACAGGCATTATGTTTCACTAACAGACATTATGTTTCACTAACAGGCATTATGTTTCACTAACAGACATTATGTTTCACTAACAGGCATTATGTTTCACTAACTGGTATTATGTTTCACTAACAGGCATTATGTTTCACTAACAGACATTATGTTTCACTAACAGGCATTATGTTTCACTAACAGGTATTATGTTTCACTAACTGGCATTATGTTTCACTAACTGGTATTATGTTTCACTAACTGGCATTATGTTTCACTAACTGGTATTATGTTTCACTAACTGGTATTATGTTTCACTAACTGGTATTATGTTTCACTAACAGGCATTATGTTTCACTAACAGACATTATGTTTCACTAACTGGTATTATGTTTCACTAACTGGCATTATGTTTCACTAACAGACATTATGTTTCACTAACTGGTATTATGTTTCACTAACAGACATTATGTTTCACTAACAGACATTATGTTTCACTAACTGGTATTATGTTTCACTAACTGGCATTATGTTTCACTAACAGACATTATGTTTCACTAACAGGCATTATGTTTCCCTAACTGGTATTATGTTTCACTAACAGGCATTATGTTTCACTAACAGACATTATGTTTCACTAACAGGCATTATGTTTCACTAACAGGCATTATGTTTCACTAACTGGCATTATGTTTCACTAACTGCCATTATGTTTCACTAACAGGCATTATGTTTCACTAACTGGTATTATGTTTCACTAACTGGTATTATGTTTCACTAACAGGCATTATGTTTCACTAACAGGCATTATGTTTCACTTACATTTTTGTTGTTTTGACAGGCTTGGAAACAATACGTTGAATTTATGATGTGAAAGAGGAACATTCTAAATGCTTCTTCCCCTACACAGTAGTCTGGGCTGAACCAGAAATTACAGTAGTTACAAATGGAAATACTGTATGTCATTGTTGAGACGCTAAAGGAAGATGACTGTGTAAACTATGTTAATATGGTCAATATGAGGAGAAACAAAATCCCCCAGATTCTACCAGTAGATTTTAGAGTGAATATGGTCCCAGTCAAAAACCCCAACAGATTCTACTAGTAGATTGCAGAGTGAATAGTGCCACAGGAGAGGATGAAGTGTGTGTGCATGGGGGAGGTATAGGATAAAGCAACAATATGTTTCTTTCTGATGGAAACAAACAAAATCTATTTTCTGTCGGATTCTATTTTCTCCTGTTTCTTTCACTGTCTGTTCATCGATCTCTCCGTGTCTCCTTGCCTCAGCCCCTCTTCCATCAATCTATCCATCCTTTATGTCTCACTCCATCCTCCCCCCTCTCTCTCTTGCTGTTTTGCTTTTGTCCATATCACTCTGTCCATCCGTCCATCCCCGGCCTCCATCCACAATGAAGGAGGTGTGTGTGTGTGTGTGTGTGTGTGTGTGTGTGTGTGTGTGTGTGTGTGTGTAAGTAAAGCAGGGCAGTGCGAAAGAGGTCTGATCCATACTAATGTCCATTGATAGGAAAATCAATGCTGCATTGATCCCAGGGAGAGAGAAAGAGGGAGAGAGGGAAGAAGAGAAAGAGAGAGAGGGACAGAAAGGATTAGATGAGTTTTGGAGGGAAGAAGGCCAGAGGAAGGAAGAAGACAGGGAGAGCCAAAAGACAGCGAGAATTGGAGAGAGTGAATGAGAGAATGAGAAAGGAAAGGAAGGATTAGGCAGATGGGAGGGATGGAATGGGAGAGAGGGATGAAGAGCAGGAATAAGAGAGGTGGAGAAGATTTGAGAGAAAAATCTTCAGATGATTAGGCCTCTGTATCTCAGCAAATACCCTCCCTCTCTTTCACTCTCTCTTCTCTCTCCTTCTCCCTCCCTCTCCATTTCCTTTACCCTCTCCCTCTCTCTCTCTCTGACTAGAGAAGTTGATCAGCCTACACCTAGAACCTGAGAAGAGAAAAATAAGTGGAGAAAGAGAAATGAGGTGGAGAAGAGTAAGAGAAAGGGAAGGGAAAATCAATTTTTCCCAGACAGACAGCGGCTAATGGGGCTCTGAGGTAGAGGACATTTTTTACCCCGTGGTCCCTGGGAACCCACAGTTCTAGAATGACTAGAATGGAAATGAACAGTTCTGTTCATGAAAGGTTCTGTTCATGAACAGTTCTATTCTATTCATGATATTCTATCAATTGTAATTCTATATTGAAACAAAGCTCAACTGAAGGATCACAGACTGACCCGACCCAACCCAGAGAGCACAGTGTTGTTTACTACTGCATTTTATTGAGGAAATTGGACAACCCAAAGAGCAGAGCGTCAGCAAGGTTACACAACCCACTCCTGTCCTGGGTCTCAGAGAGAACATCAGGTAGATAAACCTTTTCATTGGACAACATGATTAATTTATTATCATTACAGAGAAATATGTGTCTGACCTCGAAGGTCAAGGATTTTAGACATCCAACAGTATGATGCATGAGGACAATGCACCCCTGAATTACTGTACACATACTATTCTATCCACATATTCTTCCATAATGTCTACACGTCCCATCATCACATACAGTGGGGCAAAAAAGTATTTAGCCAGCCACCAATTGTGCAAGTTCTCCCACTTAAAAATATGAGAGACGCCTGTAATTTTCATCATAGGTACACTTCAACTATGACAGACAAAATGAGGGAAAAAAATCCAGAATATCACATTGTAGGATTTTTTATGAATTTATTTGCAAATGATGGTGGAAAATAAGTATTTGGTCAGTAACAAAAGTTTATCTCGATACGTTGTTATATACCCTTTGTTGGCAATGACAGAGGTCAAATGTTTTCTGTAAGTCTTCACAAGGTTTTCACACACTGTTGCTGGTATTTTGGCCCATTCCTCCATGCAGATCTCCTCTAGAGCAGTGATGTTTTGGGGCTGTTGCTGGGCAACACGGACTTTCAACTCCCTCCAAAGATTTTCTATGGGGTTGAGATCTGGAGACTGGCTAGGCCACTCCAGGACCTTGAAATGCTTCTTACGAAGCCACTCCTTCGTTGCCCGGGCGGTGTGTTTGGGATCATTGTCATGCTGAAAGACCGAGCCACATTTCATCTTCAATGCCCTTGCTGATGGAAGGAGGTTTTCACTAAAAATCTCACGATTCATGGCCCCATTCATTCTTTCCTTTACACTGATCAGTCGTCCTGGTCCCTTTGCAGAAAAACAGCCCCAAAGCATGATGTTTCCACCCCCATGCTTCACAGTAGGTATGGTGTTCTTTGGATGCAACTCAGCATTCTTTGTCCTCCAAACACGAGGAGTTGAGTTTTTACCAAAATGTTCTATTTTGGTTTCATCTGACCATATGATATTCTCCCAATCTTCTTATGGATCATCCAAATGCTCTCTAGCAAACTTCAGACAGGCCTGGACATGTACTGGCTTAAGCAGGGGGACACGTCTGGCACTGCAGGATTTGAGTCCCTGGCAGCGTAGTGTGTTACTGATGGTAGGCTTTGTTACTTTGGTCCCAGCTCTCTGCAGGTCATTCACTAGGTCCCCCCATGTGGTTCTGGGATTTTTGCTCACCGTTCTTATGATAATTTTGACCCCACAGGGTGAGATCTTGCGTGGAGCCCCAGATCGAGGGAGATTATCAGTGGTCTTGTATGTCTTCCATTTCCTAATAATTGCACCCACAGTTGATTTCTTCAAACCAAGCTGCTTACCTATTGCAGATTCAGTCTTCCCAGCCTGGTGCAGGTCTACAATTTTGTTTCTGGTGTCCTTTGACAGCTCTTTGGTCTTGGCCATAGTGGAGTTTGGAGTGTGACTGTTCGAGGTTGTGGACAGGTGTCTTTTATACTGATAACAAGTTCAAACAGGTGCCATTAATACAGGTAACGAGTGGAGGACAGAGGAGCCTCTTAAAGAAGAAGTTACAGGTCTGTGAGAGCCAGAAATCGTGCTTGTTTGTAGGTGACCAAATACTTATTTTCCACCACAATTTGCAAATAAATTCATAAAAAATCCTACAATGTGATTGTCTGGATATGTTCTCTCATTTTTGTCTGTCATAGTTGAAGTGTACCTATGATGAAAATTACAGGCCTCTCTCATCTTTTTAAGTGGGAGAACTTGCACAATTGGTGGCGGACTAAATACTTTTTTTGCCCCACTGTACATATATACTCCAGTCTCCGACGTTGCTCGTCCTAATATTTCTATATTTCTTAATTCCATTATTTTACCTTTTTAGATGTGTGTATATTGTTGTGTATTGTTAGATATTACTGCACTGTTGGAGCTAGGAACACAAGCATTTCGCTACATGTTTCTGTTGCTTGGAAAACGGTTTTGACTTTGGTCTTCCTCGCTCAATCACCAGGCCTTGGTGTGTTCTGTTTCCCATGAGGGCAAGGTGAATGCTGGCTACTAACTTACTTTTTATTTAGCTATGTCATGTGTACGGAAATGTTATGCCATGTGTATGACAGTGTTATGTTAACATTTGGGTTAAACTTCCCATATCAGTCTTGTCTGGTGTGAATATGCATAAAGAGAGTGACTGGTGTCTGGAGACTTTCATAAAGTTCTATCTTACTTGTTACAGGGATATACATAGCTGGTTTCTGTTGTCACTGTTAAACATAGAATTATTTTTCTCTTTGTCTCTCTCTCTCTGAGGTGACATTGGGTACCATGGTAACGGCACACTCTGTTTATGCAATGTCTCACTTCATCACAAGCTGTTGATGGGTTTGATTTGCATGTGTGTGTTCTCCTGGTTACACACACACAACTTTAAGGTCTAATCTTATTTTTTCTCTTGATTGTTTTGATTATTTTCTTTTTTAGGAACGCAGCTGGTGCAGACTTTGCACTAGACAAAACGCTTAGTAAAAACTTTCAAAAGTTCAACGTTATAGTGATAATTCTACCACCCGGAGAATCTACGCCAACATCGCTGGAAGATGTACTGGTGATGCTTCATTGTCAAACTCATCAACATTTCAGAAAGAAAAGAAATGAGTACTTTGACACTTAACAAAACAATTTATCAGAATATTTTTTTTTGTCAGAGATCTGACCTCATACTCTTCACCGCTTAAGCCAGTGAAATTAGTGAAGAGGGAGGGGGGAGACGGAGAGAGGGAGGGAAAGAGAGAGAAATAGAGAGAGGGGGATGGATGGAGAGAATAGAGAGAGAGAGGGAAAGGGAGAGAGGTAGGGAAGAAATAGATAGAGGAGGGGAGGGGGGTAGCCAGTTGAACCCCCTGTCGAGCACAATGAGGGAGAATAGATTCCATACCAGGAAATCCATTAGAGCTGGGAACGCTACGGAGCACGGAATACTGCCATGTTTTCAAAAATCCCTCATTAACTGTCATTTATAAATTACAATCAGCAGCATGGCCAGAATGACAAGCAGAATATCAGACTCACTGAATAACTGGGAGTATAGTTAGGTATAGGATGGAAGAAGAGAGAGAAAGAGAAAGGAAAGCGCAAGGAGTGAGAGAAGGGAGCGAGGAAGGCCTCTGGAAGTACAGAGGATTTGTATGAAGTCTCCAGACACTGAGCTAAGGTCAGTATTGAGTTGTCCCACTCTATTGGGTACATTACGGTTTGGGGGAGAGTAAGCTGATTTTAGATCTGTGAAGAAGGGTAACTTCTACACTCAGAAAAAAGGTGCTATCTAGAACCTAAAAAGGTTCTTCAGCTGTCCCAATAGGAGAACCATTTTAAGAGACGAATTCGTCATTTAAGAGACAAATTTTTGATTCGAGGAAAAAACCTTTTGGTTCCAGGTAGAAACCTTTTGGGTTCCATGCAGAGACCTTTTTACAGAATGTTCTACATGGAACCAAAAAGGGTTCTACCTGGAACCAAAATCTGCCGTTCTGCCCTTGAGCAAGGCAGTTAACCACCCACCACAACAACTGCTTCCCGGGCGCTGATGATGTGTATATTGATTAAGGCGTCCCCCAGCACCTCTCTGATTCAGAGGGGTTGGGTTAAATGCGGAAGACACATTTCGGTTGAATGCATTCAGTTGTGAAACTGACTAGGTATCCCCTTTCCCTTTCAAAAAAGGGTTATTTCTTTCTCTCTCTCTCCCTTTCTCACTCTCATTTCAATTCAAAGGGGCTTTATTGGCATGGGAAACATATGCTTACATTGCCAAAGCAAGTGAAATAAAACATTGCCAAAGCAAGTGACTAAACAAAAGTGAAATAAACAATCAGAAATTAAAAGTAAAAATGACAATCACAAAAGTTTTAGAAGAAGAGAAACATTTTAAAATGTTATGTTATATACATTTGCACATTGGCTATGCACAATGTGCAAATGCTCTCTCTCTCTCCTCCCTATTTCCTCTTAAAAGTCCTGGTTTCCAATCTTCACCCCTCTGTCAATCTCTCTACTCTCCACCCCTGAATGAGAGACAGCAAGTGGAGAGAAAGTGGAGAATGAGAGAGAGGGAGATGGATTATGGAGTGGGGGTGGGGGTGGGGTGAGAGAGACAGAATTAGGAGGGGGGAAATAGTGAGCGAGAGAAAAAAAAGAGAGAAAGGGTGGGACAGTGGAAGAGGAAAAAAGAAAGCAGAGGGGAAAAGGGTGAAGGGGCCTCTGAGAGGGAGGGAGGAGAGGAGGTTAATTTGCACATATTAGAGAGGGCAGGATTTTTCATTAAAAAGAGATTGAAGTTGATATATGCCTGTGTGCTCCTGACACACTGTATGCTCTGATTGGGTAAGTCCTTCACAGAACAAAGGAACCCCCCCCATCTCTCTCTCTCTCTCTCTCTCTGCCTCACACACACACACGCTCTACGGCTGCTAAAGACAGCTGTAGCTCCAGCAGCTCAAAGCCTACGAAGCCTTTATGAAGCCTTATAACTGTGAATAGAAGCATTACTATTAAGCCCTCGATCTCTGGCTCTATATCTGAGGTGATAGAGACTCTCCTTGTTGTCATTCCACACCTCTACTCCCTGCTTAACCAGCTGTTGGGTGTGTTTGTGGGTGTGTGTTTGTGTGTGTGTGCGCAAATAATGTTAAATCACAATAAGAAACAGCTCTATCCTTGACGGACTGACTGACTGACTTACTGACTAACCAACTGACTGCGGGTGCAACTAGCTCTCACAGTCTCACGTCAGAAGTAGACGTTCATCCATGTTTCTCAAACGTCAAATTTCTAAGTTGTTGCAAACGTCAGATATTGAAGTGTATAAGGTTAACTTTAGGCTTTAACTCTTCATTTTGAAGGTTAGGGTTAAGTTTAGGCATTAACTAAGGAATCTTAAGGTTAGGCAATACCTCCGAATGGTTACGGTAAGGGTTAAGGTTTGGGATAGGTTTAAAAAAATGTTTTTGCTGAAACAACTTGCTATCACTGCTTGTTGTTTGAATTAGCAACCTTTGAATCGTAAATTTTTTGCAACCTTTGGAATCAGAAGCAGATGCTTACAGCTATGCACCATCCCTGTCCACAACACTCACTGTTGCCCCTGGTGGCCGGTTTCCACATAATCTCCCAATGTCCTCAGACATGGATGGACGTCGAATACTGACTGGTATCACGGGTGACCTGGCTGGGGGGTGTGGGGGTGCAGAAGTGGCGTCTTTAAAACAATGAATAACATACAGAATTCAGAATCATCTGAAAGATTCAACTGTAACTCTCAATTCTCTCTCGCTCCTCTCTCTCTCTCTATCTGATGAACTCTCATTAGTAGACTGTTCTCCTTGAAGTGCCGTTTTGTTTAATAAGTTATGCAATCACATCCCCATAGCAGCACGCCCCCTCCCCTCCACCCCCCTCTGGTACCCCCTACTCCCATCTCCCTTTGTCTGGCCATTGAAAGGCCACTACTCTCTCTCTTTTTCCCTCTCGCCCCATCTCTCACTCTGCTCTCCTCTCCTTCTCAGGTTTGCCCTTCACTCTCCCACATAATAAAAATAGTACATGGTATACATCTCTCTCCACACACACGCGTTGCAATATCAAACTTCTAATTTGAGTAATGCACTTTCCAGATTTCATTGAATCTTCCTAATTGGAGGGTGAGTCTTCAGGATCTGTGGTTTGGTTCAATTCTTTAACTCCCAGGTTTTCTACTGATTAGTGTCCATGGTTGTCTGAGAGATCCACTGGTCTTAGTCCAGTTGAAGTGTATGTGTGTATGTCCTTGCATGCTTGTGTGGTCTCAAGGGCTTGTAGATTATGTTGACAAAAGGTCCACCTGGTGCCCTTAGATTACTTTTCTCCCCCTCGTCCTCCATTAACCCCCTTGTTGAATTGGGAATATTTAGAGATCAGACACAAACTTAATGATACGATTTTAACGTTAATGTCTGTAGAGAGGCTTGGGGGAGGCTGTAGTAGTGAAGTGACACAGGGAGGCAACAGTATCATTTTTTTGTATTTTATTTAACCTTTATTTAACTAGGCAAGTAAGTTAAGAACAAATTCTTATTTACAATGACGGCCAAACCCGGACGACGCTGGGCACCGCCCTATTGGACTCCCAATCACGGTCGGGTGGGATACAGAATGTCAGTTGGGCTGAAGGTCATCTTAATCCAGCTAACCTGACCTAAACACACTGCTGCCTTTCAGAGAGTCAAAGAAGATGGCCTGGTGTGTTCTTTCTTCCTTATGGCATTGATTCTCTCTCTCTCTCTCTCTCTCTCTCTCTATCTCTCTATCATCTGTGTGTGTCCTTGGAGGGAGAACATGATTAGGATGTGAGTGTTTCTCTAACGTAGCGCTTGTCTTCTGTATGCTAACAGATGTCAAGGACCAACGTGACACAACCACACTGTTGGAAGGGCTGACTCATCAAGGACAGCGATACATTGGAATACAGAAAGGGCAGCCTGAATTCCTGAATACGGAAGTTAGAAAGAGTTAATTAGAATAACTAATGTCTTTAAAGACACACACACCTGCTCTCGCTGTCCCCACTCTCTCGTTCTCCCTCCTCTCGCTCTCTCCCTCCTGTCTCGTTCTCCCTCCTCTATCGTTCTCCCTCCTCTCTCTCTCCCTCCTCTCTCTCTCTCCCTCCTCTCTCGCGTTCTCCCTCCTCTATCGTTCTTCCTCCTCTCTCTCTCTCCCTCCTCTCTCTCTCTCCCTCCTCTCTCTCATTCTCCCTCCTCTATCGTTCTCCCTCCTATCTCTCGTTCTCCCTCCTCTCTCTCTCCCTCCTCTCTCTCGTTCTCCCTCCTCTCTCTCTCTCCCTCCTCTCTCTCTCCCTCCTCTCTCTCTCCCTCCTCTCTCTCATTCTCCCTCCTCTCTCTCTCTCCCTCCTCTATCGTTCTCCCTCCTCTCTCGTTCTCCCTCCTCTCTCTCGTTCTCCCTCCTCTCTTTCTCTCCCTCCTCTCTCTCTCTCCCTCCTCTCTCTCATTCTCCCTCCTCTCGCTCTCTCCCTCCTCTCGCTCTCTCCCTCCTCTCTCTCTCTCTCTCCTCTCTCTCGTTCTCCCTCCGCTCTATCGTTCTCCCTCCTCTCTATCTCTCTCCCTCCTCTCTCTCTTCCTCCTCTATCGTTCTCCCTCCTCTCTCTCGTTCTCCCTCCTCTCTCTCTCTCCCTCCTCTCTCTCTCTCCCTCCTCTCTCTCTCTCCCTCCTCTCTCTCGTTCTCCCTCCTCTCTCTCTCCCTCCTCTCTCTCGTTCTCCCTCCTCTCGTTCTCCCTCCTCTCGTTCTCCCTCCTCTCTCTCTTCCTCCTCTCTCTCGTTCTCCATCCCCTCTCTCTCTCCCTCCTCTCTCTCGTTCTCCCTCCTCTCTCTCCTTCTCCCTCCTGTCTCATTCTCCCTCCTCTCTCTCGTTCTCCCTCCTCTCTCTCATTCTCCCTCCTCTCTCTCTCTCGTTCTCCCTCCTCTCTCTCTCGTTCTCCCTCCTCTCTCTCGTTCTCCCTCCTCTCTCTCTCCCTCCTCTCTCTCGTTCTCCCTCCTCTCTCTCTCGTTCTCCCTCCTGTCTCATTCTCCCTCCTCTCTCTCGTTCTCCCTCCTCTCTCTCGTTCTCCCTCCTCTCTCTCTCTCCCTCATGTCCTTTCTTTCTCCCTCATGTCCTTCCTTTCTTTTGATCCTCCCCCGTTTTTGACTACATTCCACTCTCAGCTCTGTGCTCTCAGTATCTATCTCTCTCTTTCTGTGCATTTGTGTGTATGTGTTGGGGGTCACTGGACGTCATGTAGTGCTGCCTTTCCCCACCCTTGAGGTGGAACTGAGCCTGGTGATAGGTGGAGGGGATGGGGGAGGGATCAGAGAGAAGAGAGGGGGTGTAACAAGGCCTAGATTGTAGGCTGCAAAATAAACATGGAAAATTGCATTTATGCACAAAATCTATTCACACATCTGTACTCCCTCTCTCTCTCTCTCTCTCTCTCTCTCTCTCTCTCTCTCTCTCTCTCTCTCTCTCTCTCTCTCTCTCACACACACATTTGTTTTACTATCCTTGTGGGGACCAAACAATTGACTCCCATTTAAAATACTGTTTTTCCTAACCACTACCCCTAAACCCTAAAATGACCTTTTGTCATTGTGGGGACCGGAAAAATTTGTTTTCCTTGTTTTACTATCCTTGTGATGAATTCAGGTCCCCATAAGGATAGTGAAACCCAAAACACACACACAGGGCCTCCCTGCATCTCCATAATAAATGAGCTTCTGCAGGTGAATGGGTCTCTGTGTGCTTGGTGCAGCCTGCGGGTGCCTGACTAAAATGGATGGCCCTCCTCGTGTCTGGAGATTACAGCCAATTTAAATCCTATCCCCCTGACATCCGTTACAGCTGGAATTATTTAACATAGCCTTATAGGAACGACTCAGGCCCTTCCTGGACTAGGTTATATTATTCATTATTATGAGTCCAGTAATGAGCCAATGACGTGTCTATTTTTACCTGATGATCTCAGATCTATATCCTGTCACATTCATCATAACCATGCAGGATTACATTAATATCTGCCATCCTAGGGTGTCTGGGTCATGAACGTCCATCTTTCATCCTGACCCTGAACCGAGAAACACAGCCCGACCAGACCCAGTAAACAGACCCATTCACCCATGCAGCCTACATTGACTTCATAATGTGATACGTTCTATTTATCCACCAATCACAGTAATCAATTGATTAATCAATTCATGTTGATCCTTGCAGGGGAGAATTTAAAAGCATGCTATTGCTAACATTGACTTGCATTGGTTTTTGGTTAGGAAGTACTATGGTAGGGCCTACAAAACCAAAGCATGGATTTCAGTCTCCGTTGTCCATAGACTGACGTCAAGGTAAGGAAAGAAATATCTACATTTGTAATTCAGCTGAACCCTCCCTTTGAATATGATTTGAAATCTTCATCAGTTGATAGACTACAGTAGAGCCTTCTACAATAAAGGGCTCTGGACTGCAGTAGGCCTTAACTAAACGTGAAAGCATTACAAAATAAGTAACCTAATATAATCTCGTCAGAGTGCTCAGAGTCAAAGTAGATACAGTTCATGAAAATGAAAAGGCCTATAAATAGATGCGTGTAGAGTTGGCTAACTCTGTCTAGAGACGTACCTAACCTGCTTCTACAGTGCTGCTGCTCACGTTTGTGCTTACTGCGTTGCCTGTATTTCCTCATTACGATGTGGAATAGCAGAAATAAAACAAACCTAGTGTTTTTAGAATATATGTTCCTTGTTTAAAGTGCAACTCTGTTTTAAACTGTGAGGCAATTTAGACCCAGACTGACTAACAGTGATCGGTCTTCAGTTTCTCGCTTTCAATGTTGGAGCCGAAGTCAACGGTTCGGATTGTGGGCTATAACCGCAGGTCTGCTGCACCTCGCTCGGTTGAAAGATCAACTCCACCCCGCTGACAAATAGAAAACCGCACAACACACTACTAAACTGTGATTTAAAGTAGCCCACAGAGCCTTACAATTAACCAGACATTTTGTTCTGAAATGTATGTGTTTATTTCACGTTAAATTTAGAAGTTGCACTCTGAAAAAAAATCCTATTTAGAAATCCAACTAATCCAGCCTGAATGCATAATTTACCGTGGATGTGTTTAAGACTATTGCCAGTAAAAATATCGAAGTTGAAATATTTGTTTTCACTAAGATATTTAAAATAGGCCTATTATAATGGAGTTTACATCATTAGATTTAGTGTTTGTAAAATGTAAAATGTTATTTGTCCAATAAGAAAGTTCAATAATTGAAGGCACATCCATCATGAGGTTTTGAGTGATAATTTCCTAAATATTTCAACAAATTCTAAAATTACAAGTATTTAGTTACAGTTGAAGTCGGACGTTGACATACACCTTAGCCAAATACATTTAAACTCAGTTTTTCACAATGCCTGACATTTAATCCTAGTAAACATTCCCTGTTTTAGGTCAGTTAGGATCACCACTTTATTTTAAGAATGTGAAATGTCAGAATAATAGAGATAATTATTTATTTCAGCTTTTAGAAGTTTACATACTCAATTAGTATTTGGTAGCATTGCATTTAAATTGTTTAACTTGGGGCAAATGTTTCGGGTAGCCTTCCACAAGCTTCCCACAATAAAGGTTGGGCAAATTTTGGCCCATTCCTCTTGACAGAGCTGGTGTAACTGAGTCAGGTTTGTAGGCCTCCTTGCTCGCACACACCTTTTCAGTTCTGCCCACAAATTTTCAGGGCTTTGTGATGGCCACTCCAATATCTTGAATTTGTCCTTAAGCCATTTTGCCACAACTTTGGAAGTATGCTTGAGGTCATTGTCCATTTGGAAGACCTATTTGCAACCAAGCTTTAACTTCCTGACTGATGTCTTGCTTCAATATATCCACATAATTTTCCTCCGTCATGATGCCATCTATTTTGTGAAGTGTACCAGTCCCTCCTGCAGCAAAGCACCCCCACAACATGATGCTGCCACCCACGTTCTTCATGGTTGGGATGGTGTTCTTCGGCTTGCAAGCCTCCCCCTTTTTCCTTCAAACAACGATGGTCATTATGGCCAAACAGTTCTATTTTTGTTTCATCAGATCAGAGGACATTTCTCCAAAAAGTAAGATCTTTGTCCCCATATGCAGTTGCAAACTGTAGTCTGGCTTTTTTTATGGCTGTTTTGGAGCGTCTCCTTCCGGAGCGGGACTGCTGCTTGGTCCCATGGTGTTTATACTTGCGTACTATTGTTTGTACAGATGAACATGGTACCTTCAGACGTTTGGAAACTGCTCCCAAGGATGAACCAGACTTGTGGTCTGCAATTTTTATTTATTTTTATTTTCCCATGATTTCAAGCAAAGAGACACTGAGTTTGAAGGTAGGCCTTGAAATACATCCACATGTACACCTCTAATTGACTCAAATTATGTCAATTAGCCTATCAGAAGCTTCTAAAGCCATGACATCATTTTCTGGAATTTTCCAAGCTGTTTAAAGGCACAGTCAACTTAGTGTATGTAAACTTCTGACCTACTGGATTAAGTGAAATTCTAAGTGAAATAATCTGTCTGTAAACAATTGTTGGAAACATTACTTGTTTCATGCACAAAATAGATGTCCTAACCGACTTGCCAAGACTATAGTTTGTTAACAAGAAATTTGTGGAGTGGTTGAAAAACGAGTGGGCCTTTTATGGGCCTCCCGGGTGGCGCAGTGGTCGAGGGCACTACATCGCAGCGCAATTGGCCTAGCGTCGTCTGGGTTAGGGAGGGTTTGGCCGGTAGGGATATCCTTGTGTCATTGCGCACCAGCGAATCCTGTGGCGGGCCGGGCGCAGTGCACGCTAACCAAGGTCGCACAGTGTTTCCTCTGACACATTGGTGCGGCTGGCTTCCAGGTTGGATGCGCGCTGTGTTAAGAAACAGTGCGGCTTGGTTGGGTTGTGTTTCAGAGGACGCACGGCTTTCGACCTTCGTCTCTCCCGAGCCCGTACGGGAGTTGTTGCGATGAGACAAGATAGTAATTACTAACAATTGGATACCACGAAAAAGGGGGTAACATTTAAATAAAATAAGAAAAACAAGTTTTAATGACTCCAACCTGAGTGTATGTAAACTTCTGACTTCAACTTTATAGGAAGAGAGGAGTATGGAGAGGGGTGGGATGGGGGGATAGGCAGAGGATTGTCAGTCAGCAGAAGAATAGACTGTCTGTGTGTGAAGAGGGATGAGGGAGAATCCTGCTGCTTCTCCTCAGGGCCATTATCCTACAGGAGAGGAACCTGTGGGGGGTAGCCTATACACACACGCCTGATGCCGGCAACATTCCATGGGAATCCCGTCAGCTGCTTCAGTGCTTTCCTCTCTTCAGCTCTCCTTTTTCCCGCTATCCCCTCCTCCGTCTCTCTGTTCCTGGCCCTAAACACCTCTGTCAGAGTGATCTGGTTCTATTCTGAACAGGAATCTTGGCCAGGCAGTTTTCAGTGGATCATCCCCCTATCGACTCCCATCCCATAATGATTTAATCCAAACTACAGCTGCTAATGGTTTTCCGCCGCACTCAAGTTATTCTAACTGGTAATTATATGATTCATTTGAATGGCTAAATTAATGTTTCATTTGAATAACTGTTGTTTAAATGAATTACTAAATGCATGTTTAATTGTTATTACTTAGGACTTCTTTTAAGCTCTTCATCTGGACATTTGGGGAGTTCCCCGGGCCCAGATAAGCCTCCTCCTGGACTAAAAAGCTAAATTGTGTGTGAACCCTCAACCCTGATGTTCTGGAGCTTAGTGTTTGACTTTTGATCAGGCATCTCGTTGGCCAGCATGGTTGTCCTCCCTCGGATGTTACATTCACCCCCCCCCCCCCCCCAGGAAGCAGTGGCTGCTGGGAGGTTATCAATGATGGACGCCAGCTCTGCTCCCACTCCTGAACGGGAATGCTGTGAATTAATTGAACGAGAGGGAGGAGAGGAGAAAGGGGTGATGTCGAGAAGACAGGGGGGGAGAGAATGAAAGTGGTAGACAAGGAGGTAGGGAGGGGGCATGTTTAAACAGCCTGGACTTGAGTGACAGGGCTGATAGAGGGTGGGCGGAAGAGGGGGGTTTAAGAGTTGCTGGGGGGCTGAGATGAGGGGAAAGTGAGCTTTTAATTTCCACGAGCAGAAGCAGATGTAGGGGAATTGTACACACACCCCCACGCTGCTAGGCAGCAGGAAGACATCAGGGACAGAGGAGCACTGTGTGTGTGTGTGTGTGTGTGTGTGTGCTGGGGCAAGGGACCCTGGACCACTATAAAATGAGCACGCAGAAACTATTAAACAATAGAGCGAGAGAAGACGGCTAACGATATAGTGAGAGAGTCAGTGTCATCTTTTCATCTGTCCAGAGATGGAGGTAAAGAGGAGAAACAAAGAGAAACATGCTATTAGACAGCAGGCTTAGAGGAGGTAGATCTGTTCTTTATTCAACCAAAGTGGAAAAATGCTGTTGACAAAAAGCACTTAAACAGAGCTGTTAATCAAGCTTTAACCATCTTCTCACTCCAATAATGTTGTCCCACTGGCTACGCTGACTCCTCGTCTTTTTACCATCAGTCGGTCTCTTTATTTATCCAGAACATTGAATTATTTTGGTGTTTTGAAATACAAACATTTGAGGAGGGTATGATTTTTCAGTTGTACAAAATTGATCTAAACAAAAGTGAACACAGATGGAAACATGGTGCCCAGAGGTGGAGTATAAAATGACGGTGCAAAACAAACAAAACAACAAAACAATGTCCCTGCACATATAAAAATAAATTAATACTTTGTGTCCAGTCACCATCGCCTGTAGTCTGGTCCTAAGATTTACACACACAAAATTAGGCTTCATTGGCTATCCTTTACACCAACACTGCCAATCACAATCACTTATTTACACCCCACAGGCAATGAAAAATATATATTTATTTACACAAACAAAGTCAAAACTGTGGCATTGAACCCACACCTCTTCTGACAATAACAGCTATGTACACCATCACCACCACAAACCACCTCCATTCGCCAGTAGTTCAATCTTTCTCAATACACAACTTTTTTTCCCATCAAAAATGTTTACAGCAAGATGTGAAAAATTTTAAACAGCAGTATAAAACAAATTCTTGAAGAACAGTGGGTACTTTTAAAATATAGCATCTTGCACCCATTATAACATAAAGAAATGCTAAATAAATAAAAACAGAATTCATAAAGTTGGTTTCGGTATTTTGTGAACCCAGCAAAATACATTTCCTGGTTTCCAGCCTTTCAGAATGTGTTGCATGATCTTTTGCCTGGTCAACGCAGCTTGACAGCCAGTAATATGGTGAGAATGGATGACTGACCGGTCGAGTAGCATGAGTAACCCTCCCCCTCAGCCTTAGGCACTTGGGGAATGGACCCTGACTTGCCAATCCTGACTGTTGTGGATTCCTATTGGCCGATGCTGAAGGTTGCGGGCCCTGATAGGCTGGTGTGTGAAGTAGGTAGAGCAGAAAAAGACAGTAATAGCAAGGCTTCCATAGCTGAGCGGTCAGTCAGTCTTACATTAGAGAGTGGTCTCTGGTTAGGTCTTATGCTGGTTAGGTCTTATGCTCAGACAGACAGAGGTAACAGCAGTTACATGTCCAGTGCAGGACTCCTGCCTCTCCTAAAACTGTACAATGTCATAGTTCCCAGACCTCATCTCTCCAGCAGAGCTATGAGTCATCAGTCAGCTGTGTTAGTGTCCTGATATTTGTAGAAATTGTAGTTCTATGTGGGCTAGCTTGTGTGCTGAAAGCACAGCACTGATCAGAGTTCATATGATGGTGGAGACCCCTGAGAGATAGAGAGATGGATAGAGAGAGAGATGGATAGAGGAGAGAGAGAAAAAGAGAATGCGCAACAGAAAAAGCGAGAGAGCTGTTTTGTGGGTCAGGTCTTCTCCTGTCCAGTGAGGCCCACAGCCTTTTCAGCCAGCCGGGGTTTCTGTGCAGTGGCGTGTGTGTGTGTATCGGGGTGTGAGTGTGTGTGCAGTGCCAGGAAGGGGTTGGCGGTGATGGTGCCCTGGCCGTGGACGTGGGAGGAGGAAAGGAGGGAGGTGATGGGCAGCTGAGTGGAAGAGAGAGGGATGGAGGGAAGCTGGGAGGTGGAGAGAGATTGAAGTTGGTGGAGGTCCTGTTGTTGCTGCATCAACTGGTAAAACAACACCTGCTGCTGTTCCTAGAGGGAGGGAGGGGGGGAGGGGGGGGAGAGAGGGAGGGGGGGGGGGGAGAGAGGGAGGGGGGAGGAGGGAGGGAGGGGGGGGGGGAGAGAGGGAGGGGGGGGAGAGAGGGAGGGAGAGCAGGAAAGAGATAATCATGTGACTTTGGAACACTGATAAATAAGCCTGCTGTGTTTAGTACAGTGGTGCTAGGTGTGTGTGTTTACCGCAGAGGGCTGTGAAGAGAGTAGCTGCTGTAGTTGGTGCTGGTGCAGTAAGAGCCTCTGCTGTTCAGACAAGGCACCCAACCTAAAAACACACAAAGACATACACACACACAGTTAGAAAACCACGCACACACACACACGCACACACACACTCACCTGCTTTTAGCAGTAACTGAGCTGCAGTAATCCAATAGGAAAGCAGGAAGGGAGAAAATATAAGGGAATCAATTTCAAAGCCAAAAACAGACAGACATTTCAATGAATGGAAGGACAGGTAGCCAGGCAGGCAGACTACCAGGTAGCCAGGCAGGCAGACTACCAGGTAGCCAGGCAGGCAGACTACCAGGTAGCCAGAAATGCAGACTACCAGGTAGCCAGGCAGGCAGACTACCAGGTCGCCAGAAATGCAGACTACCGGGTAGTCAGAAAGGCAGACTACCAGGTCACCAGAAAGGCAGACTACCAGGTCACCAGAAATGCAGACTACCAGGTAGCCAGGCAGGCAGACTACCAGGTCACCAGAAAGGCAGACTACCAGGCAGCCAGATGTAGTGTACCTACCTGTTGTTAATGGAGCTGGAGATGGGCAGAGCGGCGCTGGTGCCTGGTGCAGAGGTATGTGTGTATGTGTGAGGGCTGGAGGTGGTCTGTATGACTCCGTTCAAAACCCCCACTATCCCCCCCATCCCTGGCCCGGCTCCACCTCCCAGCATCATGGTTCCCATGGCAACCCCGTTGAGCTGATGCGGCTGGGGGGGGCTGTGAGAGACGGATGGGGGGGTGGACAGAGAAGAGGTAGATCCACCACTACTACGACCACATGACACGCTATCCTGAGAGAGAGAGAGAGAGAGAGAGAGAGCTTTGTTAACCAATATCTCCTATGCAATCTCTTACCATTCCAAAAGCTCTATGTAATGACAGCATAACAACTAGTGTGCTAGCTGGGTTCACTCACTATGTGCTGGAGCTTCAACTGCCTTACCTGAGCAGGTATGGGTAGAGAGGAGTCACTCTTCACATCTGAAACACACAACATCACACAGGCAGGCAATGAGAGTGACAGTTTGTACGAGTGTTTGTTAGGGTGAGGTGAGGCAGTAATAGGGCTGTGTGTGTGTACCTTGGGCAGCAGTAGTAGGGGTGAAAGGCACAGACAGCTGAGCTGACAGGAGCTGCAGTCGCTCTTTCTTCATGGTCAGAGTTTTAATCTGGTCCTCTAGACGCCTGTTCTCCTGCTGCAGCTGGTGGAGGGACTTCAACATCCCCAACACTACCACACAAAGAGACCGAGAAAGAGAGAGACAGAGAGAAAGAGAGAGAGATGGAGAGAGAGAGAGAGAGACAGAGAGAAGCAAGAGAGAGAGGAGAGAAGCGAGAGTCAAAGACAGGCAGAGAGAGAGGAGAGAAGCGAGAGTCAAAGACAGGCAGAGAGAGAGGAGAGAAGCGAGAGAGAGAGAGAGAGAGAGAGGAAACTAAATTAAACCAATCAAATTGAATTATCCAAACAATGCAATGATAGGTGAGTAGATTAGATTTGATGAAAAAAGTAATGTAGGTGTGTGTGCTCACCATCTCCCTGTGCTCCCTGCTGCAGTAGGAACTGTTGTCCATCACTCCACTGTCTCTCCAGCAGCTGTTCTATAGAGGTGGCCACCGGGGGTACTGTGTCTCCCCCTCCCTGACCTGACCCTAGCCCCCCCAAACCTGACCCCAACGACCCTCCTGGGTCATACCGGATCTGCAGCCCACCTAGAGGAGAACTGGAGGGAGAGCGGGATGGATGGGTGAGAGAGAAGAAAAAGGATATTAACAACCAAACATAGCATCAAACAAACATGGAGAATGTCAAAGCAATTTGTCCTTAAGTGAGCTAATGAAAATGAGAGAGAGAGAGAGAGAGAGAGAGAGAGAGAGGTGTGTGTGGTGGGCACCCATGGTGCAGTAAATCACTCTGTGTGAGTTGAGACACTGATGAGTGAAAGAGAGACAGAAGATAGGGAGGAAAAAGAGTCAGGAGAGAACTTCACGGTTCTGGAATAATAAACAAACAGAGGGAGAGTCTTTTTCCCATTCCATCGGACTTCTCGTTGGCACACACACACACACACACACACAAACCACTTATTGGAAAAGTTCAATTAGCAAATATTTTCTCCCTTTTGGAGCAAACTGAAGGAAAGCTTTTTCTTCTTAAAAGAAATATTATATTATTAGGTTGCTTTTAAATATTCTGATTTGCTTCATCCTTTCAAATAAAAGTACCAACATGACATTTCACTTTTCATTTGCATTTTTATAATTAATATGAATCTGACTGAAGAAGCCATGCCGGAACAGCGTTCGGAAAAGTGACGTCAAGACAACAACACACAAGTGAATACAAAGCAGGAGTGAAGCCACTCTCCACATAAGACGCTAAAGAACCACATCATACAGAGTCCTCCTATTGGTTAAGAAAAATATTTAGCCACTGAATAAAGCCAACACACTATATATAGACACCCCTTTAAAATTTGTGGATTCAGCCTCACCCGTTTGCAAACAGGTGTATAAAATCAAGCATACAGCCATGCAATCTTCTTAGACAATATTGGCAGTATAATGGCCTTACTGAAGCGCTCAGTGACTTTCAACGTGGGTCTGTCATAGGATGCCACCTTTCCAAAACGTCAGTTTATCACATTTCTGCCCTGCTAGAGCTGCCCTGGTCAACTGTAAGTGCTATTATTGTGAAGTGGAAACATCTAGGAGCAACAACGGCTCAGCCGCGAAGTGGTAGGCCACACAAGATCACAGAACAGGACCGCTGAGTGCTGAAGCACATACAAATAGTCTATCCTCGGTTGCAACACTCACTACCAAGTTCCAAACTACCTCTGGAAGCAACGTCTGCACAAGAACTGTTCATCGGGAACTTCATGCAATGGGTTTCCATGGCCGAGCTGCCGCACACAAGCCTAAGATCACAATGCGCAATGCCAAGCGTCGGCTAGAGTGGCGTAAAGATCGGCGCCATTGGACTCCGGAGCAGTGGAAACGTGTTCTCTGGAGTGATGAATCACGCTTCACCATCTGGCAGTTTGACGGACACATTAGGGTTTGGCGAAAGGCAAAGGAACACTACCTGCCCAAATGCATAGTGCAAATAGTAAAGTTTGGTGGAGGAGGAATAATGTAATGGTCTGGAGCGGTTTTTCATGGTTCATAGGCCCATTAGTTCCAGTGAAGGGAAATCTTAATGCTACAGCATACAATGACATTCTACACGATTCTGTGGTTCCAACTTTGTGGCAACAATTCGGGGAAGGCCCTTTCCTGTTTCAGCATGACAATGCCCCGTGCAGAAAGCCAGGTCCATACAGAAATGGTTTGTCGAGATCGGTGTGGAAGAACTCGACTGTTCTGCACAGAGCCATGACCTCAACCCCATCAAACACCTTTGCGATGTTTTAATTTGATTTGATTGAACCTTTATTTAACTAGGCAAGTCAGTTAAGAACAAATTCTTATTTTCAATGACGGCCTAGGAACAGTGGGTTAACTGTCTTGTTCAGGGGCAGAACGATTTTATCTTGTCAGCTCGGGGATTCGATCTTGCAACCTTTCGGTTACTTGTCCAAATATCTAATCACTAGGCTACAATGATGGCCAACCCCGGGCCAGACCCTAACCCGGACGACGCTGGGCCAATTGTGCATCGCTCTATGGGACTCCCAATCATGTCCGGTTGTGATACAGCCTGGAATCGCCTGCTATCCACATACTTATGGTCATGTAGTGCACTCTGACCAGATCCTGTGTTTTCCTATTTAAAAAAAAATATCTCTTATACAGAGAGCAGATTCCATTATGCAGTTATACATAGTACTTTCTATTTACAGTGTATTCTGAAAGTATTCAAACCCCTGGACCTTTCCACATTTTGTTACGTTACAGCCTTATTCTGGGGGCAGCTGACAAGGTACAAATCTGTCGTTCTGATCCTGAATAAGACAGTTAACCCACTGTTCCTAGGCTGTCATTGTAAATAAGAATTTGTTCTTAACTGACTTGCCTACTTAAATAAAGGTTAAATAAAAAATTATCATCAATCTACACACAATACCCCATTGTTCCTCTCCCCCTCTTGTACACTGCTGCTACTCACTGTTTTTACCATCTACAGTGCCTTGCGAAAGTATTCGGCCCCCTTGAACTTTGCGACCTTTTGCCACATTTCAGGCTTCAAACATAAAGATATAAAACTGTATTTTTTAATGAAGAATCAACAACAAGTGGGACACAATTATGAAGTGGAACGACATTTATTGGATATTTCAAACTTTTTTAACAAATCAAAAACTGAAAAATTGGGCGTGCAAAATTATTCAGCCCCCTTAAGTTAATATTTTGCTGCGATTACAGCTGTGAGTCGCTTGGGGTATGTCTCTATCAGTTTTGCACATCGAGAGACTGACATTTTTTCCCATTCCTCCTTGCAAAACAGCTCGAGCTCAGTGAGGTTGGATGGAGAGCATTTGTGAACAGCAGTTTTCAGTTCTTTCCACAGATTCTCGATTGGATTCAGGTCTGGACTTTGACTTGGCCATTCTAACACCTGGATATGTTTATTTTTGAACCATTCCATTGTAGATTTTGCTTTATGTTTTGGATCATTGTCTTGTTGGAAGACAAATCTCCGTCCCAGTCTCAGGTCTTTTGCAGACTCCATCAGGTTTTCTTCCAGAATGGTCCTGTATTTGGCTCCATCCATCTTCCCATCAATTTTAACCATCTTCCCTGTCCCTGCTGAAGAAAAGCAGGCCCAAACCATGATGCTGCCACCACCATGTTTGACAGTGGCAATGGTGTGTTGCTTTTACGCCAAACATAACGTTTTGCATTGTTGCCAAAAAGTTCAATTTTGGTTTCATCTGACCAGAGCACCTTCTTCCACATGTTTGGTGTGTCTCCCAGGTGGCTTGTGGCAAACTTTAAACGACACTTTTTATGGATATCTTTAAGAAATGGCTTTCTTCTTGCCACTCTTCCATAAAGGCCAGATTTGTGCAATATACGACTGATTGTTGTCCTATGGACAGAGTCTCCCACCTCAGCTGTAGATCTCTGCAGTTCATCCAGAGTGATCATGGGCCTCTTGGCTGCATCTCTGATCAGTCTTCTCCTTGTATGAGCTGAAAGTTTAGAGGGACGGCCAGGTCTTGGTAGATTTGCAGTGGTCTGATACTCCTTCCATTTCAATATTATCGCTTGCACAGTGCTCCTTGGGATGTTTAAAGCTTGGGAAATCTTTTTGTATCCAAATCCGGCTTTAAACTTCTTCACAACAGTATCTCGGACCTGCCTGGTGTGTTCCTTGTTCTTCATGATGCTCTCTGCGCTTTTAACGGACCTCTGAGACTATCACAGTGCAGGTGCATTTATACGGAGACTTGATTACACACAGGTGGATTGTATTTATCATCATTAGTCATTTAGGTCAACATTGGATCATTCAGAGATCCTCACTAAACTTCTGGAGAGAGTTTGCTGCACTGAAAGTAAAGGGGTTGAATACTTTTGCACGCCCAATTTTTCAGTTTTTGATTTGTTAAAAAAGTTTTAAATATCCAATAAATGTCGTTCCACTTCATGATTGTGTCCCACTTGTTGTTGATTTTTCACAAAAAAATACAGTTTTATATCTTTAGGTTTGAAGCCTGAAATGTGGCAAAAGGTCGCAAAGTTCAAAGGGGCCGAATACTTTCGCAAGGCACTGTATGCATAGTCATTTTAATAATTCTACCTACATGTACATATTACCTCAAGTAACCGGTGCCCACGCACATTTTTTAAAACTGCATTGTTGGTTAGGGGTTCGTAAGTAAGCATTTCACTGTAAGGTTGTATTCGGCACATATGACAAATAACATTTGATTTAATAACAAAGCAAAAACATATTTTTTTTGTTGCAAATTTATATTTATTTAATTTATGGGGGGAGAGAGATAGAAACGCTTTTATGGGGGGAGAGAGATAGAAACGCCTTTATGGGGGGGAGAGATAAACGCCTTTATGGGGGGAGAGATAGAAACGCCTTTATGGGGGGGAGAGATAGAAACGCCTTTATGGGGGGGGGGGAGAGATAGAAACTCCTTTATGGGTGGAAAGAAAAACGCCTTTATGGGGGGAGAGAGATAGAAACGCCTTTATGGGGGGGAGAGATAGAAACGCCTTTATGGGGGGGAGAGATAGAAACGCCTTTATGGGGGGAGAGAGATAGAAACGCCTTTATGGGGGGGGAGAGATAGAAACGCCTTTATGGGGGGAGAGAGATAGAAACGCCTTTATGGGGGGAGAGAGATAGAAACGCCTTTATGGGGGGGGGGGGATAGAAACGCCTTTATGGGGGGAGAGAGATAGAAACGCCTTTATGGGGGGAGAGAGATAGAAACGCCTTTATGGGGGGGGAGAGATAGAAACTCCTTTATGGGTGGAAAGAAAAACGCCTTTATGGGGGGAGAGAGATAGAAACGCCTTTATGGGGGGGAGAGATAGAAACGCCTTTATGGGGGGAGAGATAGAAACGCCTTTATGGGGGGAGAGAGATAGAAACGCCTTTATGGGGGGAGAGAGATAGAAACGCCTTTATGGGGGGAGAGAGATAGAAACGCCTTTATGGGGGGGGGGATAGAAACGCCTTTATGGGGGGGGGGGGGGGATAGAAACGCCTTTATGGGGGGGGATAGAAACGCCTTTATGGGGGGATAGAAACGCCTTTATGGGGGAGAGAGATAGAAACGCCTTTATGGGGGGGAGATATAGAAACACCTTTATGGGGGGGAGATATAGAAACGCCTTTATGGGGGGGAGGTATAGAAACGCCTTTATGGGGGGGAGAGATAGAAACGCCTTTATGGGGGGGAGAGATAGAAACTCCTTTATGGGTGGAGAGAGAAACGCCTTTATGGGGGGGGAGATAGAAACGCCTTTATGGGTGGAGAGGGAAACGCCTTTATCAGGGGGAGAGTGATAGAAACGCCTTCATGGGGGGGAGAGACCAGAACCAGAGTGTGTTTGTGGGAGGGAGAGAAACCCTCAAGAGAGGGGGATGGGCAGAGATATTTTTGTGTGGAATGTAAATAAGGGCTCACTGGTAATAGGGGGAGTGTGTGTAGGGAAAAGGGAGAAAATATGTGTGTGTACTTACCGCGGACAGAGGGTGGTCTTGGGAGAGGCTCGTCTGGAGAAGCCTGGAGCTGCAATGCTGTTTCCATCTCCTACCTCCTGATCTACACACACACACAGTAAATAACACACTTACTACACTGTGATTGTGTGTCTCTCTTGCACACACACACTTTCTCTCGCTATCTCGCTCTTCTCCCTCCAGGCCAGACGTCTCTTTTAATTTTCCTCTACGAGAGTAATAAATCACACATGCACACACAAACACATGTGCAAAGACACACGCAAGCACACACCAGCATGCACTCGCCTCCACTTAAGACACCCTTCCCCTCTTTTCTTTTCCTTTATTTTTTAACCCTTTCCATTCTTCCACCAACAGCCTGTCATTCAAAAGAACACACACACCCACGGTCAGTCACAATATAGTTAACCCCTAGAGGTCAGGGAGGACCAATGGCTGCAGGCAGTACTGAAACACCAGGAAACACTTTATTCCCCCCTTTTCTCCTGACCCTCCCCCTTTATTTATCCCACTCCTCCCCCACTGTTCTCCCCTTCCTCCCACTACCCCCATATGTACACCACCTTCACCACCCACAGTCTCACCCTAAGCGCTGTATGTGTGTATGCATGTGAGTGTGTGACGTAACCTGAGCAGTGGGTCAGTTGGTGTTGTGACCTCTGAACCCTCTGTAGACCGTGGTCTATTCATGGTCAAACACACGCGAGTGAGCGAGCACACACACACACACACGCCAACCTGCGGGGGAAGCTTGAGACTGTGCAATGAGGGCAGCCATGGCAGAGTTAGGGTTGAGTCGGTTTCCAAACATGTGGGAGGGAGCCATGTTGAACACTGGACCTGGTAACCCACTCACCTGCAGGGACAAAAGAGTCTCAGTTACAATACATGGAGGATGACTGGATGGAGTTGGTAACATAAATGAAGACTGTGGTGGAAAATGACATCATTAGTCATGCTATATCCCGTGTTTTACCACTTAAAGAATAGTCTCTTGTTATATGCTAGTGTTTTTCTAACTTTTCTAAACTTGTCTTGGTGTGACTTAGTCATAACACTGGGCGTATAGGTAAGAGACGTTTGGGTGCAACCGCAGCATGTGACATCCTGTGGGTTTGATATTTAAAAAGAGGGTCACATGCATGGAAACTTGCAGAAAGGAGTACAATATAGTGTTTGTTGTTGTGAATGCAGTTAGTATGAGGTTGATAGCCCGAGGGCTCAGACATCTATCTTAAATCTGCACAGACAACTAATTACCTTTTTCACATGATCTGCTGACTGCTACATATACAATAAATAAGTATTTTTCTATAAAAGCAGAGACCCGACTGTTAAGCTTTCAACTCAAACATTCTTGGTGATGGTTGATTGCTTCATTTTTGCAAATCTTATAAAATTGTTGTTTGAAAGAATCTGCAGTCTCTCTTTTCCTACAGAATTGCTACCACAATTTGGCGACGAGGATGGGATGGCTAACGCTGCTTGCTGATTGCGCCGGAGGAGACCGAGGTTAACTGCAAGCAAGGGAGCCCACATGCCGACTAAAACGGGGCAGGAAAGGACCCGCCTCGGACAGGCAGGGAGCATCATTGAGTGGATACGCCATTCTGAACAGACAAAATAAATTAAGGGTGAGACTGAATTTCTTTTGAACATCATAGAAAATCCTGTTCTGTGACAGGTTGTGCACATTATGTCTTTATGTCTTTGTTGTTGCAAAGACAATGCAGAAAGCCTAGTTAGCCAATGGGCGGGAGCACTGGTTGGTCGGCACAATTGAGGTAGTATGTACATGAATGTATAGTTAAAGTGACTATGCATATATGATAAACAGAGAGTAGCAGCAGCGTAAAAAGAGGGGTTGGGGGGGCGGGGCACACAATTCAAATAGTCCGGGTAGCCATTTGATTACCTGTTCAGGAGTCTTATGGATTAGGGGTAAAAACTGTTGAGAAGCCTTTTGGTCCTAGACTTGGCACTCTGGTACCGCTTGCCATGCGGTAGTAGAGAGAAGAGTCTATGACTGGGGTCTTTGACAATTGTTAGGGCCTTCCTCTGACACCGCCTGGTGTAGAGGTCCTGGATGGCAGGCAGCTTTGACTTGCGGTCAGAGGCCGAGCAATTGCCGTACCAGGCAGTGATGCAACCAATGCTCTCAATGTTGCAGCTGTAGAACCTTTTGAGGATCTCAGGACCCATGCCAAATCTTTTTAGTTTCTGAGGGGGAATAGGCTTTGTCGTGCCCTCTTCACGACTGTCTTGGTGTGTTTGGACCATTCTAGTTTGTTGTTGATGTGGACACTGAGGAACTTGAAGCTCTCAATCTGCTCCACTATAGCCCCGTCAATGAGAATGGGGGCGTGCTCGGTCCTCCTTTTGCTGTCCACAATCATCTCAGTCTTGGTTATGTTGAGGGATAGGTTGTTATTCTGGCACCACACGGCCAGGTCTCTGACCTCCTCCTCCCTATAGGCTGTCTCGTCATTGTTGGTGATCAGGCCTACCACTGTTGTGTCGTCTGCAAACTTAATGATGGTGTTGGAGTCGTGCCTGGCCATGCAGTCGTGGGTGAACAGGGAGTACAGGAGGGGACTGAGCACGCACGGCTGGGGAGCTCCAGTGTTGAGGATCAGCGTGGCAGAAGTGTTTCAACCTACCCTCACCACCTGGGGGCGGCCCATCAGGAAGTCCAGGATCCAGTTGCAGAGGGAGGTGTTTAGTCCCAGGATCCTTAGCTCAGTGATTAGCTTTAGGAATACTATGGTGTTGAACGCTGAGCTGTAGCCAATGAATAGCATTCTCACATAAGTGTTCCTTTTGTCCAGGTGGGAAAGGGCAGTGTGGAGTGCAATAGAGATTGCATCATCTGTGGATCTGTTTGGGTGGTAAGCAAATTGGAGCGGGTCTAGAGTTTCCGGGATAATGGTGTTGATGTGAGAAATTACCAGCCTTTCAAAGCACTTCATGGCTACGGACGTGAGTGCTACGGGTCTGTAGTCATTTAGGCAGGTTGCCTTTGTGTTCTTGGGCACAGCGACTATGGTGGTCTGCTTGAAACATGATGGTATTACATAGTCAATCAGGAACATGTTGAAAATGTCAGTGAAGACACCTGCCAGTTGGTCAGCACATGCCCGGAGCACACGTCCTGGTAATCCGTTTGGCCCCACAGCCTTGTGTATGTTGACCTGTTTAAAGGTCTTACGTCGGCTACGGAGAGCGCGATTACACAGTCGTTCGGAACAGCTGATGCTCTCATGCATGCCCCAGTGTTGCTTGCCTCGAAGCGAGCATAGAAGTGATTTAGCTCGTCTGGTTCAAATATATTTAGATGGAGAAGAAATGACTATTTTCAAATTACAAGAAAGGAAGACGTTTCTAACCAACTACGGTTTGTTTTGTGTGTCTGTTTTTGTTTCCTGAGTATGTGTATTGATGAGAGATTTATATTATGGATGGATGATTGACCCTATCAGCCTGACTGGCTGCACAGTGTGATCGAATAAAGGAACACATCCTCCAGTAATAAAATTGGCAGAAGTTCCAGTATTGTTTCTAATACAAGGTATCAAAACCGTTACCAATTAAAAGGCACAAATACCATAACTACACTCTGGGGAATTGGGTATCACTACCTTAGAATTAAGAGCAGTGAGTGAGTAGAGCTGTGAGTGAGTAAATCTAAACACTCTGGCCATGGTCAGGAAGAGGTAAAACTATAGCAAAACCATAGTGGCACTAAAATATGCACAAGAGTATTCTACCAATTCAGCTCGAATATCGAAAAAATCCAATTATGGATAAAACTGGGCAGCATTTCCCTGCTGACAGGAAATATGCGAGAGCGGATACAAATCCATTGCTTTAACTAATTCTGATTTGTTAGTTACGCTATTCTTATGATCCACATAGCATATCATTACAGCAGTATGTACCGGTAATATATGTTAGCTACCTAACGTTCGTTGGCTACTAATACATCAAACTTTCTAGTATATTAACTATATGCCATCTAACTACCCAAAGTGTATTGACTTCATTATTTACGTCATTCTTACCTAAATGGTATAGTCATTGTGTATTCTCATTGGACATTGTTAATTTGGGTGCTTCGTGAATTCACTCAGGCTATCTGCTCAGATTTCAGAGCACTCATCTGAATGTACCAGAGTGCAGAATAACTGATGAATTTACAAACGCTCAACACCCGTTGAATATGGACGTTGTCAGTAAATGTCGGGGGAAAATAACATAAAATTGAACGTAAAATTTAAATTGTTGCCAGCAGCACAGTAAGTCACCAACGCTTTTAAGAACATGGGAAAAGCCATTGGAACACAGGAGTGATGGTTGCTGATATTGAGCCTCTGTACGCCTATGTAGATATTCCATTAAAAATCATCCCTTTCCAGCTACAACAGTCATTTACAACATTAACAATGTCTACACTGTATTTAATTAATGGACAAAACATTTGGGACATTTCCAAGGGACCCCAAACTTTGTAACGGTAGTGTATATTAGTATGGTTTATTAGCGTAGTGTGTTGGGCCATTGGTCATTTGAAAATTGAGTGTAGAGGGGCACCACTGGCTAAATTTACGACGGGAAAGGTATTATATTTATTGGTGACACGGGCAGAATCAAAAGCGATATGACTACTACCCATGTCTTTGAACATGGGACCAGTAACAATGCCCGGATAATTTTACATTGCGATGGATCTAATTTTGGGATAATTGAATAGTTGGATAATTCTTGTGAGAATTAAAACAATCGCTAAAAGGGTGTAAATTTAAGGGGGTCTGTGTTGATACAGTATGTAGTGATTTCTTATTTGCGTAAAAAGAGACGAGGAAACTCATGCCAGACATCACCACAATAGTAAACTATTTGGTAGAGCACGGTCACAAGGCATCATATTGGAAAGTACAACCAGTGAAACAAGAGAGAACATATATTTGGGGGTTTTGATTTTGGGAATCACAAAGCACATTACACCTGATCGAGTAGGAACAATGTGTTTTTTTTGGCACAAACATACACTCCTCGCAGACTCAGGAAAACCCTAGAGGTTTTAATCTTGTGAGACACTATTCTGTCTTCCTCTAAAATAGATTTATGGAATTGAGAAAAGTGAGGAGGGATCACGAGTAGGGTTGCACATTTTGTGGAATATTCAGAGGTGGAAACTTTCCATGGGAATTAACAGGAATATATGGAAATTAATATTAATACCATTTAAATGCAGATGTTTTTTTGCATTGGATATATTTACAATAGCATATGGAGACAGAAACATAAACCTATCACCTTATCATAAGTAGACATACACGCAAATGATTAAATCCTTCCAATAGAAAAAAAATAAAATGAGTTACGAATTGAACTTTAATTAAATTAGTTACGATTTGAACTTTAATTCAATTAGTTACGGTTTAAACTTAGTTAGTTAACCTCACTAGGGTATGTGGGATGCTAGCGTCCCACCTGGCCAAC
This sequence comes from Oncorhynchus mykiss, assembly GCF_013265735.2. Taxonomy (NCBI): domain Eukaryota; kingdom Metazoa; phylum Chordata; class Actinopteri; order Salmoniformes; family Salmonidae; genus Oncorhynchus; species Oncorhynchus mykiss. Next base: position 17,197,101 of record NC_048575.1, on the reverse strand, counting down.
ATCCAGTGAGATTGCAGAGCGCCAAATTCAAATAAAAATACAGAAAACATACAAGTATTTTACATAGGTTTAAATATGAACTTCTTGTGAATCTAACCATGGTGTCAGATTTCAAAAATGCTTTACGGCAAAAGCATACCTTAAGACTATTTGAGAACATCGCCCAGCAGACAAATCATTACAAATAGTAACCAGCCAAGTAGGAGAGTTACACAAGTCAGAAATCAGTAATCCACAGGCTCAAACGCAGTCACAACAGGCAGACAAAAACATCTAAATTGTATCCGTGAAGTTCATAGAAACATGTCAAACGATGTTTATAATCAATCCTCAGGTTGTTATTAGCCTAAATAATCGATAATATTTCACCCGGACAATAACGTCGTGAATATGAAAGGTAAACAAGAAAGGCACTCTCGGCCGCACGCATGAAAAAGCTCTGTGACATGGCAGGGTCCACTCATTCAGACTGCTCTTACTCCCTCATTTTTCAGAATACAAGCCTGAAACAATTTCTAAAGACTGTTGACATCTAGTGGAAGGCATAGGAACTGCAATTTGAGTCCTAAGTCAATGGATACTGACTAATGGCATTGAATACAAAACCCCCCAAAAAATCCTACTTCCTGAATGGATCTTTCTCAGGTTTTCGCCTGCCAAATCAGTTCTGTTATACTCACAGACATTATTTTAACAGTTTTGGAAACTAGTGTTTTCTATCAAAATCTACCAATTATATGCATATCATATCTTCTGGGCCCGAGTAGTAGGCAGTTTAATTTTGGCAAGCTTTTCATCCAAAATTCCGAATGCTGCCCCCTATCCTAGAAAAGTTAACTCTTCACATGGGATGATTTTCACTGAACAACAAGAGAAAGGGAATATTGAATGATCCCCAATGATCCATTGTATCTCCCAAAAACGTTTTCAACATGCATCTGAAAAATGATAGTCTAGAAACTAAAGCTTGGTTGTCTTCCTCTCAGGCTTCCATGTCTTCTCCCTAAATCTCCTCAATGTCCAACTCTTGAACATCAGACACGGAGGCCTCATCTTTACTGTCACGTTCCAACCTTGTTGAGGACAGCTCGTTGTCAGGCTCAAAAAGCCTCAAATTTGCCCGGATGGCCACCAATTTTTCAAACGTTGTATTGGTCAGCCTGTTGAGTGCTTTGGTGTGTGTTCCCAAACAAGGACCAGTTGCGCTCTGAGGCGGCCGATGGTGGGATTTGGAGGATGATGGAGGCAACAGGGGAAAGAGCCTCAGATCCACAAAGTCCCTTCCAACAGGTGGCTGATGAGATATATTGGCATGACTGCCATATTGCATCTCCATCTCAAAGCCTTGCTTGGAAGTGTACTTCGCCAAACTGCCTCATCCAGGTCAAGGTGGCGAGACACAGTAGTGATGACACCATAGGCCTTGTTGATCTCTGCACCAGACAGGATGCTCTTGCCAGCATACTTGGGGTCCAACATGTACACTGCAGCGTGTATGCGCTTCAGGCAGAAGTCTTCACGCTTTTTGACGTATTTCGGAAATGCAGTTTCCTCTGCTTGGAGCAACAGTGAAGTGGGCAGGGCAGTATGGATTTCTTCTCTTACATCTGCAAGCAGAGTCTGAAAATCAGACAGGATGGCATTGTCTCAATTTGTGAAATGGCTACTGCTATAGGTTTCAGGAGTTTCAGGCTGCTTACCACTCTCTCCCAAAATACATCATCCAGGAGGATGCTCTTGATGGGCTGTCCATATCAGCAGACTGTGATATGGTAATTTCTTGGAGACTCCTTCCCCTCCAGGAGACTGTCAAACATGACGTCAACATCACCCCAACAGGTGTTGCTGGGCAGCTTCAATGTGGTGCTCTTATTCTCACTTTGCTTGGTAAGGTAGATTGCTGCTATAACTTGATGACCCTTCACATACCTAACTATTTCCTTGGCTCTCTTGTAGAGTGTATCCATTGTTTTCAGTGCCATGATATCCTTGAGGAGCAGATGCAATGCATGAGCAGCACAGCCAATGTGATGTGAGGGTAGGACTCCTCCACTTTAGACCAAGCAGCCTTCATGTTCGCAGCATTGTCTGTCACCAGTGCAAATAACTTCTGTGGTCCAAGGTCATTGATGACTGCTTTCAGCTCATCTGCTGGCCGGTGTGTCTGTTGTCCCTTGTGTCTGTGCTCTTGTTGATTTTCTTGACCTTCACTTGAACTCTGCATCCAGAAAATGAGTAGATAAAGCATGTCTGGCTGGAGGGGTGTATGCTGGGCGAAAAACATTCAGAAATCTCTTCCAATACACATTGCCTGTGAGCATCAGAGGTGAACCAGTTGCATACACAGCTCGAGCAAGACATTCATCAGCATTTCTCGGACTACGTTCCTCCATTGAGTCAAAACACTTCTGATTCCAGGAGGACCATGAGCTGTTGCTATCGATAAGGTGTCGGATTCATAATTTTCACCTCAAATAGAAGTAGATGGACTTTTGACAGAGGTTTCTTGTTGTGGGCGCTGAGGGAACTTTATGCACTTGGCTAGATGATTCTGCATCTTTGTTGCATTCTTCACATATGCTATGGCACAGTATTTGCAAATGTACACAGCTTTTCTGTGTACAGCTGCAGTGAAATGTCTCCACACATCAGATAGTGCCCGTTGCATTTTACTGGAAAGATGAGAAAATGAATTAAAAAAAACAAATACAATTCCATGTACAGATGTACACTGCTCAAAAAAATAAAGGGAACACTTAAACAACTCAATGTAACTCCAAGTCAATCACACTTCTGTGAAATCAAACTGTCCACTTAGGAAGCAACACTGATTGACAATAAATTTCACATTCTGTTGTGCAAATGGAATAGACAACAGGTGGAAATTATAGGCAATTAGCAAGACACCCCCAATAAAGGAGTGGTTCTGCAGGTGGTGACCACAGACCACTTCTCATTTCCTATGCTTCCTGGATGATGTTTTGGTCACTTTTGAATGCTGGCGGTGCTTTCACTCTAGTGGTAGCATGAGACGGAGTCTACAACCCACACAAGTGGCTCAGGTAGTGCAGCTCATCCAGGATGGCACATCAATGCGAGATGTGGCAGGAAGGTTTGCTGTGTCTGTCAGCGTAGTGTCCAGAGCATGGAGGCGCTACCAGGAGACTGGAGGAGGCCGAAGGAGGGCAACAACCCAGCAGCAGGACCGCTACCTCCGCCTTTGTGCAGTGCAAGGAGGAGCAGGAGGCGCACTGCCAGAGCCCTGCAAAATGACCTCCAGCAGGCGGAGGTGTCTGCTCAAACGGTCAGAAACAGACTCCATGAGGGTGGTATGAGGGCCCGACGTCCACAGGTGGGGGTTGTGCTTACAGCCCAACACCGTGCAGGACGTTTGGTATTTGCCAGAGAACACCAAGATTGGCAAATTCGCCAATGGCGTCCTGTGCTCTTCACAGATGAAAGCAGGTTCACACTGAGCACATGTGACAGACGTGACAGAGTCTGGAAACGCTGTGGAGAAGGTTCTGCTGCCTGCAACATCCTCCAGCATGACCAGTTTGGCGGTGGGTCAGTGATGGTGTGGGGTGGCATTTCTTTGGGGGGCCGCACAGCCCTCCATGTGCTCGCCAGAGGTAGCCTGACTGCCAATAAGTACCAAGATGAGATCCTCAGACCCCTTGTGAGACCATATGGTGGTGCGGTTGGCCCTGGGTTCCTCCTAATGCAAGACAATGCTAGACCTCATGAAGCTGGAGTGTGTCAGCAGTTCCTGCAAGAGGAAGGCATTGATGCTATGGACTGGCCCGTCCGTTCCCCAGACCTGAATCCAATTGAGCACATCTGGGACATCATGTCTCGCTCCATCCACCAACGCAACGTTGCACCACAGACTGTCCAGGAGTTGGCGGATGCTTTAGTCCAGGTCTGGGAGGAGATCCCTCAGGAGACCATCTGCCACCTCATCAGGAGCATGCCCAGGCGTTGTAGGGAGGTCATACAGGCACGTGGAGGCCACACACACTACTGAGCCTCATTTTGACTTGTTTTAAGGACATTACATCAAAGTTGGATCAGCCTGTAGTGTGGTTTTCCACTTTAATTTTGAATGTGACTCCAAATCCAGACCTCCATGGGTTGATAAATTTGATTTCCATTGATAATTTTTTGTGATTTTGTTGTCAGCACATTCAACTATGTAAAGAAAAAAGTATTTAATAAGAATATTTCATTCATTCAGATCTAGGATGTGTTATTTTAGTGTTCTCTTTATTTTTTTGAGCAGTGTAGTTAAGCAGTTAGATAAATGTTTTATCTTACAAAGGAGTTATTTAAACCTGAAACGTATTCAAACAGGTGAAGTAACACTCAGTTAGCAGGCTCAAGCAAGCTAAAAATCCACATGGTAGAAAAAACTAACAAGCAGAAATTGTTAACAAGTTAGAAATTATTTAAACACACTTTGCTGTAGGCTACTATTTACTAGTTAACAAAAAAATAATGTATGTCATATAAAATATATTCACCCCATCCAGTATTGTAATCAAAACTTACCAGAAAGCATGTAGTCCTTGGCTCAGACAGTATAGTAGTTTGGGCTCAATAGCATCTCATTAGTGTGCAAGATCTTGACAATCAGCTGACCATGTGATGGAAGAATGCACTGTGCATGCAGAGGGTTGCAATTCCATTGAATTGGGGATAGTTTAACCAAAACATCCCACAAGACCTAGCATTGCCTTGTGTATCCCATAAAAAAGTTCACTGTTATAAGCTAACTTTTTCTATGAATTTAAGCAAAATTCCCCAAATTCCTGGGCTTAACTCCCATGGAAAATGTCTGACACTTTGCAACCCTAGTCACGAGTAATTAAAGTGGCCTCCCTGTGAATAGAAGTTATCATGTTTGTTTTGACTGTAATTTCAAACCTTTTGTTCACCTGGTAAAGTAAATGTTAGACAGAAAGATAGAGGTAGAGTATGATGGTGATTGAGAGGGCTTCTGAGTTAAAGGGAACAGAGATGTGTAGACTAGTGAAGGTAACAAAGGGAATGGGAAGTAAGAATTTGAATTGTTTGGACTGATTAAGATTGACCAAAGTGAAAGGCCAGCATCCTGGGGTTGCCTCTTCACTGTTGACGTTGAGACTGGTGTTTTGTGGGTACGATTTAATGAAGATGCCAGTTGAGGACTTGTGAGGCGTCTTGGCATTCTCTCAACCAGCTTCATGAGGTAGACACCTGGAATCCATTTCAATTAACAGGTGTGAAATTTCTTTCCTTAATGCGTTTGAGCCAATCAGTTGTGTTGTGACAAGGTAGGCTTGGTTTGTAGAAGATAGCGCTATTGGTAAAAGACCAAGTCCATATTATGGCAAGAACAGCTCAAATAAGCAAAGTGAAATGGCAGTCCATCATTATATTAAGAAATTAAGGTCAGTGAATCGAGAAAATGTCAGGAACTTTTAAAGTTTCTTCAAGTGCAGTCGCAAAAACCATTAAGCTCTATGATGAAACTGGCTCTCATGAGGACTGCCACAGGCAAGGAAGACCTAGAGTTACCTCTGCTGCAGAGGACAAGTTCATTTGAGTTACCAGCCTCAGAAATTGCATCCCAAATAAATGCTTCACAGGGTTCAAGAAACAGACATCTCAAGAGCAACTGTTCAGAGGAGACTGCGGGAATCAGGCCTTCATGGTCGAAAGAAACAACTACTAAAGGACACCAATAATAAGAAGAGACTTATTTGGGCCAATAAACATAAGCAATGGAGATTAGATCAGTGGAAATCTGTCCTTTGGTCTGATGAGTCCAAATTTCAGATTTTTGGTTCCAACTGCCGTGTCTTTGTGAGATGCAGAGTAGGTGGACGGATGATCTCCACGTGTGCGCTTCCCACCGTGAAGCATGGAGGTGTGAAGGTGTTTTGCTGGTGACACGGTCAGTCACCAGGATGGCTACCACAGCATTCTGCAGCGATACATCATCCCATCTGGTTTGCGCTTAGTGGGACGATCATTTGTTTTTCAACAGGACAATGACCCAAAACACACCTCCAGGCTGTGTAAGGGCTATTTGACCAAGAAGGAGAGTGATGGAGTGCTGTATCAGATGACCTGGCCTCCACAATCACCCGACCTGAACCCAATTGAGATGGGTTGGGATGAGTTAGCTCGCAGACCGAAGGAAAAGCAGCCAACAACTTTTATTTAATTTTTTTTATTTTACCTTTATTTAACTAGGCAAGTCAGTTAAGAACAAATTCTTATTTTCAATGACGGCCTAGGAACAGTGCCTGTTCAGGGGCAGAACGACAGATTTGTACCTTGTCAGCTCGGGGGTTTGAACTTGCTACCCTGGGCTACCCTGCCGCCCCAGTGCTTAGCATATGTGGGAACTCCTTCAAGACTGTTGGAAAAGCATTCCTCATGAAGCTGGTTGAGAGAATGTCAAGAGTGTGCAAACTTGTCATCAAGGCAAAAGGTGGCTACTTTGAAGAATCTCAAATATAAAACCTATTTTGATTGTTTAACACTTTTCTGGTTACTACATGATTCCATATGTGTTATTTCATAGTTGTGATGTCTTCACTATTATTCTACAATGTAGAAAATTGTACAAATAAAGAAAAACCCTTGAATGAGTAGGTGTGTCCAAACTTTTGACTGGTACTCTATATATGTTTTGCTATTCAAACAGTTATCACTGCCATTTAGCTGCCCAATAACCATTATCCAAAATGCCAAAATCATCACAGCCCTGAGAACTCCTCTCTCATCCTTTTCTAAACCTATTTTTTTTTTTTTTATTTTATTTTTTATTTTTTTTTTTACCTTTATTTAACCAGGCAAGTCAGTTAAGAACAAATTCTTATTTTCAATGACGGCCTGGGAACAGTGGGTTAACTGCCTGTTCAGGGGCAGAACGACAGATTTGTACCTTGTCAGCTCGGGGGTTTGAACTCGCAACCTTCCGGTTACTAGTCCAACGCTCTAACCACTAGGCTACCCTGCCGCCCCAGAACTTAATATAACTAGTAGGTCTCTGACATTAATGTTGATCTGACTCTGTTCAGCACGGGCCTAGTCTGTGTCTGTGGTGTGTGTATGTACTCACATGGGGGGAGACCGTGTTGATCATGGGGGCTGTGGCAGTGAAGGGACTAGGAGGAGCTAGGGAGGCCATCGGCTGTTGCAACTCAGAGTTAGCTCCACTCATAGGGGCAGGTCCCACCCCTGACGACACGTCACAACTGGAGAACGCACCTACAAGGAGATACATCACCATAACTTTAATTATCATCATCATTCTGTTTCATAATCATGAAAATAAACTAATCTTCATTGTCTCGTGTTTATATGAGTTGCGTGCAGTACAGTAGTGAGTGTGTGCATGGTACCATGAACGAGTGGGCTGGACCAAATCAACAACAAACACATTCTCACACATGCACCCTGTATACCAGGGATAGGCAACTAGATTAAGCCGCAGGCTGGTTTTTGTCAGAGTAGATAGTTAGGGGGCCGGAACAAAATATTAATAATTTGTACACTGCAAATTGATCACAACTTAGGTGAAAAAAAAGTGACTGCCTTTGAAAATAACTAATTTCATACCTAAAGTAGATTGAGACAATCATGTCTCTTTTTATGCGTGTGAACACATGGGAACAGATTTCCTAAATAAAAAATTGTCTTTAGCTGAAAACTAAAAACTATGGGCCGAATTTGGCCTGTTGCCGACCCCTGCTGTAGACAAACACACAACTACATATTAAAAACACACAGTGGATGGAGACCTGTCCTGCCACTGACCCAGAATAACAAGCAGAAATCTGATGACTCACACATTGTTCTATCACACACATACACACAGCTTTTCATACTGGGGGAAAGGGGGGTGGGGGCTCCATTCATATTCATGTACCTCCCCCATCACATGCCCTCTCTGTTAAGTTGTTGCTGCTGCTGTTTTATTGATTTCACTCACACACACACACACACACACTTAACCGGTATAAACTCTGCCCCTGCCCCTTAGTGACCCCTAGGGAGGGGGGAGTAGGAGTGAGAGGCCCCCCTCACCCCACAAAAGGCTGAATGGCTGTGGGCAGCACATATTCACTAGAGGAACAAGAGTGCTTTGTGCATGAGAGTGCAAGATGGAGAACGAAGGAAAACGAGAGATCATGTACTGCAGAAATTCCAAGACTACTCCTCAGGTCATACAAACACAATAGAACACATCTCCTAACCTACACAATATTGTTGGAAAGACAATCCACAATTACCAGATATTAATGTTAAAATCAGACTAAACTGACTAAATTACACAACTTAATCTGATGCCATCATAAATTATATACAAATCTAACATTAGTAATAAGCCAGTCTTGTAATTAAAAATAAAAAATGGGGTAGAGATTGCTACCCTTACCCTTTTGCTACACCTAGCCTACATATATCCATATCCCAAAGCTAGCCTCCATTTACCACTGGGCCAATACATCAAAGGTGGGGTTACATTTATCATGTCAACACAGGAATACATGTAGTGAATATGCTTTTATGGACCCTAGTTCATTATCAACAACACAGAATAAAGGATGGATGGGTGTGTGTTCACGTTTTACTATACTTGTGAGTATACACAAGTAGGCTCCTTAACAGCTTCTACCCCCAAGCCATAAGACTGCTGAACAATTAATCAAAATGGCCACCGGACTATCTACATTGACCCCCACATTTCATTTGTACGCTGCTGCTAATCGCTGTTTATTATCTATGCATAGTCACTTTACCCCTACCTACATGTACAAATTACCTCGACTAACCTGTACCCCTGCACATTGACTCGGTACCGGTACCCCCTGTATATAGCCTCGTTGTTATTTTATTGTGTTACTTTTGATTATTTTTTACTTTGGTCTACATGGTAAATATTTTCTTAAACCTTCTTGAACTGAACTGTTGGTTAAGGGCTTGTAAGTATGCATTTCACAGTAAGGTCTACACGTTGTATTCGGTGCATGTGACAAATAAAGTTTGATTTGAGTACCAGAATTCCTCACGAGAATAGTAACACAACTATTTTGCCGGTCCTCACTTGTTAAAAAACAATTTTAGGCTTAGGGGCTAGGTTTAGGAGTTAGGGTTAAGGAGAACAGTCCTCACAAGTATAGTAAGACATAGCTCTGTGTGAGTGTGGACCAGCCCTATTAGCTCAGCTGCATTGGCGTAGGACTGTCCAATCGGGAATCAATCAAAGTGATCAATAAGGACTTAACAACATCACCTTTCCTCACCCCCTCCATATATCCCCCCTGGAAACCCCTCAACCCCTAGTAACCCCCTCAAGCCAGGGACCCAACACGTCTCAGCCTCCAATAACATATGTGTGTGTGTGTGTCAGGGTTAGCGTTAGGAAAATACAGCGCCAGACAACGTGAGAAATTTACCGGACCCATATGCATTGGGTACACATAATCCATTAGGGCTTCCACCCACGGTGATCAAAATGACAGAAATCACATGTAGATTATGAAAATGCATCTTAACTTCTTGATGACAGGGGGGCAGTATTGAGTAGCTTGGATGAATAAGGTGCCCAGAGTAAACTGCCTGCTACTCTGTCCCAGATGCTAATATATGCATATTATTAGTATTATTGGATAGAAAACACTCTGAAGTTTCTAAAACTGTTTGAATGATGTCTGAGTATAACAGAACTCATATGGCAGGCGAAAACCTGAGACAAATCCAACCAGGAAGTGGGAAATCTGAGTTTTGTAGTTTAATTTAAGTGATTTCATGTTTCTACAAACTGCAATGGAACTCTTTTGACTTTCCTCTGGATTTTGCACTCTCACATTGTGCCTTTGGAATAGTGAACTAAACGAGCAAACAAAACAGAGGTATTTGGACATAGATATGGACGTAATCGTACAAAACAAACATTCCTTGTGGGAGTCCTGGGAGTGCATTCCAACGAAGATCAGCAAAGGTAAGTGAAGATTTATAATTCTATTTATGACTTTTGTTGACTCCACAATTTGGCGGGTAACTGTATGGCTTGCTTTTGTGGCTGGATGCTGTTCTCAGATTATTGAATATTGTGCTTTTTCTATAAAGCTTTTTTGAAATCTGACACAGCGGTTGCATTAAGAACAAGTTTATCTTTAATTCTATGTAAAACATGTATCTTTCATCAAAGTTTATGATGAGTATTTATGTTATTTTATGTGGCTCTCTGCAATTTCTCTGGATGTTTTGGAGGCATTTCTGAACATGGCACCAATGTAAACTGAGGTTTTTGGATATAAATATGAACTTGATCGAACAAAACATACATGTATTGTGTAACATTGAGTCCTGAGAGTGTCATCTGATGAAGATCATCAAAGGTTAGTGATTAATTTTATCTATATTTCTGCTTTTTGTGACACCTCTCTTTGGTTGGAAAATGGCTGAATGCTTTCTGTGACTAGTTGCTGACCTGATATGTTCTGCTTTCGCCGAAAAGCCTTTTTGAAATCGGACACTGTGGTTGGATTAACGAGAAGTGTATATTTAAAATGGTGTAAAATACTTGTATGGTTGAGGAATTTTAATTATGAGATTTCTGTTGTTTTGGATTTGGCGCCCTGCAATTTCACTGGCTGTTGGCGAGGTGGGACGCTAGCATCCCGAACGATCCCAGAGAGGTTAACAGAACATGCAACTAATGTAATGAAGCAGCCAATAAAACATCATTTTGAAACATGTGCCAAAATGCAATGTGGGAAAACTCCATTCTGAATAGCGCACCTGGGAAAACTCCATTCTGAATAGCGCACCTGGGAAAACACATCATTCTAAACAGTGCACCTGATAAATGTTAATCTCTGTCATATATGGAACTTCTATGTTAGAAACTTAGAAAGAGGAGGAATCCAAAGATGCAACAACTAGGACGGGTTGCTAATATGACTAGGATTCTGCCTGTGGCTTCTGGACAATAAAAGAAAGTTGATATCAGGGCATACAATTAACACCCGCCAAAATTGGGTAGATTTAGGCATTGGCGAGCAAGAATGTCTATTTCACCAGTCACTTTGGCGCATGGTCAATTTGCAGGGCTCTACAGTGCGAGCATTTCATTCGCAAATAAAGATTGTCAAAAGTCAAGCATAAGCACATTAGAGTTAGAAAAATACTGCAGTAGCTTTATTTCTGCTGTTTTGTTTCATAGCTGCTAATTGCACAAATAAATTATAATCCTATATCCCACCTCGCACAACAACACTGCCTGGCAGGGGAGCTGAGCTCACTGAGTGAAGTGCTGATAAATTCATTTGTGGAGGCGCTGTGCACAGGCATAAAAGTTGGTCTAATTTGACTTTGTCCTTGTGTTTCTTGGCTATTTACATTGTTTTGTTCACAACCTCGGTTGTTTTTCAAAATGATAGTTTGAGTCTGCTGCTTCAACTGATAGCGAAGAGATGCCCTAGTCAGATCCCAAATCTCTCACATATCGCCCCGTTACCACGGTAACCTCCCACCCTTAAAGGTGCTGTTGAACATTTTGGCTCTGATATTTTGATTAAAAGACTGAGGTCACAAAAAATGTAATGAAATTCAACAATATACCACATTACTTCTTACTAATACATGTCTTGTTATAGAAACATTACAAAGCATGGTAATCTGTTTTATTTATTATTTGTTTTGTTAAAAGTAATTATGGCAAACAAATATTTGGGCTGGTAGATTTTTTTTTCATCTACCTGCCACAGTGACTGGTGGGCCAAAAAGTAAATTTTAGGCCCTGGTTGATGAAAAAAAAATAGAACAGGAGCGAAATAGTGTTCGGGAAGTAAATGCAAATAGGGAAGTAAATGGAAAAACTTATGCCAAAATTATATAATTACTCCTGTCTATACAGAAAGAAAGAAAATACTTCACCAGAAAGCATAACAGCCAGAGAGGAATCGAGGATCATTCGTTTCTTGTAAATTATTGAGCTGCGATTGTAACTGAAAAGCATAAAACGTGTGAAGGTAATGTGTCTTGAGTATAATTTAAAATGTTGAGACAAGAAGGGGAAGGGACGGTGTGTCGAAGATATAGGCGATTCTCTCCAGAATGGCTCAGCTGTCTCCCGCCAATTCTTGCCCATTCATTGTTTCATTGTGTGAATTGTTTGCCCTTTCATACATTTATTTTTACATCAATTCCCCTTTACATGTCACCAGTAGTAAATGTAACATTAATTCCCATTATTTGGTTACATTCATTTCTGTTAATGCAAGTATTAGTGAGTAATTTACCTTTCTCATTCTTGGAGTGGAACGCTGTTTGCAGAGTTCACAACCTGCTACACTTAAGATAAACAAGTTTTGGTTTATTTCATAACAATCATTTTACGAGATGTCCATTTTTTCATGCTTAATGTGAGAAATTAGCATGCGTCTGGTTTCTCTGTGCTGATAATGTTGAATGAGTGCTAGCGCTTGAGCACTGGCCTCACGGTCTATTTAAATTTTTATGATTAACCACATGACAATGATTTTGAGAAACTAAAACATTATTGAAATGAAACTGTTCCACAACAATGCGAATATAAAAATCATAACTGGCACAAAAAAACTGTACAAATGGTAGGATCAATTTTAAGCTTCCCCAACATGTAACTCACGTGCTGCCTATGAATAATTGCCTCCACGTTTCCATGGTCGGAGTTTGCCTATAGGCTACTTTGAAGCAAGGTAAGACATGCTTCATAATATGAAAAAAAAAAAGAAAGAAATAAGGACAACAGAAGAAAGTAAGAAGCTATAAACAGGGTCAGTTCCAATACCAGATTTACAATGTGCAGGGATTTTGGAGTGATAAGAGGTAGATAAGTATATGGATAAGGTGAATAGGCATCAGGATGTATGATAAACAGAGTAGCAACAGCGTAAATTAAGACTGTATGTGAGTGTCAGTGTGTGTGAGTGTGTAAAGTCCTGAGTGTGCAGAGATAAATACAAGGGTCAACTTTGATAGTCCGTGTAGCCATTTTGTTATCTATTTAGCAGTCTTATGGCTTGGGGATAGAAACGGTTGTGTCAGACTTGATCCACCGGTACCACATTCCGTGCGGAAGAAGAGAGAATAGTCTATAGCTTGGGTGGCTGGAGTCCTTAACAATTTTCCGGACCTTCCTTTCACACCGCCTGATAGAGGTCCTGGATTGCAGGGAGCTCGGCCCAGTGATGTACTTAACTGTCTGCATCACCCTCTGTAGCGCCATGTGATCGAAGGGGGTGCTGTTGCCATACCAAGCAGTGATGCAGCTAGTCAAAATGCTCTCAATGGTGCAGCTGCAGAACCTTTGAGGATTTGAGGCCCCATTCCAAACGTATTCAACCTTCTGAGGGGGAAGAGGCGCTGTCAAGCGCTGTCTGCCAGATCATCTAGTCCTCTGGTTTCACGCACGGTATGGTGTTGTTATTGTTGAAGGGTGCATAAAATGTGTAGAATTTGTCTGGTAGAGAGGGTCTGGGTCTTCTTTTGTAATCCGTAATGGACTGTAGCCCCTGCCACATGGGATGGGCGTCGGCGCCTGCGTAAATATGACTCCACTTTATTCCAATATTGTCCTTTTGCCCGTTTGATGACTCTGCAGAGGTCGTAGCCAACTTCCTGTACTTGTTCCTATTCTGAGTTGTAGCATCAGGGCTGTCTGTGATGGCCCAGTGTGCGGTAGCCCTGTCCTTTACCGTAGCACCAACCTCGGCCTTAATCCAGGGCTTTTAATTGGGGAAGCAGCAAACCTTCACGGTGGGGTCAACGTCACCGATGCATTTCGTTATGAAGCCGGTGAAGGAGGTGGTTAGCACATCGATGTTATCAGGGGAGTCTTGGAACATATTCCAATCAGAGCTAGCAAACCGACCCCTGTAGCATAATCTCTGATTAATTTCTTAATGGCACTGGTGCTTCCCGTTTGAGCTTCTGCTTGTAAACAGGAAGCAGGAGTACGGAGTCATGATCTGATTTGCAGAATGGTGGAAAAGGTTGTAAGCTTGCTTGAGAGGCAAAGGAGACTTGTTGATGGAAGTTTGGAAATTAGTCTAAATGATGACAAACTAAAATCGGCGTCAATATTACCACTGTGCTCGAGTCAGAACACAAATTGTTGTTGATGTAGAGGCACACGCCTCCCCTTCCTCTACTGTCCTGTCCACTCGGTACATGAAGAATCCATCCAGTTGGATAGCCATTGTCCAAAAGCCATGCTTCAGAAAAGCAGAGAATATTGCAGTTTAGAGAGTCCCGTTGGTAGCAAATCCACGTTCGAACGTCATCCATCTTATTATCAAGTGACCAATAGAATGGAGGGAAGAGGTGGCCGGTTTTCCCTTCGCCTTAATCCTGGCAGGATTCCCCATTTCTTGCCACAAATGCCAGCATTTCCTCTTGGATACCCCGACAATTGGGTCAGAATTACAGAAAGAGCCCAGGGCAGATGAGTCAGTCGGAATTGGGGTAACTGCTGATCTTATGTTCAAAAGTTCCTGTCGGTTATAAGAAATGATAGAAGATACATTTTGTGAATATAAAGTACAAATAAACGCCAAAATAATCACCAAATAGCAAAGTTGGGTCAGAGCTTGCAGTTTAAATTACCAGATGAGAAATAAAAAATAGCTATTTTTTAAATCATGCACCAAACTGTTTTTTTAACGCGATTGCATTTAGAATGGTTGCGCAATGAATGGGTTCATAAAAGCATATGTTTTACTCTTTAAGAGAAATCCAGCTCAAAATTGTCTCTGTATGCTGTGCGTGTGATAGTTGTGTTGGAAAAATAAAATGCATGATGACTAACGACTATACACAGGCCAAATTAATTCCACAAAATTATACACATTAACCTAGAGACCGATAAGCATGATGGTGAAATGTATTAGCATCAACTGGTATTTCAATTTTTTTCTTACGGTCATTTTGGCCGCAGCAGTTCTACTTAACGGCTTAAACATTTTTTTGCCAGCTAATGGAAACCCTGGTGTGTGTGTGGTTGTCTCCAGTCATCAGGTCTCTCCAGGAGAGATGTATGCAGGTTTAGAGAGGGTTAAGCAAGCGGGAATACTACTACACTGATCCGCAGCCAACATCAGATCAGACGGCTGGAGTCCTGCAAAACATGAAGACCACTTTAACCCAAGCTGCCCTCCCGATGACATTAACCAGCACTGATTAACCTCAACCCACACACCCTCTCTGTACTATCAAACATTAACTCAGCCCAAATCTAACCCCCATTTCACCTCCATCCATCAAACACTCACATTCACACACACAATCATTGAATTAAAACAAAAGAGAGTATGCCTATAGTGAGAAGCCTTCAAGGCAGGGTTCCAGACTGTGACCACTAAGCCACATTTTGAGACCCTGTGACTTGGCTGTGCAATTTTTAAAAATGTGTTGGTCGCATGGTGCGGGCTTCACATTCATTCACCTCACTCAAAACATCCTAATTTTTAGGAGACTAAAATCATGATTTGGTCACACAGTGAAGTACATCACCCTCATGATTCCTGTAATGAAAGAGTCTTCCTGATTGTCCCTGTCTCGCTGGGGCCTGCTGCTGTGTTGAGCGCGCCACTCTCTCCTTTCCCGAGAGGAAGAAGTGTTCTGATTGTATAAAAATAAAAAAATCATCCAATTGCTGGGAACACACTGCTATCTTGTTGTCACAGATGGAGAGAGGATGATCTCAGTTTCTGTAGATATACTTATTTCTCAACTCTCAAATATGAGCTCAATAGCAACTAATCAAAACAAATTTGATTTGTTACATTATTTGTAAAAAACAGGTGTAGACTAACAGTGAAATACTTACTAGCGGGCCCTTCCCAACAATGCAGAGTAAAAAAGAGAAATAACACGAGGAACAAATACAATAAATAACGATAACATGGCTATATACACAGAGTACCAGTACCGAGTCAATATGCAGGGGTACGAGGTAATTGAGCTAGATATGTACATATAGGTAGGGATAAAGTCACTAGGTAACGGGATAGACAATAAACAGTTACAGCAGCGTATGTAATAAGTCAAAAGAGTTAGTGCAAAAAGGGTCAAATGCGGATCGTTAAATAGTTAACCAATAGCTAGCCGGACTAACTATGTAGCAGTTTTATGGCTGGGGGGTAGAAACGGTTCAAGGTCCTGTTGGTTCCAGACGTGGTGCATTGGTACTGCTTGTAGTGCAGTAGCAGAGAGAACAGTCTATGATTTGGGTGGCTTTAAACTTTGACAATTTTTAGGGTCTTCCTCTGACACCGCCTGGTTTAGCGGTCCTGGATGTCAGGGAGCTCAGCCCCAGTGATGTACTGGGCCGTAGGCACAACCTTCTGTAGAGCCTTGTGGTCGGATGCCAAGCAGTTGCAATAACAAGTGGTGATGCAGCCAGTCAAGATGCTCTCAGTTGTGCAGCTGTAGAACTTTTTGAGGATCTGAGGGTCCATGCCAAATCTTTTCAGCCTCCAGAGGAATTCTGGACCTCTGTCAGAGTGACCATCAGGTTCCTGGTCAAACCCCTACCAAGGCCCTTCCCCGATTGCTCAGTTTGGCCATGCAGCCAGTACTAGGAAGAGTATTGGTTGTTCCAAACGTTTTCCATTTAAGAATGATGGAGACCACTGTGTTCTTGGGGACCTGCAATGCTGCAAAAATGTTTTGGTACCATCCCCCAGATCTGTGCCTCAACACAATCCTGTCTCAGAGCTCTACAGACAACTTCATTCGAGCTCATGGCTTGGTTTTTGCTCTGACATGCACTGTCAACTGCGGGACCTTATATAGACAGTTGTGTGCCTTTCCAAATCATGTCCAATCAATTGAATTTACCACAGATGGACTCCAATCAAGTTGCAGAAACATCAAGGATGATTAATGGAAACAGGATGCACATAAGCTCAATTTCAAAGAGCCCGAATACTAATCTAAATAAGGTATTTCTGTTTCTAAATAAGGTATTCAATTTTAGAACAAGGCTGTAAAGTAACAATGTGGAAAAAGGGAAAGGGTCTTAATACTTTTCCAATTCACAGTATATACAAAAGTATGTGGACACATCTTCAAATTAATTGATTCAACTATTTAAGCCACACACGTTGCTGACAGGTGTATACAATAAAGCACACAGCCATGAAATCTCCATAGAAAAACATTGGCAGTAGAATGACCTTACTGAAAAGCTCAGTGACTTTCCAACAAGTCAGTTCGTCAAATTTCTGCCTTGCTAGAGCTGCCCTGGTCAACTTAGTGCTGTTATTGTGTAGTGGAAACGTCTTGGAACAACAACAGCTCAGCCGCGAAGTGGTAGGCCACAAATGCTCACAGAACAGGACCGCCAAGTGCTGAAGAGTGTAAAAATCGTCTGTCCTCGATTACAACACTCACTACAAAGTTCCAAACTGCCTCTGGAAGCAACATCAGCGCAAGAACTGTTCGTCAGGATCTTCATGAAATGAGTTTACATGGCAGACCAGCAACCTTGTGGCAACATATTGGGGAAGGCTCTTTCCTGTTTCAGCATGACAATGCCCCCATGCACAAAGAGGTCCATACAGATCTGGTTTGTTGAGATTGGTGTGGAAGAACTTGACTGGCCTGCACAGAGCCCTGACCTCAACGAACACCTTTGGGATGAATTGGAACGCCTACTGCAAGCCAGGCCTAATCACCCAACATCAGTGCCCGACTTCACTAATGCTCTTGTGGCAGAATGGAAGCAAGTCCACACAGCAATGTGTCAACATCTAGTGGAAAGCCTTCCCAGAAGAGTGGAGGCTGTTATAGCAGCAAAGGGGGAGCAACTCCATATGAATTACCCATGATATTGCAATGAGATGTTCAACGAGCAGGTGTCCACATACTTTTGGTCAAGTAGTGTACTTTTGATATTACCCTAATAAAGTTTCAAACCTTTTGTGAAGGTTTGGTGTGATGTGGCTATTAGCCTATTACACTGCAGGCCTATGATATGAAGGCAGTGGGCACATGTGCTTCAAATGACTTCGAGGTGAGGAAGATTGTTTTTAGGCCTACCAGAGTCCTATAACAATATAATGCTTATCTTTTAAAAAAATATTCTAATTGAAAATGAATGAATTTGCCTCCTTCTGTACACCTATATCTGTATAGCAGACACAGTAGCCTATGTGACAAGTATAAAGAAATGCATGTCGGTGTCGTAGCCACATCTCCAATCTCTCGCGCTCTCTCTCTGGGGCTAGGCCTAAACTTCTCTTTCTTTATATTTTTTATTTTAAATATTAATATAATACAGCCAATAGGCCTATGCATGCAACGCCCTGATGCATTTAGTGCTCACGTTTCATAGCAGCTGAACCGTGAAGTGGACAACTATTGTTTTAGGAAAGTAAAAACCAATAAAATAGGCTATACATTTTTACATATGCTACAAATTGAAACAAGGATGTGTTTTTGTAATTAGTTAAGGACACGTAAACGTGTCTCATTTGGCCAATATCCCTCGTTTATATCCCTCGTGCGTTGGTGGACACTGGACGGCCTAATGGGTTACGCACCCAATGCATATGGATGACCAGTAAACTTCTCAAAATGTCCAATAAATTTAAATATTCCCGGTGACTAGTCTGGCGCCGAAAACTCACACAAACTCACACATTTAGCTACAGGTGAGGAAGGGAGAACATCGAGAGAGCCTATAAAACAGGAGAAGCACCTATAGATCCGGTAGAGGTCAATGAAACACAGACAGTGGGTGTTAGGACGACACCGGATTGGTGCACATTCAACAAATCTGACAGTCTGAAATCTAACAGAGTGGATAATCATCAAATCCATCATGATTGATGTATTGTAATAGGCCCACAAAGTGGTTACTAAAGTCTGACGTGGATATAGTTGCCAATTTTCACTGCATAACATTTAGAAGTCGTTCCTTTTCAAGTTTAGAAGTGACTGCTAAACACTAACTCCCGTTCGTATAAGCTGGCGCCATAGCTAGCATACAGAAATCAGTGGTGGTAGTCAAAGTAGTTTCTAACTGTAATGAAGTGAACATGTTTTGGGGTTGAAATCCATACAAGCATTATACTACGACTTTTACCATAACATACTGTGAAATACACATATAAACAATAACCTGAATGTGGGCTAATTTTGCTGTGGATTTACATTGTTTGGTTTGAGATCTTTACTGCATCTACAGAACAGGAGAGAGCCTACAGAACAGGAGAGAGCCTACAGAACAGGAGAGACAGAAAGAGATAACCTGTAAAGAGGAATGAAAGAGGACATGGTAGAAAAATAGAGAATAAAGATGGCGAGAGAGAGAATAAGGGGAACAAATATGGTGATTATGAGGGATAGAGAAGAGAGAAGGATGCTAAGAGACATTTCCTGCAGCAGAAGGGAACTCCAAAGCATTGACTCGGTTGCCAAGCAACAGAACACAAGATAAAACGCACTTCAGTGTGTGTGTGCTGGTTTGTTTCACACACACACACACACACACACACACACACACACACACACGAGTAGTGTAGTCCAGCAGGGTTCATAGCACTCTAACCCTCCTCTCTAACAGAGTCTAATACAAGAGCTACTAATTGCCTGTTCAACCCTCTCCTCTCCCCCTTCCATCTATCCTCTCATGTGCTTTTCTGTTCCCTCCCCTTTAACCCCACCTTCTCTCCAGCGCTGAAGCTCAATACTCTCCAGTGATTTCCTCTCATCCTTTCCATTCCTCAGCTGCTTCAGGCAGCTCTCTATTTAGCCCACAGTTATCAGTCTTCACCACAACATTACACAGCCACTGTCACAAAACACTGATATAATTAGTAATGAAAGACAGTAAGGTAAGTGTGTGTGTGTGTGTGTCCTACCGGTGCCAGAGGGAGTAGAGGTGACTCCGTGACACGGCAGACTGCCGTTCCTCAGTAGGGAAGGAGACTTCTGGATCCCAACGCTAACACCAACACCCAGCAGACCTCCTCTCTCTCCTACTCTCTCTCCTCCGGGCCGGCCTGGCAGAGCGCTGGTAGAGGAGGGGGACGGCGAGGCGGATGAGGTGGAGCAGAGAGAAGAGGAGGGGAGAGGTAGCGGTGCTGTGTGGTGCTCAGGTCCGTCTGTAGCCTTGCCGTCCGGGACACTGAAGCAGGGACCGTATCGGTTCCTCCAGTTTCCTCTCTTCTTTTTCACCCCTTCTTCTCCTCCTTCCCCCATACTTGGCCCAGAGGAGGAGCCAGCAGAGGAAGAGGAGGATGATGAGGGGCGTTTGTAGCCGGCTGTGGAAGCAACGTTCCCCGTCAGCTCGCTGTGAGAGTTCTCGTACAGTTTACCGCCAGCTACGCCACCAGGAAGTGACATCATTGATCCGAAGGTGCTGAGCGAAGCCATGCCCTCCGAGGCCGTGACCTCACTGGGCTTCACTAGGCAACGGCTGAATGAGGGCGAAGAAAAGGAGTCCCCACCACCGGAGCGTAGCAACGGATCAGAGAAGCCCAGGAAGTCAGATGTGGGAGGAGTCAAGGTGGAAGACGTCTTATTGGACAGCAGGAGAGCTGGGAGAGAGAGAGGAGAAGCTGTTTGGAGACTAAAACACACCCAAGCTATGTTTCCAGCCAATTGGCGACAGATTTTCATGCGAATATTCTAAAATATGAATACAGAAAATATGCACATTTTCCCACCAGTGGTGTTTCCAAACAGAATGCGTGATGACAGTTATTTTTCGCTTAAGTTTTCATGTCCCGAATAAACATTGAACTTTTCTATGTGTTTGCATCGCATTTTCAACTCTACCGATAGTTGAAATTGCAAACTGTTGAGTTAAATAGCAAATGTGCCTACTCTGGCACGTGAGATCTAATTAACAACAGTTTGCAGATACAGTGTGGGTAGGCTAGTGTACAAGATGACTATTTACAGGTCAAACAGCAGTCAAGCATGGATCATCATGTTACCAGAATAAGACCCTATCAGAAAGGAGCATCACCGACACCGTGCACTTTCACCACCCTGTGAAGTTAATATTTAAAAAAAAAAATCTGTAGCCTAATAAACTGCATGCTTTCCAGGGTCGTCGGAGGAGGACCACACACCATATCGTCGCATGACTCCAAGTTTACTTCCATTTGATGGTTATTATATAAATATTTGTGCATAAATGTGTTTTCACCGTCATTTCTCACATTTATTTTACCCCCACCATGTTGAACAAATTATCTGTCTGCATTTAAAAAATGACAGAAAATTCCTGTATCCATCACAGCTGTAGTTATTTTTTTGATAGAGTATGACTTTACTCACATAAAAACTGTGGATGGAAAGGTGGTCACACACACAATATTTATTTGCTTTCTTTCCCTCAGTCTCCTGGACTATGACACTGTTTCCCCACTAGATGCCACTTACAACACGTCAGACCTCCAGACTTGACCCCTCGAGGCTGACACGCGCTGCCACAGGGGGCCGGGTTCAAGGGACACTCATGGCATCTGAGCACTTTAGTGTGTGTGCGCGGCGGAGCACACAGATTACAGCAGCCAGGGTCTAGCCAGGGAGACTTATCTTGGCCATACGCTAACTAACTCTGGCACTCTGGACAACATCTAACAACTGTCAGACACAGGCACGCCACAAACACGCGGACGTAAACAGCGCATCAATCTCACCTTGATGAAAGGTTCCAGTGGAGGAGGCGGCAGTGGACGAGGTTGCCGTAGTGACCACAGCAGAGGGGAGGGGCTTCCCAGGTGTGAGGGACTTGCGTCCGCGCTGAACACCAATCCCTTGGCTAATGCTCTTCTTGCCCTGTTTGACCTCCGACCCCGGTTTGCCTTCTGACCCTGTGGGGGGGCTGTCCTTTAAACCCCCGGAGTGCACCGGCACTTCCTGGAAGTTGGCGGTGGTGAAACGGGCTGCGCTGTCATCCAAACGCTTTTGAGAGGCGGCAGGCATAGCGGAGACTACCCCACCACTGCTGCTGCTACTGTTGTAACTCTGAGAGAGGGATGAGGAGAGGAGGACAGGACAGGAGAAGAGGCAAGAGGAGGAAGGGGAGTATGAGAGGTCAGTCCTGCATAATGCCTAACAGAGCTAGTCAATGTTCATTTGACATTAAACCCACAGTGAGACGGAGAGACAGAGAAAGAAAGAAAGAGAGAGGGAGGAGAGGAGGAGTGAGCTCACCTTGTCTGAGGCAAGCATGAGAGTTGAAGCGAGGGAAGGGGAGAGCTCTAGAGTCTTCTTGTGTTTGGGTTTGTGTCTCTCCCTCTCTTTGTGTTTCTGAGGAGAGAGGGAAGGAATGGATGGTCTTTACAGAAGGACAAGAAAGCGGAGGATTAGACAGATGAGTGTCTGGGTTGTTCTGGTCCCAAACATTTGGCACGGCTTCTGAAAGAGAAAATGAGAGCGAAAGAGAAGAGAAAGAGAAAACTGATCTTCAATTCACAGCCCCAGTCTGAGGTGAAAGGATAGTTATACTGAAACGAATATAAGAAAAAAATTAAGTGCTTAAAACAGAAAAAAAGAGATCTACAGACACAAGCTTTTCAGTCTTCTTGGTGAGAGATTCTACCCAACCAGATCCATGGTCTAAACACCTTAGAACTCAATTTACACCCTTAGCTACACACACCCTCACTCCTCTCACCCCACAGGGCCACACCACTGGCAGGTGTGAAAATATGCAGTGATCCTGTGAGACAACATGAGACTTAACATGCTACCGACAGACAGCACCATGACAACCATCGACCCTGGCCCCAGCATCCCTCTATCTTTCCCCTTTTCTCTCCACCAACCCTCTCTCTACCTCAATCCCTCTGTTGTCCTCCTGTCTTTTTCTTCCCTGTAGCTCCCAGGGTGTGTCAAGGCTGGTAGGTCATTGTAGCTACCTATACGTGTGTGTGTGTTTTTAACAGGGTAGGTTCCCGGGGATTCCCTTGTTGTTTCTCATTAACATTCCAGCAGTAGGTGTTGATGGACAGAGTTAGGCTGAGAGGGTCAAATGTCCAAACACACACACATCCACTTTTTCGCTTTGCACACTTGGAGAGACTCCCTCCTTATCAGAGCTGGAGACACAGAGAAAAAAGGGAGGGAGGGAAGAGGAAAACAGGGTAAATAATCCACCCCAGCCTGGCAGGAATTCCCTTGGGCAGTTTCCTGCAGGCTCTCTGACCAGCCGGTGTGTGTGTGTTTCTTACAGACTGTATGAGCGGCCTGCGGAAGGAGAGACTTTTAGCCCCTTGTTATTTGGCTGCAGGGTTTGGAAATAGGTAGGCGCGCGCGCACACACACACGCGCACGCACACACACACACACACACACAGATCTGAGCCTTCTGACCCCTGACCCTGGAATGTGTAGGGGGTAGGAGGGAGGGGGATGGGTCCTCTTGCTAATGCAAATCAGGCTGTGTGACAAAAGCCAGGGCAAGGAAGGGAACAAGACAAATGTGTTAACTCTGCTTTTTTCACACGCACACACACCATCCTCAATGCTTCATTAAAAGTATCATCCCAAAAAAAACTGAGTTACAGCATGAGTCATATTCCAGTTGACTGACAATGTAATACAGGAGAATGCTCAAGGCACTCACATGGTATCGTGACAATGTTAGCTAAAAACTCAAGATCTCAAAAAAAAAAGTTCAGAAAATCAAATTGGCTTTTGCAGTCCAAAAAGAATACAATAAAAAAACGACCTACAACTGAAATACAAAAAAAGCAGGCAGTGGACTACAGGCACATTATCCAATCAGAAAAACACAATGAGGTGAAGCAACAAGGAGTGGGTCAATCGGGTGAGGGAAACAGACTGATGGAGTGGGTGACTTCCCCTAATGTCATAAAAGAAGAGGATACATGGCCAGAGACCATGGTCCTGTTCATAAACCTTAAAAAGGTGAGCTCAGAAACATGACATCAAAGATAGTGGAGCAACATCCTGCTTACAGCCATTAACAACTAAATTCTTATCGACCGAAGATCATTTCGGGCCCTCTCTCACTTGATGTGATACCCAACAGAGGCATTCTCTGCAGTTTAAATGTTTGTTGGAAGCAGGAACTCCCCATACCGTAAACAAAGATGTCATATGCCTGGGTCTACCTTTAACCATGCACTTTCCTTTTTTCCTTCCTATATGTAATCACTGATCTAATATGGTTGGATAGGTGATTACACCTACAATGTCATGTAAGATCAGTGGTAACTAAGGAAGGAAGGATGCATGTGTAAGGTATTAGAACAGGCCCATTGCCAGAATTGAGAATCGCTAACGCTGGACAGAAAACCATACGCTCTCTCTCACAGTAGTGGCATAGTCGGATGAGTGTATGTCACAAACAGGACCGTGACTGATTAACTCTGACTGGTTTATAAAGTGTTGGTTTGAGACCGAGATCCCTGGTGTCTCACAATCATTCTAAGGACCTAGGACAAGGGTGTCAAACACATTTTCCCCCAGAAGGCCGCACGTACATTATATATATTTCTTTACCGTTAATATGAAAACAAAATGTGCTCTATCCATCGCTTTGTAATGTTTGATGCTCCCTGACTGTCTAGCTTTTGCTTCGATCACTGTTACTAAGTTGGACAGAGGAGACTATAATTGTAGGTCCATTATAACTTCTAGACAGTTTCAAATTGGATTTTGTCATTTCAATGTTTAACGAGATCGTTTTTCTCTGGGGGAAAAAATAAATACACTGAACACACACACACGTCAAAAGAAAGAACACACCTACTCATTCAAGGGTTTTCTTTATTTGTACTATCTTCTACATTGTAGAATAATAGTGAAGACATCAACACTATGAAATAACACATATGGAATCATGTAGTAACCAAAAAGGTGTTAAATTAAAATATATTTTATATCTTAGATTCTTCAAATAGCAACTGACTTGATGACAGCTTTGCACACTCTTGGCATTCTCTCAACCAGCTTCACCTGGAATGCTTTTCCAAAAGTCTTGAAGGAGTTCCCACATATGCTGAGCACTCGTTGGCTGCTTTTCCTTAACTCTGCGGTCCAACTCATCCCAAACCACCTTAATTGGGTTGAGGTCAGGTGATTGTGGAAACCAGGTCATCTGATGCAGCACTCCATCAAATAGCCATTCCACAGCCCGGGGTGTGTTTTGGGTCATTCTTCTACTGAAAAACAAATGATAGTCCCATTAAGCCCAAACCAGATGGGATGGCATATCGCTGCAGAATGCTGTGGTAGCCATGTGGGGTAAGTGTGCATTGAATTCTAAATAAATCAGACTGTCACCAGAAAAGCACCCCCACATAATTACACCACCTCCTCTCTGCTTCACGGTGGGAACAACACAAAGACACGGAGGTTGGAACCAAAAACCTCAAATTTGGACTCCTCAGACCAAAGAACAGATTTCCACCGGTCTAATGTCCGTTGTTTGTGTTTCTTGGCCCAAGCAATTCTCTTCAAAATTGGTGTCCTTTAGTAGTGGTTTCTTTGCAGTATTCGACTATGAAGGTCTGATTCACGCAGTCTCCTCTGAACAGTTGATGTTGAGAAGTGTGTTACTTGAACTCTGAGAAGCATTTATTTGAGCTACAATTTCTGAGGCGGGAAACTAATAAATTATCCTCTGCAGTAGAGGTAACTTTGGGTCTTCCATTCCTGTGGCGGTCCTCATGAGAGCCAGTTTCATCATATTGCTTGATGGTTTTTGCGACTGCACTTGAAGAAACTTTCAAAGTTCTTGAGATTTTCTGGATTCACTGACCTTCATGTCTTAAAGTAATGATGGACTGTCATTTCTCTTTGCTTATTTGAGGTGTTCTTGCCATAATATGGATTTGGTATTTTTACCACCCCTACCTTGTCACAACACAACTGATTGGCTCAAATGCATTAAGGAAAGAAATTCCACAAATTAGCTTTTAACAAGAAATACCTGTTAATTGAAATGCAATCCAGGTGACTAGCTCATGAAGCTGATTGACAGAATGCCAAGAGTGTACAAAGCAGTCATCAAGGCAAAGCTGTGGCTACTTTGAAGAATCTCAAATATAAAATATATTTTGATTTGTTGAACACTTTTTTGGTTACTACATGATAGTTTTTCGATATACCAAATCTGGAGTCAACCTGATTGATTTGTTTTTTAATTTAACCACTAGGCTACTTGCCGCTCTAAAATGGTTAATGAGAACAATATCTTTAAAGTATTTTTAGCTAGCATATGTCCTAACGTGCATCTGTTAGGTATATTTGAATGCATAATAAATAAAAAAATCTAAAACATTAAAGACTGATGTAGAGTCTGACGTATGGTTCATGAGAAGATGATTGCAGATAATTTTGAGCAATAGCGTTACATATTCAAACAATGAGTTGTTAATAGTTAGTTTTTTAAAGATATCAATACCAAATTCTGTGTGATTCATTTTAGGGACGTCCATGATATCTATGACAATTTTCAAGTTGAAAGGGCACTAATGGAGTGGATTTACAGTGGTTTAAATGGACACATACCTTTACTACTTTTTTGCCATCTTTTGACCAATCACTTAGCTTTTCTCAAACTAAGTGAAGACATGTACCATGGGCCTACCGACTGGTGTCATTTGGTCCCAGTGTTCATGAGAATGTATTTTAGCTTCGCTGTGAACCCGCAAACAACCGCTAAATGTTTGACATCCCTGACCTAAGACATAAACTCACTCAAGCCAACTAAATTAGCTAGGGCATTTCTATCCTTAGCTGTGTCTCTGTGCTGTGTGTAGTTCCCTCCATCTACAATGTGT
This sequence comes from Oncorhynchus mykiss, assembly GCF_013265735.2. Taxonomy (NCBI): domain Eukaryota; kingdom Metazoa; phylum Chordata; class Actinopteri; order Salmoniformes; family Salmonidae; genus Oncorhynchus; species Oncorhynchus mykiss. The sequence goes on along the minus strand of NC_048575.1, from coordinate 17,170,276 downwards.
GTGTGTGTGTGTGTGTGTGTGTGTGTGTGTGTGTGTGTGTGTTCAGAGAGGGCGTATGGTTGCTGTGTCCGTCACAGTCACGTAGAAATAGAGATACTAGATGTTGGGGCCACCTTACCTTGTCGTCTTGGTGGTCAAGGAGTTTATCCGAACACTGAGAGGAAGAGTCACTAAGGCTCTGAGCCCTACTACCTCGGGCCCTGCTCCTTCGCTAAAAGGTAGAGAGGAACTTCACGTTACTAGAGTAGACCCAAGCTATATAAATACATGAAAGCTATTTTTTTTAATTACTAAAAAGTAGACGGACAGAAGACCTATGTTAAATAAAGACCAAATTAATAAATAAATAAAAGCTAAATATAGGGTTTATTTAACATAGTAAAACAAAAATATTAACAAAGACTGATGCACAATCAAAAAACGACTGCTCCAAATCACCATTTCATGACACAGTCAAATAAATGCACCTCGTTCTATACCATAGAACCGGGACCCTTCCCCTGTTCTACCTCAGAAGCAATTTATCAGCAACAGACTATTTCAAGATGATTAGATTTACCACCAATCTATCCAATGAAAACAAACAACCTATTCTTGTCTACTGTAAGAAAACATGAATCAAGCCTCCCGAGTGGCGCAGCTGTCTAAGGCACGGCATCGCAGTGCTGGAGGAGTCACTACAGATACGGGTTCGATCCCGGGCTGTGTCGCTACCGGGAGACCCATGAGGCGGCGCACAATTGGCCCAGCGTTTTCTGGGTTAGGGGAGGGTTTGGCCGGCTGGGATGTCCAAGTCCCATCGCACTCTAGCGACTCCTTGTGGGGGCCTGGCGCATACGCGCTGACTTCGGTCGCAAGCTGAACAGCGTTTCCTCCGACACATTGGTGCGCTGGCTTCCGGGTTAAGCGGGCAGTGTGTTAAGAAGCAGTGCGGCTTGGCGGGGTCGTGTTTCGGAGGACGCATGGCTCTCGACCTTCGCCTCTCCCGAGTCCGTACGGGAGTTGCAGCGATGGGACAAGATTGTAACTACCAACTGGATATCACGAAATTGGGGAGAAAAATGGGTAAAAGGCACCAAAATAAATAAATAAAAACACCAACATTATTGTTGACCACAAAGAGGAGTATTAATCTCAAAACATCAAAATGTCACTAGTCCCAACAAGAAGACAAAACCAGTAAATGTCACTCATCAACCCATGTAGCGCCCTTCTAATAACATTGGTTTGTCTGTCCTTTATTCCTCATGCGTTTCTCATCTCCTCTATGCTGTACCAGCCTAATTACATCAGGCCATATACAAAGCCATTCCACAGGTTCAATAGAACTACAAGCATTTATTTTTGTGCGTGTGTGTGTGCTGAGCAATTATTGCTTTTTGAGGATGGTTCGGGTTCCGGTTCAGTTATTAAAAAATAAATTGAGGTTTTCGATTTAGTGTAGTTGTTTTTTTTACACATTAAATGCATTATGAAATAAAGACATTAAAATTATGAGCTTTTTAATGGAAATTCCAAAGCAAAAAATGGTCAACATTCGATTGACAAAACATTCCATTGTCTCTGTCTGGTCCACATTGGGTAGACATCAATAGAAAAAGAGGAAATTCCTATGTAATAATAAATATTTCAGTTGTGTATATTACTTAGCTTTTATTGATGACTATTATTTTTCATTCCTTAATCTCTCTGCGTACGGAACCCGGTAGCGGGCTGAAATTCCACAACATATGGTGATCGCTACATAAATAGTCATATTAAACATTCATGAAAATACAAGTGTCTCTCATGTATCGAAAGCCTAGAATCTTGCTAATCCAACTGCGTTGTCAGATTTAAAAAAGGATTTACTGCGAAAGAATACGATGCGATTATCTGAGGATAGAGCCCCATGAAAAAAAATATATTTCAACCAGCACAGGCTAACAAAATAACAAACTGCATTAAAATAAATTGTTTACCTTTGCCGATATTCATCTGTATGCAATCCCAATGCTCATTGTTACACAATGAATTATCGTTTGTTTGATAAAATCCGTTTTTATAGCCTAACACAAAACATTTTGTGAACCGCTTGTGTCGTGAATTCCGTCTCATTCCATTTTCGACGACACAATCGAGGGTAAATACCCACACAAAACGTGACCTTTCCAGTCATGTTTGGTTTCATTGCAATCAACTGGTTTGTTTGTAACACAACCAAACCTGATGGGCCATTTCGCGGGACATAGTGACTGAAAGACACCGATTTGAAGACAACAAGTAATGACATCACTGTGCACCAATGATATGACCACTGTTTCGTTGATTGACAGTATTTTAACCCAATGGCCACTGATCGTCTTGAAATCTAGCTGGGTAGATAGCCAATAAGCTGAGGTAAACGCCAATATGCAATGGTTATGTGTTGGAAGACCAACCCACGTAGTAAACTCCAGCGTAAAGAGAGTCATTTGCTATTGAAGTTTTATACTGGAAGGAGCTATGCATATTACGCACAGCATTGTTTGGTAAACGCGCAGATTCAGCTGTTTATATATCAATCACTATGGCGACTAAGTCAGGGAAAGCTAAATCGAAGTCTAGATATACAGGTGTACACACAATTTTAGAAGAAATTGATTGGAAAAGTGAGACAGAGATTGTTGTAGGACGATTCATTTAGCGATTCCCAAGTGGAGGAATATTTTTTGAATGGAGAGGACATGTTTTGGACTGGTAAGTTCTTCTCATGCTAATGCCCTTGTTTGAAATTAATAATATAAAATATAATTTGTGATTTATTTTTATTTTAGAAGCAATATATAAAAATGTAATGCAATGAAATGTGAGATGCGTGTGTCTGCCGCCCCACCCCAACCCACATGAAATAGCCTATTTGAGGCTGTTGAGGGGAGGGCAGGCCCACAACAATGGCCAAAGTGAAATGGAGACAGTAGATGCAGCTGGTCTGTTGTGATATAATAAAGACAGTAGATCTAGCTGGTCTGTCATAATATAATAGAGACAGTAGATCTAACTGAAACGTCATAATATAAAAGAGACAGTAGATCTAGCAGGTCTATAATAATATATTCAATCTTATGTTCTCTGTACTCATAATCTGTTTATTATACCTGTTGATACTCACTTTACAGCAGAAAGAGACTGCTATGGCACCTGGTATCAGCAGCACAATATTGTGCAGAGCTTTGGCAAAGTGGGTGGGGTTATATCCTTCCTGTTTGGCCCTGTCCGGGGGTCTCATCGGATGGGGCCACAGTGTCTCCTGACCCCTCCTGTCTCAGCCTCCAGTATTTATGCTGCAGTAGTTTATGTGTCGGGGGGCTAGGGTCAGTTTGTTATATCTGGAGTACTTCTGTCTTATCAGGTATCCTGTGTGAATTTAAGTTTACTATCTCTAATTCTCTCTTTCTCTCTCTCGGAGGACCTGATCCCTAGGACCATGCGTCAGGACTACCTGGCATGATGACTCCTTGCTGTCCCCAGTCCACCTGGCCTTGCTGCTGTTCCAGTTTCAACTGTTCTGCCTGCGGCTATGGAACCCTAAACTGTTCATATTTACTCTTGAGGTGCTGTCCTGCTGCATCCTCTACAACTACTGTGATTATTATTATTTGGCCCTGCTGGTTATTTATGAACGTTTGAAAATCCCGGCCATGTTCTGTTATAATCTCCACCCAGCACAGCCAGAAGAGGACTGGCCACCCCTCATAGCCTGGTTCCGCTCTAGGTTTCTTCCTAGGTTTTGGCCTTTCTAGGGAGTTTTTCCTATATCCTTGGTTCTGTGCCTGAGCTACAGTCAGTTAGATTTGGGTATGTCTTCAAGCAGAAATTGAAAAAAGTAGGGGGGTAGCTCGAAGAGGTTAAATGCATCATCCCATCTCTGCTCAGGCAGTAGCAGCCAGACAACCAACCATCTTATCTGTGCTCCCCATATGGTAGGGTCTTTGACCAATTTAGCTAGGCAAGCAGCTAACTGGCTATAACTAGTAGCTGTCTAAGTAAGCTGAAGCACTGTGTGACAAAATCATTTTACCAGTTCTTCAAAGTAAATAAGGCATACTTTCAAGACTGCTTATTACCAACTACTACAACTATCAATCGAGCAGAACTACCTCTATCCCTCTTGTCGTTGTGTTTATTCCTCTCCCATGTGGTCTGTGTGTAGGCTATGCGTCTCTGTCCAAGCCGGGAAAGAACAGGCGCAATGGATTATGGTCATTGTAGTTAATTACCATGTTTCTCCTCTGAACTAGGTAGAATATTTGCCTAATGAAAAATACAACTCTTCAGCCCAGGATCCCACATAGTTCTTGATTTGATTTCTCAATACAGAATTGTGCGTTGAGCTCACCCGCCCCAAAAAATGGAATGGAATTCGAGTAATTGAACCGACGTCGGTCAATTAGTTGTTTAATAACCCAGGGGGGAAAAGTGTGTGTGTGTGTGTATTTTCCCCCCTGACGGATGTAGGGGAGGAGCACAAAATCTGCAACACAGCAGGGGCTCTAGCTCCAAAAAGCTCTGAGTGAGTGAAAGAGGTAAAGAGAGAGGGAGAAAGTGTATGTAAGTGAAAGCATTTATACGATGTCTGTGTGGAATGGTGTGTACTTATGTGAATTGGAAAGCATCTCTTTGCCCACTTGTAACCCTAACCCCAGTACCCCTCACCCTCTCCCAGCCCCCAAATTCTAACCCAGCATGGGCTTAGCACACAAAGAGGAGGGGGTGGAGGGGACAAAAGGCCTGGGAGGCAATGCTGATTAGATGGGGGTTGATGGGCGAGGGAGACAGTGGGGCTGGAGGAGAGAGAGGGGTGGGGGAGAGAGAAGTGCTGGAGAGGGGGAAAGAGGAGAGGGGTGAAAAAGGAGAGAGGGAATGGGTTGGTGGTTGGAGGGATAGAGAAAGGGGCTAGAGGTAGAGACGAACGGATGGCTCCAATTTCAGCAGTTGTAATTGGCAGAGAAGAATGTCAAGTCATTTAAGAAAGGAAAGGTATTTCCCAGTGTGTGTGTCCATGGCGTAGAGTGCCAGTGTGTGTGTGTCCATGGCGTAGAGTGCCAGTGTGTGTGTGTCCATGGCGTGGAATGCCAGTGTGTGTGTGTGTGTGTGTGTGTGTGTCCATGGCGTGGAATGCCAGTGTGTATGTGTGTGTGTCCATGGCGTGGAGTGCCAGTGTGTGTAGAGGAAGTGCAGGCCTTCAAAAAGCTTACAGTTTTTGTTCTGACAGACAGAGGGTTGGGAAGAAAAACTAGATTCCAAGTTTTTGAGATAAGACCACTCTTCTTCCCCCAGCACAGTAAGAACGTTAGAAAAGTACAACAGAATACAGAGAGAGAGATCTTACCAGTTTGCTGTAGTGGTACTTGCAGTAGCCACAGTATTTGACGTTGTCTGCGTCCGACCCTTGCTCCTCACACAACAACCCAGCAAACTGGGCACTGAGGAGAGGAGAGAGAATATGTATCAAGAGAGAGAAGGGGATAGAGAGAAAAGTGAAAGGAAAAGACATAAGAGACTAAAGATGATATACACTGAGTGTACAAAACATTAGGAGGAATGTGATTGTCATTAGGACTTGATGTAGCTGTACATATGATTGATTTATCCATGACGTCTGTATGTGTTTCTGCAATTGAAATGTTGGCGTGTCTACATCAAAACGTGTTCTTTTATGGTGTATATGTCTGGAAGTTGTTACAGAATGTCTGATATTTGTCTCAAAACATTGTCCCCTCCGCTGCTGTCTTGGTTGGACCAGGTCTCTCTTGAAAAATAGATTTTATCTCAATGAGACTAATCTAATCCTAATCCTATGGCGTTCTGATTTAGCATCAAACAGCCCCCGTGATATGCAGCTTTTCAGGGAAGCTAGAAACCATTATACACAGGCAGTTAGAAAAGCCAAGGCTAGCTTTTTCAAGGAGAAATTTGTTTCCAGCAACACTAACTGAAAAAAGTTATGGGACACTGTAAAGTCCATGGAGAATAAGAACACCTCCTCCCAGCTGCCCACTGCACTGAAGATAGGAAACACTGTCACCACTGATAAATCCACTAGAATTGAGAATTTCAATAAGCATTTTTCTACGGCTGGCCATGCTTTCCACCTGGCTACCCCTACCCCGGTCAACAGCACTGCACCCCCCACAGCAACTCGCCCAAGCCTTCCCCATTTCTCCTTCTCCCAAACCCAGTCAGCTGATGTTCTGAAAGAGCTGCAAAATCTGGACCCCTACAAATCAGCCGGGCTAGACAATCTGGACCCTTTCTTTCTAAAATTATCTCCCGAAATTGTTGCCACCCCTATTACTAGCCTGTTCAACCTCTCTTTCATATCGTCTGAGATTCCCAAAGATTGGAAAGCAGCTGCGGTCATCCCCCTCTTCAAAAGGGAGGGACACTCTTGATCCAAACTGCTACAGACCTATATCTATCCTACCCTGCCTTTCTAAGGTCTTCGAAAGCCAAGTCAACAAACAGATTACCGACCATTTCGAATCTCACCATACCCTCTCTGCTATGCAATCTGGCTGCAGAGCTGGTCATGGGTGCACCTCAGCCACGCTCAAGGTCCTAAACGATATCTTAACCGCCATCGATAAGAAACATTACTGGGCAGCCGTATTCATTGATCTGGCCAAGGCTTTTAACTCTGTCAATCACCACATCCTCATCTGCAGACTTGACAGCCTTGGTTTCTCAAATGATTGCCTCGACTGGTTCACCAACTACTTCTTTGATAGAGTTCAGTGTGTCAAATCGGAGAGTCTGTTGTCCAAACCTCTGGCAGTCTCTATGGGGGTGCCACAGGGTTCAATTCTTGGACTGACGCTCTTCTCTGTATACATCAATGATGTTGCTCTTGCTGCTGGTGAGTCTCTATTCCACCTCTACGCAGACGACACCATTCTGTATACTTCTGGCCCTTCTTTGGACACTGTGTTTACAACCCTGAAGGCAAGCTTCAATGCCATACAACTCTCCTTCTGTGGCCTCCAATTGCTCTTAAATACAAGTAAAATTAAATGCATGCTCTTCAACCGATCGCTGCCTACACCTGCCTGCCTGTCCAACATCACTACTCTGGACGGCTCTGACTTAGAATAACTGGACAACTACAAATTCCTAGGTGTCTGGTTAGACTGTAAACTCTCCTTCCATACCCACATCAAACATCTCCAATCCAAAGTTAAATCTAGAATTGGCTTCCTATTTCGCAACAAAGCATCCTTCACTCATGCTGCCAAACATACCCTTGTAAAACTGACCATCCTACCAATCCTCGACTTCGGCGATGTCTTTTACAAAATAGCCTCCAATACCCTACTCAACAAATTGGATGCAGTCTATCACAGTGCCATCCATTTTGTCACCAAAGCCCCATATACTACCCACCATTGCGACCTGTACGCTCTCGTTGGCTGGCCCTCGCTTCATACTTGTCGCCAAACCCACTGGCTCCATGTCATCTACAAGACCCTGCTAGTTAAAGTCCCCCCTTATCTCAGCTCGCTGGTCCCCATAGCATCACCCACCTGTAGCACACGCTCCAGCAGGTATATCTCTCTGGTCACCCCCAAAACCAATTCTTTCTTTGGCCGCCTCTCCTTCCAGTTCTCTACTGCCAATGACTGGAACGAACTACAAACATTTCTGAAACTGGAAACACTTATCTCCCTCACTAGCTTTAAGCACCAGCTGTCAGAGCAGCTCACAGATTACTGCACCTGTACATAGCCCACCTATAATTTAGCCCAAACAACTACCTCTCTCCCTACTGTATTTATTTTATTTATTTATTTTGCTCCTTTGCACCCCATTATTTTTATTTCTACTTTGCACATTCTTCCACTGCAAATCTACCATTCCAGTGTTTTACTTGCTATATTGTATTTACTTTGACACCATGGCCTTTTTTTTGCCTTTACCTCTCTTATCTCACCTCATTTGCTCACATCGTATATAGACTTGTTTATACTGTATTATTGACTGTATGTTTGTTTTTACTCCATGTGTAACTCTGTGTCGTTGTATGTGTCGAACTGCTTTGCTTTATCTTGGCCAGGTCGCAATTGTAAATGAGAACTTGTTCTCAACTTGCCTACCTGGTTAAATAAAGGTGAAATAAAACAAATAAAAAAATCTGGATAAATAAAGGTACAAAAAAATAATAATTAGGAGGTCCTGCTCTTTCTATGACAGAATGACCATGTGAATCCAGGTGAAAGCTATGATCCCTCATTGATGGAACTTGTCCAATAGATGTAGATGAAGGGATGGAGACAGGTGAAAGAAGGATTTATAAGCCTTGAGACAATTCAGACATGGATCGAGTATATGTGCCATTCAGAAGGTGAATGGGCAAAACAAAAGATTGTGCCTTGGGACGGGGTATGGTAGTAGATTCCAGGCGGACCAGTTCGAGTGTATCAAGAACTGGAATGCTGCTGGGTTTTTCACGCTCAACAGTTTCCTGTGTGTATGAAGAATGATCCCCCACCCAACAGACATCCAGCCAACTTATAGGAAGCATTGGAGTCAACATGGGCCAGCATCCCTGTGGAACGCTTTCGACACCTTAGAGTCCACGCCTCAACGAATTGAGGCTGCTCTGAGGGCTCTGTGTTCATAATGTTTTGTACAGTGACAGTCAGTGAATATTACATACAAATTGTAGGTATTTGAATGAAGCTCACAATGTAAACATGCGTTAATGAAGATGTAGGTATTTGAATGTGGCTCTGGCTCACCATGTGACATGGAAGGCTTGTCGGCAGCCATGCTTGTTACAGGTCATGCAGGCTCCGGTGGCAGCTTTACTCTCTCTGCCCTGGTCCTCACAGATATAACACTTCTACACACACACACACACACACAGAGGAAAAAACAGTCACACACAGAAATGTAGGGACACAAACAGACAGATTGAAGTATGTGTACCTTGTTGTAGCGATCGTGGGGTACAGACTGCAGTACGATGGGTTCCATGGTGGAGACATTAGCAAACTCCACTTCTGGGATGTAGAGGGCACACACCACATGGGCCCAACCTATAAAAACACACAGAGAACAAACATCAGCCCACACACTATTACCTATTCAAACACACACCCACACAAATCCCTTTCCAATTCAATCGTGTTAGTGGGAAAGGTAGCTGACGAACTTGAGCAGGAATGGGCAGTGGGCCAGTTGAATGACAAGTCAGATGGTGGTGAATAGTATCTCCCTCCCTCCGTTCTCTCTCTATTCCAGGAACAACAATAAGATTCAACTTACAGTTGAACCCCTGCCCTGCCTTTGACCTAGCCGGGGTGGACACAGGGAATGAGAGGGGGAGGAGAAGAGATGGAGGAGAAAGAGGGTGTAAAAGGGGATGTTGTTTTGAAGTCCCTCCAAGAATCTGGCAGAGGACTATAAAACAGGGCCATAAAACCATAGTCTCCATACACACAAACAGAAATTTGCATCCTGCAGCACTAATTCCAAAAAGTTTTGGGACACTAAAGTCCATGGAGAACAAGAGTACCTCCTCTCAGCTGCCCACTGCACTGAGGCTAGGAAACACTGTCACCACCGATAAAGCCACAATAGAGAATTTCAATAAACATTTCTCTACGGCTGGCCACGCTTTCCACCTGGCTACCCCAACCCCGGTTAACAGCTCTGCACCCCCTGCAGCAACTGGCCAAAGCCCCCCCCCCCGCTTCTCCTTCACCCACATTCAGACAGATGAAGTCCTGAAAGAGCTGCAGAATCTGGATCCCTACAAATCAGCTGGGCTAGACAATCTGGACCCTCTCTTCCTAAAATTATCCGCCGCCATTGTCGTAACCCTAGCCTGTTCAACCCCTCTTTCGTATCGTCAGATTCCTAAAGACTGGAAAGCGACCACGGTCATCCCCCTCTTCTTAGGGGGAGACACTAGACCCAAACTGTTACAGACCTACAGTGGGGAGAACAAGTATTTGATACACTGCATGTTTTCCTACTTACAAAGCATGTAGAGGTCTGTAATATCATAGGTACACTTCAACTGAGAGAGACGAAATCTAAAACAAAAATCCAGAAAATCTGTAATTAAGTAATTAATTTGCATTTTATTGCATGACATACAGTGGGGCAAAAAAGTATTTAGTCAGCCACCAATTGTGCAAGTTCTCCCACTTAAAAAGATGAGAGAGGCCTGTAATTTTCATCATAGGTACACTTCAACAATGACAGAAAAAATGAGAGAAAATAAATCCTGAAAATCACATTGTAGGATTTTTAATGAATTTATTTGCAAATTATGGTGGAAAATAAGTATTTGGTCACCTACAAACAAGCAAGATTTCTGGCTCTCACAGACCTGTAACTTCTTCTTTAAGAGGCTCCTCTGTCCTCCCCTCGTTACCTGTATTAATGGCACCTGTTTGACCTTGTTATCAGTATAAAAGACACCTGTTGTGGACCTCAAACAGTCACACTCCAAACTCCACTATGGCCAAGACCAAAGAGCTGTCAAAGGACACCAGAAACAAAATTGTAGACCTGCGCCAGGCTGGGAAGACTGAATCTGCAATAGGTAAGCAGCTTGGTTTGAAGAAATCAACTGTGGGAGCAATTATTAGGAAATGGAAGACATACAAGACCACTGATAATCTCCCTCGATCTGGGGCTCCACGCAAGATCTCACCCCGTGGGGTCAAAATTATCATAAGAACGGTGAGCAAAAATCCCAGAACCACACGGGGGGACCTAGTGAATGACCTGCAGAGAGCTGGGACCAAAGTAACCAAGCCTACCATCAGTAACACACTACGCCGCCAGGGACTCAAATCCTGCAGTGCCAGAAGTGTCCCCCTGCTTAAGCCAGTACATGTCCAGGCCCGTCTGAAGTTTGCTAGAGAGCATTTGGATGATCCATAAGAAGATTGGGAGAATGTCATATGGTCAGATGAAACCAAAATAGAACATTTTGGTAAAAACTCAACTCGTCGTGTTTGGAGGACAAAGAATGCTGAGTTGCATCCAAAGAACATCATACCTACTGTGAAGCATGGGGGTGGAAACATCATGCTTTGGGGCTGTTTTTCTGCAAAGGGACCAGGACGACTGATCAGTGTAAAGGAAAGAATGAATGGGGCCATGTATCGTGAGATTTTGAGTGAAAACCTCCTTCCATCAGCAAGGGCATTGAAGATGAAACGTGGCTGGGTCTTTCAGCATGACAATGATCCCAAACATACCGCCCAGGCTACGAAGGAGTGGCTTCGTAAGAAGCATTTCAAGGCCCTGGAGTGGCCTAGCCAGTCTCCAGATCTCAACCCCATAGAAAATATTTGGAGGGAGTTGAAAGCGTGTTGCCCAGCAACAGCCCCAAAACATCACTGCTCTAGAGGAGATCTGCATGGAGGAATGGGCCAAAATACCAGCAACAGTGTGTGAAAACCTTGTGAAGACTTACAGAAAACGTTTGACCTCTGTCATTGCCAACAAAGGGTATATAACAAAGTATTGAGATAAACTTTTGTTATTGACCAAATACTTATTTTCCACCATAATTTGCAAATAAATTCATTAAAAATACTATAATGTGATTTTCTGGATATTTTTTTCTCATTTTGTTTGTCATAGTTGAAGTGTACCTATAATGAAAATTACAAGCCTCTCTCATATTTTTAAGTGGGAGAACTTGCACAATTGGTGGCTGACTAAATACTTTTTTGCCCCACTGTAAGTATTTGATCACCTACCAACCAGTAAAAATTTCAGCTCTCACAGACCTGTTAGTTTTTCTTTAAGAAGCCCTCCTTTTCTCCACTCATTACCATGTATTAACTGCACCTGTTTGAAGTCGTTACCTGTATAAAAGACACCTGTCCACACACTCAATCAAACAGAGCTCCAACCTCTCCACAATGGCCAAGACCAGAGAGCTGTGTAAGGACATCAGGGATAAATTGTAGACCTGCACAAGGCTGGGATGGGCTACAGGACAATAGGCAAGAAGCTTGGTGAGAAGCTCGTGGGGCACCATGATCATGAGGAAGGTGAGGGATCAGCCCAGAACTACGCGGCAGGACCTGGTCAATGACCTGAAGAGAGTTGGACCACAGTCTCAAAGAAAACCATTAGTAACACACTACGCCGTCATGGATTAAAATCCTGCAGCGCACGCAAGGTCCCCCTGCTCAAGCCAGCGCATGTCCAGGCCCGTCTGAAGTTTGCCAATTACCATCTGGATGATCCAGAGGAGGAATGGGAGAAGGTCATGTGGTCTGATGAGACAAAAATAGAGCTTTTTGGTCTAAACTCCACTCGCCGTGTTTGGAGGAAGAAGAAGGATGAGTACAACCCCAAGAACACCATCCCAACCGTGAAGCATGGAGGTGGAAACATCATTCTTTGGGGATGCTTTTCTGCAAAGGGGACAGGACGACTGCACCGTATTGAGGGGAGGATGGGCCCATGTATCGCGTGATCTTGGCCAACAACCTCCTTCCCTCAGTAAGAGCATTGAAGATGGGTCGTGGCTGGGTCTTCCAACATGACAACGACCCAAAACACACAGCCAGGGCAACTAAGGAGTGGCTCCGTAAGAAGCTTCTCAAGGTCCTGGAGTGGCCTAGCCAGTCTCCAGAGCTGAACCCAATAGAAAATGTTTGGAGGGAGCTGAAAGTCTGTATTGCCCAGCGACAGCCCCGAAACCTGAAGGATCTGGAGAAGGTCTGTATGGAGGAGTGGGCCAAAATCCCTGCTGCAGTGTGTGCAAACCTGGTCAAGAACTACAGGAAACGTATGATCTCTGTAATTGCAAACAAAGGTTTCTGTACCAAATATTAAGTTCTGCTTTTCTGATGTATCAAATACTTATGTCATGCAAATTAATTACTTAAAAATCATACAATGTGATTTTCTAGATTTTTTGTTTTAGATTATGTCTCTCACAGTTGAAGTGTACCTATGATACAAATGACAGACCTCTACATGCTTTGTAAGTAGGAAAACCTGCAAAATCAGCAGTGTATCAAATACTTGTTCTCCCCACTGTATATCCATCCTGCCCTGCCTTTCTAAAGTCTTCGAAAGCCAAGTGAACAAACAGATCACCGACCATCTCGAATCCCACCGTACCTTCTCCGCTATACAATCTGGTTTCCGAGCTGGTCACGGGTGCACCTCAGCCACGCTCATATCATAACCACCATTGATTTTTTTTAAAAACAGTACTGTGCAGCCGTCTTCATCGACCTGGCCAAGGCTTTCGACTCTGTCAATCACCGCATTCTTATCGGCAGACACAACAGCCTTAGTTTCTCGAATGGCTGCCTCACCTGGTTCACCAACTACTTCTCTGACAGAGTTCAGTGTGTCAAATTGGAGGGCCTGCTGTCTGGACCTCTGGCAGTCTCTATGGGGGTCCCACAGGGTTCAATTCTTGGGCCAACTCATTTCTCTGTATAAATCAATGATGTCGCTCTTGCTGCGGGTGATTCTCTGATCCAGCTCTACACAGACAACACCATTCTGTATACATCTGTCCCTTCTTTGGACACTGTGTTAACCTGTTGATCCTACTTGAGACGCAGACGTCTCAAGTAGGCACCTGGAAATGCAAATGCGCTACGCTAAATGCTAAATGTACTCGTTAAAACTCAAACGTTCATTAAAACACACATACAGGGTATTGAATTAAAGCTACACTCGTTGTGAATCTAGCCAACAAGTCAGATTTTTAAAATGCTTTTCGGCGAAAGCATGAGAAGCTATTATCTGATAGCATGCAACACCCCAAAATGCCTGAAGGCGACGTAAACAAAATAATTAGCGTAGCCGGCGCTACACAAATAGCAGAAATAAAATATAGTTTCTAAAACTGTTTGCATGATGTCTGTGAGTATAACATAACTCATATGGCAGGCAAAAACCTGAGAGAAAAATCCACCAGGAAGTGGGAAATCTGAGGTGTGTAGTTTTTCAAGTCATTGCCTATCAAATATATGGGGTCATATTGCACTTCCTAAGGGTTCCACTAGATGTCAACAGTCTTTAGAACCTTGTTTGATGCTTCTACTGTGAAGGAGGGTGGAATGAGAGCTGATTGAGTCAGGGCTCTGCCAGTGGCATGAGCTGATCACGCGCGCTCATGTGAGAGTTAGCTGCGTCCCATCGCATTTCTACAAAGGAATTCTCCGGTTGAAACATTATTGAACATTTATGATAAAAACATCATAAAAATTGATTCTATACTTCGTTTGACATGTTTCTACAAACTGTAATATGACTTTTCGTCTGAACTTTTGCCTGGACTTGCCCGCACCTCGTGAGTTTGGATTGTGTACTAAACGCACAAACAAAAAGGAGGTATTTGGACATAAATTATGGAGTTTATCGAACAAATCAAACATTTGTGGAACTGGGATTCCTGGGAGTGCATTCTGATGAAGATCATCAAAGTGAATATTTATAATGCTATTTCTGACTTCTGTTGACTCCACAACATGGCGGGAATCTGTATGGCTTGTTTTTGTGTCTGAGCGCTGTACTCAGATTATTGCATGGTGTGCTTTTTTGGGAAAGTTTTTTTTATAAATCTGACACAGCGGTTGCATTAAGGATAAGTGTATCTAAAGTTCCATGCACAACACTTGTATTTTCATCAACATTTATGATGAGTATTTCTGTAAATTGATGTTGCTCTTTGGAAGCAAAACATTACTGAACGTAACGCGCCAACGTAAACTGAGATTTTTGGATATAAATATGAACTTTATTGAACAAAACATACATGTATTGTGTAACATGAAGTTCTATGAGTGTCATCTGATGAAGATCAAAGGTTAGTGATTATTTCTATTTCTGCTTTTTGTGACTCTGTTTGGCTGGGAAAATGGCTCTGTTTTTCTGTGACTAACATAATCGTTTGGTGTGCATTCGTCGTAAAGCCTTTTTGAAATCGGACACTGTGGTGGGATTATCAACACGTTTATCTTTAAAATGGTGTAAAATACTTGTATGTTTGAGGAATTTTAATTATGAGATTTCTGTTGTTTTGAATTTGGCGCCCTGCACTTTCACTAGCTGTTGTCATATCGATCCCGTTAGCGGGATCTAAGCCATAAGAAGTTTTAAGGCAGCCCCCGCATCTCTCTGATTCAGAGGAGTTGGGTTAACCTCTCTCTACGCTAGCGTCCCACCTGGCCAACATTGTGAGATTGCAGAGCTCCAAATTCAAATACAGAAATACTCATTATAACAATTCAGAAAAGATACAACTATTTTACATAGGATTAAAGATTAACTTCTTGTGAATCCAACCACGGTGTCAGATTTAAAAAATGCTTTACGGCGAAAGCATACCTTACAATTATTTGAGAACATAACCCAGCAGACAAATCATAACAAACAGTAACCAGCCAATTAGAAGAGTAACACAAGTCAGAAATAGAGAAAATTAATCACTTACCTTTGATGATCTTCATTTGGTTGCACTCAGAAGACATTCATTTATTCAATAAATGTTCCTTTTGTTTCGATAAAGTCTCTTTATATCCGAAAAAGTATTTTTTCTTCAGTAATCCACAGGCTCAAACGCAGTCACAACAGGCAGACAAAAAAATCCAAATAGTATCCGTAAAGTTCATAGAAACATGTCAGTCTTAAGTCAATGGATACTGTAATGACATTGAATAGAAAACTACAACAACAAAAAATCCTACTTCCTAAATTGATTTTTCTCAGGTTTTTGCCTGCCAAATCAGTTCTGTTATACTCACAGACATTATTTTAAACATTTTGGAAACTTTAGTGTTTTCTATCCAAATCTACTACTTATATGCATATCCTATCTTTTCGGCCTGAGTAGAAGGCAGTTTAATTTGGGCACGCTTTTCATCCAAAATTCCAAATGCTGCCCCCTACCCTAGAGAAGTTAAATACGGAAGACACATTTCAGTTGAAGGCATTCAGTTGTACAACTGACTAGGTATCCCCCTTCCCTTTCTGTGAGCTTGTGTGGCATACCACTTCAATACTGAGCCGTTGTTGCTCCTAGACATTTCTACTTCACAATAACAGCACTTACAGTTGACACGGGCAGCTCTATTAGGGCAGAAATGTGCCTTACTGACTTGTTGGAAAGGTGGCATCATATGGTGTCACATTGAAAGTAACAGAGCTCTTCAGTAAGGCCATTCTACTGCCTATTATTTGTCTATAGAAATTGCATGGCTGTGCTCGATTTTATACACCAGTCAGCAACAGGTGTGGCTGAAATAGCCAAATCAACTAATTTGAAGGGGTGTCCACATACTTTTGTATTTATAGTGTACGTTCCATCCATGTTTACAGTCTTCGCTGTGACCTCCTGGTGAACCCAGAGAGGAGCCTCCTCTCAGCCCTATTTACCCAAGCCTGGCTCGCCCCCTCATAAACACACACAACAGGCAGCACACATCCCATTAATGAGACAAAATAAGCATTGGCTAACCACAGAACCTTGTTAGAGGCCAACAGCCTGTGTGTCAATAGTTGATGGGATTACTCAGATCAAGGAGGCTCATATCAGTGTTTCCCCAAAGTAGGGGCTTGGTTCATAGAACCGGGGTTACGTCAGTAACCTCCCGCGGCCGCTAGAGGTGGTTGTAATAAACAGAGGTTTCTGTTTTCTTCCTACAAATGTGTCTCTATCTTTTGAATGGTTTAAGCTACAAAATATTATGACCCCATCACTGAGAGATAAGACTCTCAGGAACACGTATGTCCATTTCCCTCTACAATGTCAACATGCCACGCAGGACTCATTGGAACAGAGTGGACAAGACCAGGCACTAAACCCAACCGAGGGAAAAAATAACATCACTAGCTAAGTTTCCATCCAATTGAGACAGATTTTCATGCAAATATTCTAAAATCTGCATGATAACAATATGCACATTTTCCCACCAGAGATGTTTCCATCAAATTTACTTTTTGCGAATAAACATCGGTGTGTGATGGCGTAGTGGACATAAAAATACATTTTGTGGTTAAATTCCCACGTACCGAATACAAGTTAAAAGGGTTCCATCACATTTTCAACTGTGCTAATGGCAGAGAATCGAACATGGGGGAGACTCGCACTTGAGCCTTTCACGTTCAGTTTTGGTCCACCAGCTTCAAAAAGCTCTAAAACCTGCGGAGCTGCTAGCAATGGTTTGGGTCTCACTGTGTGTCCCTTACAGATGGTTAATCATAACATGCACTGAGTATTGTAGGCTTTCTCATACAAACTGAAATTGAGCAAACAGTGCAGCAACCAGGAAATGACAGAACGATTTATACATTGCCTGCTTGACCCGATTTCCACTAGATAGCATAGCCACAAAGTCAGATGCCGGTCCGGTGGGAGAAATCAATAGGCGAATATCACAGCCAATCACAACACTTGCGGGTAAGTAATACCGTGAAAGACTATCATTCCACTATTACTGCAGATATATTATGGACATTTTCTGAAATTGAAATGCAAAATTATATATAAAAATCCTGTGTAGCCCCTTTAACCATCTGTAAGGGACACACAGTGAGACCCAAACCATTCCTGGCAGCACCGCAGCTGCATTGTGAATTCACATGGAATTGTATTACTTTTTCGAACGTAATGCCAATAAAAATGGCAGTTTAAACGTTAAGAACATTTTTCCATTTGTCACATCCCTACTCACAACACACCTATCCCAGACATATAGGTGATTCTTACCTCCGTTATCAGTCCTCTTGAGGGCGCCGTCTTTGTGGGGGCAAAGCTCACACCTCTGCAGAGAGAGAAACAGGAGACATGGGCGATTAGCAAAACTCTTTATCATGCAGATATATACTATACTATATAGGCTCTGCATCTGTCCTCGGGCTCCTAGACCATTTGATACCATCAATCAACACATTATTTTGGAGAGATTGGAAACCCAAATTGGTCTACACAAGTTCTGTCATCTGTCGGAAAGATATCAGTTTGTCTCTGTGAATGGTTTGTCCTCTGACAAATCAACTGTTAATTTTGGTATTCCTCAAGGTTACGTTTTAGGACCACAATTGTTTTCAGTATATATTTAACCTCTTGGGGATGTCATTCGGAAATATAATGTTAACTTTCACTGGATGACACAGCTGTACATTTCAATGAAACATGGTGAAGCACCAAAATTGCCCTCGCTGGAAGCCTGTTTCTTTTTTTTTTTTTTTTTTTTTTTAATTTTACCCCTTTTTCTCCTCAATTTCATGTTATCCAATTTTTTTAGTAGCTACTATCTTGTCTCATCGCTACAACTCCTGTATGGGCTCGGGAGAGACGAAGGTTGAAAGTCATGCGTCCTCCACAACCCAACCAAGCCGCCAGTGCGGAGGACGCATGACTTTCAACCTTCGTCTCTCCCGAGCCCATACAGGAGTTGTAGCGATGAGACAAGATTCTTAAGATTCTTAACACAGAGCGCATCCAACCCGGAAAACAGCCACACCAATGCACCTGGCAACCTTGGTTAGCGCGCACTGCGCCCGGCCCAACACAGGAGTCGGTGGTGCGCGAGGAGACAAGGATAAATCCCTACCGGTCAAGCCCTCCCTAACCCGGACGACGCTAGGCCAATTGTGCGTCGCCCCACGGACCTCCCGGTCGCGGCCGGTTACGACAGAGCCTGGGCGCGAACCCAGAGTCTCTGATGGCACAGCTGGCGCTGCAGTACAGCGACCTTAACCACTGTGCCACCCGGGAGGCCCGGAAGCCTGTGTTTCAGACATAAGGAAGTGGATGGCTGCAAACTTTCTACTTTTAAACTCGGACAAAATAGAGATTCTTGTTCTAGGTCCCAAGAAACAAAGAGACCTTCTGTTGAAGCTGACAATTAATCTTGATGGTTGTGCAGTCGTCTCAAATAAAACTGAAGGACCTCGGCGTTCCTCTGGACCCTGATCTCTCTTTTGACAAACATATCAAGACTGTTTCAAGAACAGCTTTTTTCCATTTACGTAACATTGCAAAAATCTGAAATGTTCTGTCCAAAAATGATGCAGAAAAGTTAATCCATGCTTTTGTTACTTCTAGGTTAGAGTACTGCAATGCTCTACTTTCGGGCTACCCGGATAAAGCACTAAATAAACTTCAGTTAGTGCTAAATACGGCTGCTAGAATCCTGACTAGAACCAAAAAATGTGATCATATTACTCCAGTGCTAGCCTCCCTACACTGGCTTCCTGTTAAGGCAAGGGCTGATTTCAAGGTTTTACTGCTAACCTCAAAGCATTACTTGGGCTTGCTCCGACCTATTTTTCCGATTTGGTCCTGCCGTACATACCTACACGTACGCTACGGTCACAAGATGCAGGCCTCCTAATTGTCCCTAGAATTTATATTAAAAAAAACAGCTGGAGGCAGGGCTTTCTCCTATAGAACCATTTTTATGGAATGGTCTGCCTACCCATGTGAGAGACGCAGACTCGGTCTCAACCTTTAACTCTTTACTGAAGACTCATCTCTTCAGAAGGTCCTATGATTAAGTGTAGTCTGGCCAAGGAGTGTGAAGGTGGACAGAAAGGCACTGGAGCAACGAATCGCCCTTGCTGTCTCTGCCTGGCCAGTTCCCCTCTCTCCACTGGGATTCTCTGCCTCTAACCCTATTACAGGGGCTGAGTCACTGGCTTACTGGTGCTCTTCCATGCCGTCCCTAGGAGGGGTGCGTCACTTGAGAGGTTTGAGTCACTGACGTGGTCTTCCTGTCTGGGTTGGCACCCCCCCTTGGGTTGTGCCGTGGCGGGGATCTTTGTAGGCTATACTCGGCCTCATCTCAGGATGGTAAGTTGGTGGTTGAAGATATCCCTCTCGTGGTGTGGGGGCTGCGCTTTGCAAAGTGGGTGGGGTTATGTCCTTCCTGTTTGGCCCTGTCCGGGGGTATCATCAGATGGGACTACAGTGTCTCCTGACCCCTCCTGTCTCAGCCTCCAGTATTTATGCTGCAGTAGTTTGTGTCGGGGGACTAGAGTCAGTCTGTTATATCTGGAGTATTTATCCTGTCTTATCCGGTGTCTTGTGTGAATTTAAGTATGCTCTCTCTAATTCTCTCCTTCTCTCTGAGGACCTGAGCCCAGGACCATGCGTCAGGACTACCTGGCATGATGACTCCTTGTTGTCCCCAGTCCACCTGGCCGTGCTGCTGCTCCTGTTTAAACTGTTCTGCCTGGGGCTATGGAACCCTGACCCGTTCACTGTGATTATTATTTGACCATGCTGGTCATTTATGAACATTTGAACATCTTGGCCATGTTCTGTTATAATCTCCACCCGGCACAGCCAGAAGAGGACTGGCCACCCCTCATAGCCTGGTTCCTCTTGGTTTCTTCCTAGGTTTTGGCCTTTCTAGGGAGTTTTTCCTAGCCACCGCACTTCTACACATGCATTGCTTGCTGTTGGGGGTTTTAGGCTGGGTTTCTGTACAGCACTTTGATATATCAGCTGATGTAAAAAGGGCTATATAAATACATTTGATTTGATTTAGATACACTCACAAGCATGTGCCCTAATCTCTTTCTAACACACACTTTTGGGTAATCAGTGATCCAACACTTCATCAAATAAGTATAAGTTGGTTCCACCCCATAGCATAGGAAGGGAGGGCCTAGTTGGCTTCAAGCCTCAGCTTTTCCTACAGTACAAACATACTGCTGCCCAAGACTGCTTCCCTTTCCTGTGTGTCTGTGTCCGTGTGTTTTTATCTCTCCAGTTTAAGTTCATAATATGTTTAAGTTCAAACCTCACATCTCTAGTATAGGCTACTTACTGTAATGAACGACATATGCAAAATGCCTGCGATAAGTGATCAGTATGGTCGGTAACAATAGTTATTGGTTTACTGTCACAGCTCTACCAGGTAGTTGCCAATTGTGTTGAATTCTTTGAAGTAAGTGCCAGAGAGTACCTATTTATACCACATCATTTCCTATAAAGTATCAGCTTAATACTAGTGGAAGCTCTATCATAAAATACAGTGCTGAGAATGCATTGTTGATATTCTATTGATCAGACTCACCACTCTGGCTGCTCTCTCCTGAGATTCACACTTCCTGCAAAACCAGGGTCCAGTGGGCACCTGCACGATGCCATAGCACGCTGCAGAGAGAACACAGTTATTAACCACAATAACCTCTCACACTAGGGCTGCAAAATATGGGCAAAATAAAATGTACGTGATTTTTTAAAAACCAAATATTGTCATTTAGAGCATTTATTTGCAGAAAATGACAACTGGTCAAAATAACAAATAAGATGCAGTGTTGTCAGACCTCGAATAATGCTAAAAAATAAGTTCATATTCATTTTTAAACACAATACAAATGTTTTAACTTAGGAAGAGTTCAGAAATCAATATTTGGTGGAATAACCCTGATTTTCAATCACAGTTTTCATGCGGCAATCTATTCATGCTTTCCACCAGTCTTTCACATTGATGTTGTGTGACTTTATGCCACTCCTGGCATAAAGCAGCTTGGCTTTGTTTGATGGCTTGTGACCACCCATAACTAATTTAGTGTTGTTTACACTGTTCCAAAAAGGCAGAAAAATGATACTGTAAAGTAAAAGCACCTGTTTGTCACATAATATGCATGCAGCTCTTGCTCATATATCCTCCTTTATCTCCTTATTATGATGATCCTCGTTATAATAATATGTAATGTTATCATTAGTAGCCTTGTATTACTTGTAGGCCTAAGAGCACATCCTGTTAAGTCTTATACTCTAACTTACTTAGGCCTATATTTCAATATGTATCAATAATTAATTTGTTCATGACATCAAACTGCATACGAGACATTCATGCTTGAAATGCAACCAAGCATTTTAGTTTTAAAATTAAATAACAAAGAGAGCATTGAATAATTACACTATGCAATAAACAGCAAATGAATGCATGCATGCAACTATTTTTAGTCTGCTGTAATAAAGGCTTTATATATTTGTTTTCTCGTTGTTAGATCAGACTCTCTGGTACACTTATTTATTTAGTGTTGTTTACACTGTTCCAAATGGTCAGAAAAAGTTATAATATTGTAATCTAACAGCAACTGTTTGGCACACATAATACTCACACAACGCGTGCTCCGATAACTTCCTTTTTCTTGATCTCCAGTAGTTTCCGCAACTAAGTCAAATGTCTTCCACAGCTCTGACTTCCCCTTTCCCTCCTGAGCAACCAGTAAACAGCCGCCCAGTTCGAGTTTCTTTTTCACATCCTCCGCATCCATTTTGCTGTCACGTGTTACTGTGTTTGGAGTTTGTTATAACCAATTTATTGATGTGATTATGATAGGCTATAGGTCAGACCCTATTGGTCACATGCATGGTATGCTTACATGTTTCACATAAAGAGAGCAAGGGTTGAGGGAATAGGGAATGTTTTTCCTAAACAAATTAGGGACTTCAGTAACAGAACTGGTCAATCAGAAACAAGTAAGAAACGAAATGGCTGAAATGGTGTTACAGCTTCAGCACGGACAGAGCAATAAACAATTGCTGTGCTGGGGTGCATTTTTGCAGCAGTAGGGAGTAGAGCGAGACAACATGTGCTAGTCACACAGGCACTCGCTTTTTTTTTTTATACAATGTGACCATCGGGCTAATTCTCAAGTCATGTGTGTCTTAATTATTTAATCAAACCGTGTGCTTAAAGCATCTGACAAGCTCAGTGCATATGTAGTTTATTTTATTCAAACACATAGGGCGTGTGTCTATATATGGAAAAATAAGTTAAAACATTTCGACCAATCGATTGGTTGAAAGAACAGAAAGACTCTCAGGTCGACCAAGATTTTTTTGTCGGGACAGTTCTAATCAACAGAAATAATCCACTGATAATAAAAAGGGTAACATTTATATTGTTGTGGACAGAGGGGTCAGTGATTGGTACAACCGTGTCACAATGTGTTGGTTAGCTACAGATGTGTTGTACAGTGTATATTTAGACTCCCAAGTGGCACAGAGGTGTAAAGGCACTGTATTTCATTGCAAGAGGCATCACTACAGTCCCTGGTTCTAATCCAGGCTGTATCACATGCCGCCGTGATTGGGAGTCCCATAGGGCGGCGCACAATTGACCTAGCGTCGTCCAGGTTTGGCTGTCATTGTAAGTAAGAATTTGTTCTTAACTGACTTGCCTAGTTAAATAAAGGTTAAATTAAAAATGTAAATAATTTTAGGCCTCCCGGGTGGCGCAGTGGTTAAGGGCGCTGTACTGCAGCGCCAGCTGTGCCATCAGAGTCCCTGGGCTATGTCGTAACCGGCCGCGACCGGGAGGTCCGTGGGGCGACGCACAATTGGCCTAGCGTCGTCCGGGTTAGGGAGGGATTGGTCGGTAGGGATCTCCTTGTCTCATCGCGCACCAGCGACTCCTGTGGCGGGCCGGGCGCAGTGCGCGCTAGCCAAGGTTGCCAGGTGCACGGTGTAGCCTCCGACACATTGGTGCGGCTGGCTTCCGGGTTGGATGCGCGCTGTGTTAAGAAGCAGTACGGCTGGTTGGGTTGTGTATCGGAGGACGCATGACATTCAGCCTTCGTCTCTCCGGAGCCCGTACGGGAGTTGTAGCAATGAGACAAGATAGTAGCTACTACAACAATTGGATACCACGAAATTGGGGAGAAAAAGTGGTAAAAATTTTTTTTTTTTTTTTTTTAAAAAGTAAATAATTTTGACCCAATTAATTCACATTTAAAACGAATGGGTGGGTGCGTATTTAATAACAAGGGTCTAAAGCATGTACAAATAGGTGTGTTTAGTTGTATGGGTAAGAGGCCAGATATTCAATTCACCAGAATTATGACAACTACGAAACGAAGCATGACAATGATCACGAGTTTCTCTCTCACAAAGCCAAAATTACCAGTATTGACTGGATACCAGAGTCAGTCAGCCTAGTTCTGATTGTGACTTTGTCAACAGAATCTGAGTACCATTGACATTGTTGTTTGGATCTGTGAAACCATCTGTCTTGTTTGGGTTTAATGTATTGCAGACAATCTTAAGCTAGTTCCCTAACAGCATGGCACTATTGTTTACAAAACTTATCTCGCAATATATTGGGCAAATATGATTTAGTAGTTGGCTATCATCACGGATAGCGTGGTAATGTGTATCACTGGGTAAGAACTTGTAGCCAACATGTTTGCTAAATTCTACAAATAGTATAGCCAGGATAACATTACAGCCAATGTTGACAACTGCAGAAATTTTAGTTACTTTAGCCAACTCCATACCTACTAGACAGGAAGGCTAGCTAGGTAGCGTGGGTATGGAGTTGGCTAAAGTAACAAATGTCTGTAGTTGTCAAGATAGGCTGTAATGTTTTCTTGGCTATAAAACTCGTAGAAATTAAATAACATGTTAGCTACTTTATCTTATTCAATGATTAACATTACCACACTATACGCGCGCACAACTGTCGATTGAATAGAACTAACGTTAGCTAACTAACAATATAACCTTGGCTATTGGCTAGCTGAATAGTTCGCTAGCTAATAGCAAAACTAGCTAGAGTAGGGGAGTATTCATTACGGAAACCGTTTACCGTTTAAAAACCAAACGGAAGCAAACATAGAAAACGACCATCCCTACTGGACAAACGCAGGTAGATCACTCCCCGTTTCGTTCCGTTTGCTTCCATTTTTTAGATTTTTTAAAAACAGAATCAACGTAATGAATACACCCCAGCTAACGTTGATAGCTAGCCAGCTTCATGGCAGACGATCAACCGCGATAGCTAGCCTTAGCGAGCTAGCTAGCAACTAGCTAACGTTAGTTATCGGATGTTAGTCAAGCAAATTTCATGTTACATGCATTTTACTTTATTCGGTGTTTACCTTGATGGACTGCAACATTGCAGCCGTGACCGTCACAGTAGACGAGAGGGTTTTCTGCCCAGCCTCTCTCGTCTGAGCACACGCAGCAACCTCCAATCATCTCCTTCATATTATTTGCCAAAAAGTCGTTGTCCGCTGCCAGGCACAGCTCGCCGGAGACCATCTACGGAGAAAGTGAACATGCGAAGACAACAAAGATGAGCCTAAACCTTTGCAGAAGATCCTCATCTACCCACTGTGACAACGCTTTTGGTCTCACTTTGCCGAAATGTCATGTTTTAGTCGTGTTTACAATCCGTTTCGACACCGTATTTTTTCCACTTCAGCGAAGGCTACACACCGCGCGAGCGAGAAGAAGCGGCCGGTCGGAAAGTGGAAGTGCGTAATCACGAATGGCCAGTGACAGCGCAGAAATGATGGATGTGATTGGCTCAAAGAGTGTTGCCAGTTTGCGTGGCGCCATTTTGACTCCACATGGCCTTTTAAAACGAATTTGTTTGCTTTGGAAACTTTTGTAACACTAGCTACTGCCATGCGTGGTTTTTACAAATGGTGAATTGCGACTGTCAGCATTGTATCCACCAAATACCAACATGAGGTTTTTAAAATATGCATTATGCATACCTTATCATAACAAAAACAGGTATGACGATTTCTCTATTGTTTGTAGGCTATTATTGTCATTAAATATTTTTTTAAATAGCATAAAGATGTAGCCAAGGCCTATAGTTTAAAGCCATGTTTAGAAAACCTAGACATAATTTTGCTTTCAAAGAATATAATGTCATTCATTGAGCACTAAGACACTGTAGGTCAACTTCTATTTGCATATGAACGTTTCATGGTGAATTGCATGATACATGCATGGCATGGACATCTGACAGTGCCCACTGCCTTTACATTAGCCCTGAATAAAACATAAGTGTTTGTTTGTGTCACTGTCATTGTCTTTCCAATTAGGCCTATATATCATCCCATGTGTGTGTGTGTGTGTTGCAAAATGGTTTAAGGAATAGGCACAGTGAGGGAGAAATGTATGTGGATTTACTCGGGGGTTAGAATGAGTGGGATAATTGTATACAGTCAAATCTGCTCTCAAACATTACTGCTAGAATCTTAAATTAGAGAAAAACATGGAAGGCCTACATAAAGCATGAATGGAGCTGAAATAATATGTTTACATGTGTATTTTTGTGTTTAACTCTTGGAAGACTCAATAGTCAAATTATGAGCTAAAATAAATCCCAAATAATCTAATAAATGTTTTTTTAACAGAACTGGGCATGTCAAATCAATATATATATATATATAATTTAAATTAAATGTTCAACTCAGTAAATTACTTCCACTTTACACACATGAAATGCAAAAGCACACTTTTTAAACAAAATTGCATTACACTTTTGTTTTAAACGTTGTTAATTACATAATCTTGGTTGAATCAATCAGAGAAACTGCACTGTGCGTGGATATATTCTGCTTTGCATCACCGTCCGCGAGCCCTCAGAAGTCTCCCGCTCGCTCCCGGTTTGGTTTCCAGAGAAACGTAATGACTTGCCAATAATGCGGGAGAGCACACGAGCGTCTTCCGTGTAATGTGGAGAGCGAGAGGTCCCCGGGAGTGGTCTCCCTATTGTTGGCTTTAATTTCAAATTGCTCAAATGCTTCAGTCCACACTGGGCTCCGCACAAAACGGGGAAAAGGGGAAGAGGGGAGAAAAAGGAAAAAAAGTGAATTGTGTGTGGCAGGGGAAAACCTATTAGAGTTGGCGAGAACAAAGGAAGGCGAGGGGGGCAGCTGTCGGAGGGTTGGAGGCTACTGAAACACTGAAATAGCAAATTATTTTTACAACTTGCACTTGATTAAGTCTAAGTCTTCCCGTACATGTGCTCTCTTCGTGCTCAGAGAGAAGAGGGTTCATGCATTGGCGAGAGGAAATTACTTCTGCGCTGCTTCCTATTACAATTCAGTGCCCCTATAACAGGTTTACTAATGGAAACTATATAGCGAGGTTATATATTGGCTTAATTTTAATGACGCACACTGCTGGCACAGGGGTCAGTGTCAAATATATATGCTGTTTTGTAGAAAACTATAATATAGCCAACACATATAACATATAGGCGGCCTATAACAAACATATGCCTATTCTGTTATTGGGTCTATGTTTGTTATTTACCTATATGTTATTTTGCACAAAATAGTAGGCTAACCTTGCATGCACACATGAAACTAAGATTTGTAATTTCTTAGGCCTATAGGTTAATACATGGCACAACATCGCAGTTACTTTTGGTCATGAACCTATAAACAGTTCAAGAACTTCTGTAGCATATACTTAATTAAACCGTGAAAATCCTCAATATTTTAAAATCCAAACTTGTAAGTAGGCTATCATTTTTTACAAGTATTTTAAAATGTATTTGATAAAATAGCCTGCTGAACTGTAATGTATTTTTGTATCAACATCACATTTTACCATGTAAAATGTTTTTGGAAGTTCCACACCTCATGATACTTGTTATAGTTTGTTGTGGTTAGTGTTTGAGACATGGGGGTGAGCTTTATGTTTAACCCTGATATGACAGATTTGATCTCCACTGATGTAGTACACTGTAACTGTTAAAGAGAGACATTTGGAAAGAGAGACATTTCTACATCTGACCAACTTTCCCAAATACGTTTTCTGCCATGCAGTGCCATGCTTCTTATGACTAGGATCCAAATTCATCCAAAGGCTGAAAAACTATTGCGGTTGGTTTCTTGGATTTGCTCTCAGATGTTATATATTTCAAGGTAAAGTTTTGCACATGTTTAGAATATAATTCATGATGTATTGTATTTGTCAGGGTCTCGGCAACATAGCAGAAACAGTTCTGCTGACTCCAAACTTCAGCCCCTGTGAAATGTAACCCTTTTAAAATGAGAAACACTTAAAACGAATTGACCCCATTCACATTTCGAAAACAATGCATTCAAAAAATAATGTTCTTCTCTTTTTTTACACTTGGCCTATATGTTTTTTTTAACCGAATTTAGTAAACCATATAATTATATATTGTCTTTGTCTTTACACAACCCTTTTCAATCGCTTGTCACGTTCCATTAACTGTAGACTACGTCTATAGGCCTATGCTCAATGTTTGGGCAAATGGTTAAAAGACTAAGAAATGTTCAATGTTGTGTGAATGAAATTGTGAAATTACTAAATAATAAATATGCCTGGTAGGCAACTTTCAACGTTTATTTTAATCGGTTGGGCAGCGTTTCGAAGCCAAGCTGGGTCTTTCTCAGTTTACCCTCTAGTCCAGCATCTGGGTGTTTTTATGAATGTGCAT
This sequence comes from Oncorhynchus mykiss, assembly GCF_013265735.2. Classification (NCBI taxonomy): domain Eukaryota; kingdom Metazoa; phylum Chordata; class Actinopteri; order Salmoniformes; family Salmonidae; genus Oncorhynchus; species Oncorhynchus mykiss. Next base: position 17,142,068 of record NC_048575.1, on the reverse strand, counting down.
ACCATCCCACTAAAGATATTTGGAAAACACCATCTACCATCTATTAATTATTATATTAAATGTGGCCTCCTCAGCCCCTCCCACTGTTGGCTACCACTTCAGACAAATGATGGCCAACGGTATCTGGCAGTCAGTCAGTCCTCTGTTCAGTCGAGAGACTGCTTATTAACACGGGCAGAGACCATAGGCTACATTAAACCAACATGACACTGCATGACTGTCCTGTTCCATACGACACTCATGGCGATGGGGGTTGTCTTGCATGCAGCCTGGAGGCCTAAGGGCCGTGGGGATTAAGTGGGGAAACTGCAGAGTAAAGATCTATATATAGAAGGCATGGTGGTGGAATACGAAAAAACAGGTTTTCAAAACAAATAGTTGAATCACTGAACTCTAACCTACCTGTATAATTAGGAAAATGAATATAAAATGTATAACAACCAACATAAATAAATACATTTTTGTCAAAATTTCGACCAAATAATTAGCCTATTTATTTTACTTTCTGTCGTATGTTACATGTCTTACAATTATTTCCCATGCAGGCAACATTTTAAATATTTCACACTTGACTGCTCATGTCGAAAATCCTCTCTAGTTCAGAACTAGAACAAAACTGTGAATGGGACATCGGGTCTATGGGGAGACTGAACCAGATAACGTGGAGGGTAACCAGGTTGGGGGGTGAGAAACTATAGGTGTAAAAGATTGGTTAAGACCAGCCTTCATCAAACCGAATTCAGACAGCCAAATCGGCCTTGTTGTGTATGATGAACATTGACGCTAGATCAACACCGTTAATAATTGATGTTCAGATCATGGATGGAGGGGTAATGATAAACTCCTCCTTCCCTCTCTCTCTCTCTCTCACACACACAACCTTGTTCGTTAACAAAAAAGGCCACTAAATAAATTGGATCTTATTTGTGTGTCGATTGTTAGGCTGCAATATCGAACATCATATAAAGCAGTGGCGTATGGCTTTCCTGACAGAGATGAGTGGAAAACGTATGGTCAACTAATAACAAAGCTTTTATAAATGCATAATTGTCTTTTTTTACTCCAGTACCTTCTCTTTTGATCTATTGTTTGCATTATTGTTCGCCTCGCCTCCATAGGTGGCTGTTGTTCATTATGAGTAGCTTGTTAACAAATATATGATTTATCAAAATGGTTTTATACTGTCTGCACTCATGTTTTTAAATAATTCAACAACATAATAATTATGCAACGACACACACACATGCATACACACCAACTCAAAGTTCTAGTTCTATATCGCACGGACCTGAGGATGAGCTGACGCATGGCATGACTTCAGTGCCTCATTCAGTCATCTGTCTGTTGGTTCTAACAATAAGCCAAACGTATAATTACACGGTATGTAATGAGTAATTAGCGAGCTGGGCCTGAGAGTCTTCACAGCCATGTGTAGTCTGAGATATATGGCATGTTGATACTCCTGGAAGGCACATGTTAGCCAGCTTTTAGTTAGCCTCTGCTTGGTGATCAAACCAAAATCAAATCAAATGTTATTTGTCACATGCTTCCTAGGTGTAGACAAACAGTGAAATGCTTACTACAATATGCATTGCGATGACCATCTATCTCCCTCTCTCTCTTTCTCTCTCTGTCTCTCTCAATTCAATTCATGGGGCTTTATTGGAATGGGAAACATATGTTAACATTGCCAAAGCAAGTGAAGTAGATAATATACAAAAGTGAAATAAACAATTAAAATGAACAGTAAACATTACACTCACAGAAGTTCCAAAATAATAAAGAGATTACAAATGTAATAGTATCTACAGTGTTGTAACGATGTGCAAATGGTTAAAGTACAAAAGGGAAAATAAATAAACATTAATATGGGTTGTATTTACAATGGTGTTTGTTCTTCACTGGTTGCTCTTTTCTTGGGGCAACAGGTCACAAATCTTGCTGCTGTGACGGCACATAGCAAGGCTATGCTCATTGAGTCTGTACATATTCAAAGCTTTCCTTAAGTTTTGGTCAGTCACGGTGGTCAGGTATTCTGCCACTGTGTACTCTCTCTGTTTAGGGCCAAATAGCATTCTAGTTTGCTCTGTTTTTTTATTAATTCTTTCCAATGTGTCAAGTATTTATCTTTTTGTTTTCTCATGATTTGGTTGGGTCTAATTGTGCTGCTGTCCTGGGGCTCTGTGGGGTCTGTTTGTGTTTGTGTTTGTGAACAGAGTCCCAGGACCAGCTTGCTTATTGGACTCTTCTCCAGGTTCATCTCTCTGTAGGTGTTATGGAAGATTTGGGGGATCGCTTCCTTTTAGGTAGTTGTAGAATTGAACGTCTCTTTTCTGGATTTTGATAATTAGTGGGTATCGGCCTAATTCTGCTCTGAATGCATTATTTGGTGTTTTACGTTGTACACAGATTAAATTTTTGTAGAATTCTGCATGCAGAGTCTCAATTTGGTGTTTGTCCCATATTGTGAATTCTTGGTTGGTGAGCGGACCCCAGACCTCACAACCATAAAGGGCAATGGGTTCTATAACTGATTCAAGTATTTTTAGCCAGATCCTAATTGGTATGTTGAATTTGATGTTCCTTTTGATGGCATAGAAGGCCCTTGCCTTGTCTCTCAGATCGTTCACAGCTTTGTGGAAGTTACCTGTGATGCTGATGTTTAGGCCAAGGTTTTTTGTGTGTTTTTTTGTGTGTTTTTTGTGTGTATAGGGCAACGGTGTCTAGATGTAATTTGCATTTGTGGTCCTGGTGGCTGGACCTTTTTTGGAACACCATTATTTTGGTCTTACTGAGATTTACTGTCAGGGCCCAGGTCTGGCAGAATCTGTGCAGAATATCTAGGTGCTGCTGTAGGCCCTCCTTGGTTGGTGACAGAAGCACCAGATCATCAGCAAACAGTAGACATTTGACTTCAGATTCTAGTATGGTGAGGCCGGGTGCTGCAGACTTTTCTACTGCCCTCGCCAATTCGTTGATATGTATGTTGAAGAGGGTGGGGCTTAAGCTGCACCCCTGTCTCACCCCACAGCCATATGGGAAGAAATGTGTGTGTTTTTTGCCTATTTTAACCGCACACTTGTTGTTTGTGTACAAGGATTTTATAATGTTGTATGTTTTTCACCCAACACCACTTTCCATCAATTTGTAAAGCAGACCCTCATGCCAAATTGAGTCAAAGGTTGTTTTTTTTTAACTCAACAAAGCATGACAATACTTTTCCTTTGTTTTGGTTTGTTTGTCATTTAGGGTGTGCAGGGTGAATACGTGGTCTGGCGTATGATCATTTGGTAAAAAGACAATTTGATATTTGCTCAGTACATTATTTTCACTGAGGAAATGTACAAGTCTGCTGTTAATGATAATGCACAGGATTTTCCCAAGACTGCTGTTGACGCATATCCCACGGTAGTTATTGGGGTCAAATTTGTCTCCACTTTTGTGGATTGGGGTGATCAGTCCTTGGTTCCAAATATTGGAGAAAATGCCAGAGCTAAGGATGATGTTAAAGAGTTTTAGTTTAGCCAATTGGAATTTGTTGCCTGTATATTTTATCATTTCATTGAGGATGCCTTCAACACCACAGGCCTTTTTGGATTGGAGGGTTTTTATTTTGTCCATGAGTTCATTCAAGGCAATTGGAGAATCCAGTGGTTCTGGTAGTCTTTAATAGTTGATTCTAAGATTTGTATTTGATCATGTATATGTTTTTGCTGTTTATTCTTTGTTATTGAGCCAACAAGATTGGAGAAGTGGTTTGCCTATACATCTCCATTTTGGATAGATAATTATTTGTGTTGTTGTTTGTTTAGTGTTTTCCAATTTTCCCAGAAGAGGTTAGAGTCTATGGATTATTCAATTACATTGAGCTGATTTCTGACATACTGTTCCTTCTTTTTCTGTAGTGTATTTATGTATTGTTTTAGTGATTCACCATAGTGAAGGTGTAGACTCAGGTTTTCTGTGTCTCTGTGTTTTTGGTTGGACAGGTTTCTCAAATGTCTTTTTTAGGTTTTTGCATTCTTCATCAAACCATTCGTCATTGTTGTTCATTTTCTTCGGTTTCCTGTTTGACATTTTTAGATTTGATAGGGAAGCTGAGAGGTCAAATATACTGTTAAGATTTTATACTGCCAAGTTTACACCTTCACTATTACAATGGAATGTTTTGTCCAAGAAGTTGTCTAAAAGGGATTGAATTTGTTGTTGCCTAATTGTTTTTTGGTAGGTTTCCACACTACATTCCTTCCATCTACAGCATTTCCTTATATTACTCAGTTCCTTTGGCTTTGATGCCTCCTGATTGAGTATTGCTCTGTTCAAGTAGACTGTGATTTTGCTATGATCTGATAGGGGTGTCAGTGGAATGACTGTGAACGCTCAGAGAGACTCTGGGTTGGGGTCAGTGATGAAGTAGTCAACAGACTACAGCCAAAAGATGAGCTATAGGTGTACCTACCATAGGGGTCCCCTCGAAGCCTACCATTGACTATGTATATACCCAGCGTGCGACATACAGTGCCTTGCGAAAGTATTCGGCCCCCTTGAACTTTGCGACCTTTTGCCACATTTCAGGCTTCAAACATAATGAAATAAAACTGTATTTTTTTGTGAAGAATCAACAACAAGTGGGACACAATCATGAAGTGGAACGACATTTATTGGATATATCAAACTTTTTTAACAAATCAAAAACTGAAAAATTGGGCGTGCAAAATTATTCAGCCCCTTTACTTTTAGTGCAGCAAACTCTCTCCAGAAGTTCAGTGAGGATCTCTGAATGATCCAATGTTGACCTAAATGACTAATGATGATAAATACAATCCACCTGTGTGTAATCAAGTCTCCGTATAAATGCACCTGCACTGTGATAGTCTCAGAGGTCCGTTAAAAGCGCAGAGAGCATCATGAAGAACAAGGAACACACCAGGCAGGTCCGAGATACTGTTGTGAAGAAGTTTAAAGACGGATTTGGATACAAAAAGATTTCCCAAGCTTTAAACATCCCAAGGAGCACTGTGCAAGCGATAATATTGAAATGGAAGGAGTATCAGACCACTGCAAATCTACCAAGACCTGGCCGTCCCTCTAAACTTTCAGCTCATACAAGGAGAAGACTGATCAGAGATGCAGCCAAGAGGCCCATGATCACTCTGGATGAACTGCAGAGATCTACAGCTGAGGTGGGAGACTCTGTCCATAGGACAACAATCAGTCGTATATTGCACAAATCTGGCCTTTATGGAAGAGTGGCAAGAAGAAAGCCATTTCTTAAAGATATCCATAAAAAGTGTTGTTTAAAGTTTGCCACAAGCCACCTGGGAGACACACCAAACATGTGGAAGAAGGTGCTCTGGTCAGATGAAACCAAAATTGAACTTTTTGGCAACAATGCAAAACGTTATGTTTGGCGTAAAAGCAACACAGCTGAACACACCATCCCCACTGTCAAACATGGTGGTGGCAGCATCATGGTTTGGGCCTGCTTTTCTTCAGCAGGGACAGGGAAGATGGTTAAAATTGATGGGAAGATGAATGGAGCCAAATACAGGACCATTCTGGAAGAAAACCTGATGGAGTCTGCAAAAGACCTGAGACTGGGACGGAGATTTGTCTTCCAACAAGACAATGATCCAAAACATAATGCAAAATCTACAATGGAATGGTTCAATAATAAACATATCCAGGTGTTAGAATGGCCAAGTCAAAGTCCAGACCTGAATCCAATCGAGAATCTGTGGAAAGAACTGAAAACTGCTGTTCTCAAATGCTCTCCATCCAACCTCACTGAGCTCGAGCTGTTTTGCAAGGAGGAATGGGAAAAAATGTCAGTCTCTCGATGTGCAAAACTGACAGAGACATACCCCAAGCGACTTACAGCTGTAATCGCAGCAAAAGGTGGCGCTACAAAGTATTAACTTAAGGGGGCTGAATAATTTTGCACGCCCAATTTTTCAGTTTTTGATTTGTTAAAAAAGTTTGAAATATCCAATAAATGTCGTTCCACTTCATGATTGTGTCCCACTTGTTGTTGATCCTTCACAAAAAAATACAGTTTTATATCTTTATGTTTGAAGCCTGAAATGTGGCAAAAGGTCGCAAAGTTCAAGGGGGACGAATACTTTCGCAAGGCACTGTAGCTGCAGGAGTTGTGACCTGTTTTTGTTTGTTATGTTGTCATAGTTTTGCCTAGGGGGGCATATGGGGTAGGGAATGCTGTCTCTCTCTCTCAATTCAATTCAATTCCAGGGGCTTTATTGGCATGGGAAACATATGTTAACATTGCCAAAGCAAGTGAAGTAGATAATATACAAAAGTGAAATAAACAATAAAATGAACAGTAAACATTACCCTCACTCTCTCTCTCAGCTAAGGAAGCACCTAAGACTGAAGAGAGCTGCATTTTCCTTTATTTTCCAGAGGGAAGGGAGAGGAGACCGTGGGACAGTGGGGGAGGACCATAACACTCCATGAATGAGATTGGGCGCATTTGCTCTTACACCCTCCACAACTGTTCAATTTATGAATCTGGATTACCAGAATGGTCTAACAAGTAGCCTTGCTATCTCCATATTTAGCTTTTTTTATACTTTTTCCCAAATCATAGTTGACATATAGCTACAGTAGGACTATTTACATTGACACCCCCCATTTTTAGCTGCTGCTACTCTCTGTTTATTATCTGTGCATAGCCACTTTACCTCTACCTACATGTACATGGTCATGTAAATGACCTTGACTAACCTGTACCACCGCACATTGACTCTGTACTGGTACCCCCTGTACATAGCCTGGTTACTGTTATTTTATTGTTTCTCTTTAATTATTTATTATTGCATTTTTTTTTTACTTCAGTTTAATTTAGTAGATACTTTCTTATTAACACTTGTTTTTCTTAAGACCGAATTGTTGGTTAAGGGCTTGTAAGTTAACATTTCACTGAAAGGTCTACTACACCTGTTGTATTTGACGCATGTGACACGTACAATTTGATTTGATTTGAAAATAAACACTACCAGTCCGGTCCTGCCCCTCTGCAGCCGGCCTTGGTGTGTCTCAGCCTCGTCGGAGTGGAAGGGGGACGTCCCTATACAACCTCAGGCTTGGAGGGTTAGTTAATGGGTTGCACAATAGAGCTATACACCATCCATAGGCTACACACAGCATATTTCCTAATTCTAAGAGCCATTGGCGTCCTTATGAATTATTTATTGGTACGTTGATAGGTAACAAATCGCTAGACTACAGGCCATATCCCTGTCCATAAAATAGACCGTGTTCATTTATTGTGCTGTGATTTGAAAGAATGTTAAAATTTGACAGAAGAATAGCTTATTGCACACGAATATTGTTGGTCATCAAAAATTGATGCACCAATTCGTTGATTGAAATGTTGTTGTTTATAATTGAGGATTAATGTTAGATCAGATGTACAATTATTATTAAAAAATGTTGATGAAATAATCATGCTGAAATTAAAACTATGTTATCCCTCCACTGTCAATGAAATAAAGTAGCCAACTGATAATGGCCTATGTTTGATTGTAATGTAGGCTATATTAAATGATTGTATAGAACTAGGCCTATATTAAATTACATTTCACATCAATTCAATTATTGATTTAAATAAAAACAGTCTACAATAGCATGACGGGGCTATTAAGCTGGTAGAGATTGTATAGAGTAAATTAATTGGGCTATGAAGTAAAGACTAAGTTGCAAGCTACATGTTGAGCTTCCCCTAAAAACATGAGAAAGTTAAATGCATGACATGCACGCGAAATGATGTGTAATATACACGAAAAATCATTTTTTTGTGTGTGTGTGAAATAAGCCTCCGTCCAAAACGTGTGGTATTAAAAAAGGTAAAGGGAATGGGTCGTGTGCTTAGATCTGACAATAAATCACATCCTCCACATCTACTGGAGCAGCGGTGATGCGTCAGACACTACTGTGGCAACAGCCTGCATACCTATTGGACATAGGCCTACATCCTCTCCTCTCTGGTGCCCCCCCCCCCCTCCCCCCAGCAACAACACGCTCACACTTCTGGCTCAGATTGCATGTAAAATCGCATTCTTAGGGGGGATCCGACCAAGATAATTTATTTGTTTTGGCATGGCTAGTGAATTTGTGCCGTAAAAAGCCTATCTACAAGTGTCTCGACCAAGTGTATCCATAAAACTCATTGCAAAACAAATGACTTGGGGCAGGGTGGGGAAAGGGACACGTTTAATAAAATGCACACTATGAGTTGGGTGTTAGAGAAGCAAGTTGGTTTCAAGGGTTAAGGTTTTGGGATTTCAGAGTTTGGGTAGAGTGAAGCACTTTCAGAGCAAAGGGTTTGCTTTTTAAGAAATCAACCGAAACACGAACGGGAGTTATTCAGCTATTTAATCACGGTTGACAGATATCCGTTTTGTGGTGTGGTTTTCCCACATGGGAAACACGCGCACTCACATACACCTAATATAATAGCTAAACCACAGGTTTTAAAGTCGTGTGCCTCAACATTTCCACGTGGGCATATTTTGTTAAAATAACTGCATTTACGTTCGTAATGGGAGGCCGATTTATGTTGTTTAATCCTCAAATATTCTACTGGCTGTTCGGACCATAGGCCAGTATTTATTTCTTCGTATTCACTTCACACGTCTCTCAAATAGACTATACCTGCGCGCAACCACATCCTGTAGGCTATAAAGGCCAAGAAAATGCTTTAGAAGTGTAAACGAGAAGGAAACATTACTCTTGTTCTTTGTTCTTTGTTCTGCATCGTTTTCCGAGAAAAGCGCGGACGTGTGTGAGTGCGTGCGCATGTGTGTGTGAATGACTAAGTGTGTGTGTGTGTGTGTGTCCTCTTACCTTCCACTCGCTCTAATCCGCCAATCTCCTCCATCTGCGCAGCCATGTCTTCGCCAAAAGCACACGTGCACATTACAACAAACATATCTATCCGCCCGAGTGATGAATGTGCGCCCCGGGAAAGGCAGGAGGCTAGTCTGACAGTCGGGTCTCTGGTCGCGGTATTCCCCCGGTATTATCGAGCTTCCATGCAGCTCGCTGAGGTGCAGAACGCTGATGTGCCGCTCTGGGGCGTGAGTCATCTGCAGTCCACCGGCCTGACCGGCTGAGCTCAGAGGGAGAGAAGAGAAGAGAGGGACCGAGGGGGCTCCTCTCACAATGGGCCGGAGAAACGCAGGCAACAGTAGCCACAACTTCTGAATAGCCTGTAGCAGCTGATAGGAATATCGATGTTAAATAGGCTACAGAACTGCAACACAAAACGAAAGAGCAGCCCAAACGTTTAGCTTATATAAGCAAACAATGTGTAATGGGTAAACAAATGCGTGGTTTAAAAATGTCGAACTTAAAACGCTATCCAGAGCAAGAAAATACCGAGCTGCAATAGGGAGGTTCATATAGAGCACAGGGGAATAGCACGGACCATGAACAAATACTCAATATACATTTTTGGGTTTCACATAAAATAATATATATTTTTTGTATTTTGATTCATTCTTTAAGGTTGTATAAAATGTTGGCCTGTATAAAAAAAAGATGCGCTGTAGGTTTTCCCCATACCCTGAAATTACACAAATTAAATTCACAGTAGGCCTAATTTACCTTGTTACACACAATAATGATTCGAGGGTCTTTAGCCTACAATATCAGTGAAATTAGGCTTTGGGTTGTAGACTATAGGTTTGGTAACGGGTTAAATACAAAACATTCAGTCTACTTTGTCACATTTTTTAATTGCCCTTTGGGTTGATCCGATGGGGCACATGCGTCTTTTCTGCATCATTACATCATTTAAATATCTCTTGCACGACAAACCAAAAAAAACGTATTTTTACGCGTCATTGATTAATTCAGGGAACGTCAATTTAAGAAATTCTTGGAGAATGGATCGATGAGTAGGGGCCTACAAATCATCGTATCAATTTCTGCATAATTTTTGATAGCCCTATACATGATTCCCCCTGACCCTGTGAACGTGTCACTTTACTTAATTATTATTGTTTTATTCATAACAGGATCGTTAACCTATGACAGCAAACATATGTGTTATAAGGGCTAAAAACGTTCAGTGTCCAATCAGACTAGATTTATTCCGTTGGCCTGTAAACTCAATGATTTGCTATACCGACGTTCCCTCAACCCGAAAACAGACAGGCCTTATATTTCTGTCTGTCTGCTAACTTCTTCAGGCCGAGTGACTTCAGACAATGTTCCGAACAGAACAGTGATGACATCTGTATAAAGTATTGATGAGTATTGATGAAGCTACAAACGTTTTTATATCTGCAAGGCGAGATCAAACCATATGTTTTATCCAACCAAACATTCTCCAGCCCGGCTATCTTTGGCTCTCTGTGGCCGGGCAGAGCTGGAGAGGTAGAGCCGTAATCCCCACGGATCAGGCCTCAGGGTGGAGCTCTGCTAACAGAGGACCCTTCTCCTTTGTCCATCCGAAGGCAAAACAATTATCCACACACACCTCAAAAGCTATAGAAAACTTTATGCATGATAACTCGGTTCACTGAAGATGGTACAATTGGGAAAAGTCATGATGTGGGCTGGGTTGGATTCAAGTTTCACCACACACACACACACACACACACACACACACACACACACACACACACACACACACACACACACACACACACACACACACACACACACACACACACACACACACACACACACACACACACACACACACACACACACACACACACACACACACACACACACACAGAGGTGAAAGACCAAGTGTCTCATGCATATTGTGCCTTCCTCCTTGCCTACTTAGTACATGTAGGCTACTTACCACGTATATATGCTACACACACAATTCAGGTGGAACCGAAAACCTCCTAATGACGGTGCGTACAGTTCAGCATCGATAGTAATATCAAGCCATTTGGTCTCCCGACTCTGCGGCCTGCTGACACCGCTCAGCCCTCGATCTCAGCAGGGAGCTACAGGCCGGGATGTGCTTCCACTTGTACCTGGCCCTGGATCACAGGCTGCTAAGTAAACACACGTTAATGAATGTGCAATAGTGGTTTAGAAGCGCATAAAGACTTGATGATAATATATGGCCCATAGAATCGGCTGTGTAGGACTGAAGCAGAGTAGTACAACAAATGAGTCAGGAAGTTGTGTATTTCTTTCTGTGGAGGTGAGACTGGAGTTCTTATGTCGGTAATATGACGGAGTCATCCATTGAATAGGGTAAATCATCACAATTACAACAACCACTTCGTTGACATTATAGCCTATAATAATATAACAAATAACAAACAAATAGGCTAAATAAACAAACAAAGAAAACACTCTCCAATGTAGCCTACCTTTCACAAATAATCGAAGTACATTTGAGCTCCTTAGTGTAAAAGCACCAACAATGCGTTCTTTATATTGTTATGGAATTAAACTGCAAGGGCAGGATGTAGAATTCCAAAGTTCTCCCTCTCACTCACGCCCCCTCGCCCCTTTTCTTACATCCTTCCCTCACCACAATCCTCTGCAACTTTACATTTAAAAAATGTAACCTTTATCTAACTAGGCAAGTCAGTTAAGAACACATTCTTGTGTACAATGACGGCCTACCCCAGACGACTCTGGGACAATTGTGCGCCGACCTATGGGACTCCCAATCACGGCCGGATGTGATAGAGCCTGGATTCGAACCAGGAACTGTAGTGACGCCTCTTGCACTGAGATGCAGTGCCTAGACCGCTGCGCCCCTCGGGAGTACTGGTTTGGTATTGGTAAAGTATTTATAGACAAAGATTATATAGCTATTCTAACCCGCGACTATGTGCCTCAGAAACAGTTCCCATGATTTGCTCTTTTCGTTCATTTCACAATTCAACGAGTCTGTATAGCGCCATCGCCGGTCATTTCTCCAGATCATCTGCGGGCTCACTGAGAGCTACGAAGCCTAGGCCTATACCGTAAATTTACCAAATTAGCGATAAAACCAAGGGAAATGTACTTGTACGGGTTAAACCGTCATCATTAATGATCATATATATCTCCTATGCATGCTTGTTGTCTCACACGAACACACACAACAACAACAACAACAACAATTAACAACCCATTAAAGGCCTCTTTACATTAGGAGCAGGGCGCAGTTTAGTGATGATAAGGCACAGTGTGACATTTCTCCTCTCAGCTTCACCCTGCTCTGCTCTCAGAATATCAACCCATTATCCACATGTGCATGATAGAGCCTTAAACAGTGTGTGTGTGTGTGTTTTACCAAAATACATACTGATATGCCTATGTTCAATAGGCCTATAATAAACCTGATATTAATTATTATCACGTTTGCAGAAGAGGCCTTGGGGAAAAGCAACTCTGAGCGTGCACTTTTACAGCAAGTGAAAGCAAGAGCTTTTCCCAGACTAATCGTCCGTCACGTTGCTCATGTTTTTATCGTGGTGGACCAGGGAACAGCAGACTCGGTGGCTGAGATAGAAATAGCATATCTATCGGTTTAGAATAAGACTGCGAGAAAGACTGACCATTAATACCGAGGTGAACGGCAATGCACGCTGACTCAATGTCTCTCCATGCCTGAAAAGATACAAATACACCTTATGGAACAACGCGGACTGTGAAGAGATACACACACGCATACGCACACCCACGCTATGGGGATCCTTAATAAATACAAAATGTAAGAGGAGAGCACACAGACACACGCACACATTGACCATTCACCAAGTTTCAACCTAAATGCATTCAACAAAATGTAGAATGGTATCGAAAACTAATCAAAGATAATAATCAAATATAACAAAATGGTGTATGTATGCCTATGTTTGTATTAATTCTGAAATAATAAGCCGCCCATGCATATATGTGTCGCTATGCGTAAAGGTTTGGCTAAATCGTCGTTAGAATGAGATCTCCTTTCACCCTTGAAATTCACGAAATAACTAAAAAAGCTCATGCTTAAGATTCATTTCCTCGAGTACCCCGACATAACTCTAAATGTGGGAGTTCAAACAGCGTTCTACTCAGGTGAAAAATGTAAATCTCTTTGTCTGAGTCCATTTGAAAGAATGTTACAACAAACCTTCACAATAGAATTAGCAAGGGGGTTAAGACAGATTGACAGACGTCTGAATTCAAACATGTCTGAATTTAACCATGAAAATTATATGCCATCTATTGGCCTATATTTCTTTGAAATGATATTTGTGCTCTCAATAATCCCACGTTGTTTGACTGACAGCGATATAGGCATAACGCCATAAATAGCCTACTAGCAGGATATAGAAGACGACTTGCCCATTTCAGCAAGTTCAGCTATACCACTTAATCTGTTAAAAAACAATATTGAAATATGAACTTGTCATAGCGGAATTATTTAGCATACTTAACAAACGGAGGTGGAGGTACAATAGTATGGTAATCAACGGGGGGTTTGAGAGGGGGGTGTCAGGGGGTGGAATATCCATTTTTATTGCATCACCTGTCAGCGGCGTCCAATAAGCTTCGAGTCTGAGGGCATTAATTGATGAAGGTGTCTCCGGGCTCGTGCACTTCCCCTCTGTCATTTTATTTGTGGCTAACCCCGAATCCAGGAGAGCAGCTGCATTTTGGCTCTTATTCTCTCTCTCTCCTTCCATCCCTCCCTCCCACCCCCCCTCTCTCTCTCCCTCCCTCTCTCTGTGTAGCTCTCTCCCTACCCCTCTCTCTTTTTTATCCTCTCGTTGTGGCAGTGGTATACACCTTCCTGTCGTGCTGCCGGTCAGAGGGAGTGAGCAGGAGAGGAGGAGAGACAGGGGATAGCAGACAGCCAGCAGCCGGCCTGGCGGTAATCCCTCGCATTCCTCCACCATGCCTGGTCCGTGGCAGGGCCCGGGGACTGATGCTGTGAACCCATCCGATACCACTCCATTTAACTCGGCATCTCAAAGTTTGCCTGTTCATGACGCAGCTTGGAGGTAGCCTACTAGGACGCATCAGCAGCGGCCGGCGCGTCAGAATGCATTGAGCTCAAAACAGGGAGTTTATTCCTTTATTTTCGTGGCTGCATGAATACAACTGCTACTACTTAAATGCTGAGATTATTACAATAGAGAGTGAAAAGCAACATGGGAGACCTGAAGTTTGGGTTTGAGGAGATGCAGGGAGTGAGGCTGGGATACCTGCTGATTAAAGGAAAACAAATGTTCGCCCTCTCCCAGGTCTTCACCGACCTGCTGAAAAATATTCCCCGAACCACCGTGCACAAACGCATGGATCACCTGAACGTTAAAAAACACCACTGTGATTTGGAGGAGTTAAGAAAGCTCAAAGCAATCAATTCTATTGCTTTCCACGCGGCTAAATGTACTCTGATATCACGGGAGGACGTAGAGGCGCTTTATTTCTCCTGCAAAACGGAGCGCGTGTTAAAATCCAACAAAAGAAAAGCAAAGAAAGCCAGTTTACCGGAGGGTGTGGGCGAAGGCAAGCTCAACGCAGACACGCACCCTGCCGGGTTATGGAGGGAGAAAGTTTGGTTAAGTTTGCACAGCGTTCCACAGACTATGTCCCTCAAAAACAAAGCCGGCAGGAGAGAACAACCAACCTTGCGCCCCGACTCCAATCTACCTCAAATTTACAATAAATCCCTCGGTCGGGATTACTCCTCTGTCACCAAATCATCATGTAAACCCTTTAAAAACTATGAAACTGGTCAAATACCGAGCAATTGCGTCGCGTTTAGCCAGGGACACTCGTTTTTCCGGAGCGTGGTGAGCCGGCAACCAGTGTTGTTTCAGTCCGCCATTGCTGCTCAGTCCAGGCTCTCTGCAACCGGCGACCTACTTCACAAAAGGAAGAGGAGGCGCGAGGGGGGCGGCGGCAGGGATATGGGCAGCAGCGGCGCGAGGCAGTCATGGAGCAGGAGCAGACACACACACTCACACACTTATTCTCACACACACCACCCGGTGCTCCTCGTGCAGCCCAAGTGCTGCAGAAAGCCCAAAACACACTACAACCACAACCGGACAACTCTGAGCCATTTTGACATTGGACACGAGTTTTACCTCGACCACCACGATCACCATCATCGTCACCCGCATCAACATGTGGGGGGGTTCCCGGAGAGCTACAGCAGTGACACGGAGTCCAGTTGCTACTCAGAGCGCCTCAACAACGACTCCGACATCGGCTCCAGTTTATCGACCAGCAGCAACTCTGGGACCTCTGATGAGGAGGATGAAGAGGAGAGCCCATTGGAGAGCTCTGAGGTCAGTTCTGATGAGGAGAGTTCATCTCAGTCTGACAGCAGCTCTGTGTCCAGCCAAGTGTCTGTCCAGTCTATCCGCTTCAGGAGGGCCCGGTTCCCCTCTCTCAACACCACCAAAAATATCACCACTAGAACTCTGCCTAATGCTCAATCTCTCTCCACAACTCTCTCCAGCACTAGAACTCTGCCTAATGCCCAATCTCTCTCCACAACTCTCTCCAGCACTAGAAATCAGTCGAACTCTAGAACTCTATCCAACAGTAGAACTATCTCGCACACTAACGCACCTTTGCTCCTGCAGCCTACCTTCCACTACAGCCACCAGCAGCAGCCATCTAAACCGGTGGGCCAGTTTGGAACCAGCCAGGTGGACTATGACATTCCGAAGAAACAACCGAAATATGACTTTACAGCCAGGGAGGCCAAGCAGGACACACACACACACAGGTTCAGCTCGCCTGTCACCCGGGGGAGTTATTTCACTAAGAGGAGAGACAGGAAGGTTCCTGAGTCCCAGGTCCAGACCCAACGAGAGATAAAGCGAACCGAGCCTGTGTCCAGCAAATTGTACGCACTGAGCCCCTCACCTAACCCCAACGGAATAAAAGCGGTTCTTCCACACAGGACAACGGGACACGCAAACAAATGCCCCCCAGTCCTGAGCTCACACTCCGCGCTTGACAAAGACACAAAGTACCCCAAGCCTAAAAACAACAAGCTTTCATTAGCTACAAATCTAAAAAGTGAGGTGAGAATCAGCCCCAACCTGAAACTGCCCTTTCTGCTCAAAACCATTAAGACGGAGCCGGAGGAGCTATCAGTGTCCGCGGGTCCCCTCCCCGAGCGCAGCAGGGCGGTCAAGACTCCCCCCTTCAACCTGCAGAATGTGAAAATCAAAGTGGAGGAGAGCTATGATGAATACGAATACTATAGCCAAGCCTCTGGTTTCCAATGCTTAGGAGACGAGGCGGATATCAACAATGGCCAATACTACGGCGGCGACATCAAACAAGCTGCTGGCTGTTTCAACAACGAGACCAAAGCCATTGAAAGTTCTGCTGGGGCTCCCAAGTCCTCCTCCGGCTTGCAGGAATGCGGGAGCACTCAAGACACCCCTTGTCCCGAGGAAGGGGAGTATAAAAACGGAGCTGGGGTCAGGAAAAACTACAGGAGTCTAGTGCTGGGGAAGAAGCCTGGAATTTCAAGGGTGCAGCAGAAACAGAACGTGTCTAAAGTTGACAGGACTTTGTCTTCTCGTCCCGTGGGCAAAGCTGAGATTTGTGAGGGAAATACTGAGGATCTAACAGGGGCGACTAAACGAAAACGCGCGTCCAGTAATGTAGCAGCCCCTCTGAAGAGGCCTTTCAGCTTCATGGCGAATTTCCCCGCTCCTCCGTCCCTGTTAGTGGGCAGCGACGGGGATTTAAGCCCTGCTTACTCTCTGAACTCTCTGGGGGGACCCCGACCTCCCCCTCGCTCTCACCCCGTGTGGCGATGGCAGCCTGGCGGTCTGCCTGTCCCTCCCCCACCCGCTCAGAGAATCAGGAAATGTTCACGCTTTTTTCTTTGACAAAAACAAGAGAAAGAAAAAACACCTGGATGGAAACCTACGTTGACTACAATTTGAGTCTTAAACTGAATGGGAGGCTCTAATGGCTTGCGTCCTTCCGTTGTTTTTATTTAAATTGTATCCTTTATATGATGTAGTGGATTTAAAACGTTCCTCGTTGTGGAGTTATAGATCAGTTATATACACTACTATTCTCCATATCGCGCGGACCATATTTGAGATGCTCTACCCATGCCACTGGACGATCCCCCCTCATGGATTTATTCTGACTAACTAACTCTAAACAAGCTATCTACCATAAGCAATAGGCTACACGGTTTGGCAAAATGGGTTTACATGACTTTCTCTCGGATCTATTTTCTCTTCGCCTTGACGCTCGAGCGGTTGGATTGTACCAGGGTTTCAGTGAAGTAAACATTTTGTTGTGCTCTAGGCCTACTCCCTTTGTGGTGAGAGAAAGAGAGGGGGAGACTCCCTCTCATAAAAATCACAGCACTCCTATATGTTGGTCTTCTTTACTGTATTTTTCTAACATCAGCTTTAACTTGGGTCAAATTGGGTTTAATCAACAGATTCAGGGTTTTCCTTTGGTAACATGGTTAGGGCTACTACTATTGTCTGTCACATTAGTCCTATTATGAGCCGTGGTTGTTTTTTTCACTATAGGATTGGTAAAACCTTGTAGAAACCCTAATTTCAATTTTTATTTTATGCTTGCCAGAGTTTGGGTACATTTTATCTAAATGTTATCTAATTCAGATAACTGTTTTTGAATTCGATTTCAAATTTCAATTAATTTATCCAAGCAAGTCCAAATTCATAATGTTCTTTGGACAGGCTATATTGAATTAGGAAGAATTGTGAGGGAAATTACCATTACTCTGGTCTGGCTGGTGCTTGCAGATTTTCAGTGTTTGTGATATGGTTTCCAGCGTTGTTTGTATTTATGAGAGTATTTCCTGGTAAACTTATGTTGGCTGTAGTCAGACAGCCGCCAGCACCCATAAAGGCCCCAAAACACTGCAGGCCTTATGTACAGACAATCACACAGAGAGAGACTGCCCAGGCCTGACACAGATCAAGCCTTTCAGTGAAAAATCACACGTCCTGGACAGCCTTGCCTTTTTTAGCATTTTGGTGGGACATGTTCCTTTATATTACACATGTATTTGTCAATTAAAACATTCGCAATGTCCTACACGAAAAAAGTATGAGAACATCGGTGAAAATTACACTCCTGTCCAAGACGCTGGCTTAATACCAGTTTGGGGTTTGCATCACACTTAAACAAAAACCCAAACACACCAAAACGATGTCTTACAACACACCGAGCCTAATGTAATTTAATTTAGAAACAACACATGAAAGCACAAGTGGTAGGCCTACATGCTTTGCACTTTGACACACTCTAGGGTCCCATTTCCGCTTGATGATTGTAGGATAGCCTACATTATGAGAGAAGTTCAAATAAAACAAATGTAAGATAAGGTAGGCTACTAGCTTATGTCCATTTAACTATTTCATCTAAAATGTGTAAATGTATAATTGGTTATTTGTGGCCATTCACATGAGGTTGAATTATTTTCTATTTGGGTCAACATGGTATTAGAGCAGTTTATCAGTTGTTTATTGTATCCTTACATCTGCAAGAATGAATAAAATGCCCAGCACAGCACGTTGCTGTGGAATAGTTAGCTATTAGCTCGGTGGGTAAATGCATAATTACCTGTTAAATTCTGCTGGGAAGCCCACGGTGCTGAATTGACCTGGGAACATCTCCAGCCATACAAAATTATTAAAATAGACTATACAGTCAGTCGAAAATGTAGGCCCAAACACAAAGCTGATTGTGTCCCTTTGTTATGAAAGCATTGCACTCTGTTTTCCACAAAAGGCCATGTCCTTCTCCATATCTCCACTTCAACTGATATAGTCTCTACGCTGTTTTCTCACATGAATCAAGTCAGAAAAATATTTCCTAATGTTGCCACATAAACATGTATAAATCTAGCCTTTACATATGGACGCGTGATGAATGTATAGGCCTATATGTCAAACTTTTTCCATTGATCCTTATGTTGCTAATTAATAAACTAAGAATAGACCAAAAATAAATGAATACAATTCAGTCAAATTTAACTGAAGTTGCACCTAAATATCGATATTTTTCCACCAACGTAAAATGTTGATTTGGTGAAGTTGTGGCTAAGAATTAGCTTTTCTCCCTGTGACAAAGATAGTCCGAGCCAGCCTGGCACATAACCACAAACAACATGCCTGATAATGTCAGGATTCTCACATCAACATCAGCAGCAAAGACAGAAACAAAAGCCCATTCGATTGGTGATTGTAGTTAAGGGAGAAAAAAGCGCCGTTTCACACAATGCTCAGAGTTTGTATAGATTGATCTGTGTGTGACATGCACCTCTACCACCCCAAGCCTGTAGGCTTCCCATACCATAGTGCGCACTTCCCTTGTAGCGAAGGTAGAGAAGCACTTAAAAATGGCACATTTGCCTCCAAACTAAACACAGCCATTTTAATCTCCATTTGAAAATGACGTAATCTCTCTCCAACCTAGAGGGAGTAATGGGGAGGGGAGGGATGGAATTCATATGTTGCACGAGGGAAGCTTCCACCGCGTAATCCCCGCGTCAAAGTGTACTGGGCCAGAGGAGGGATATACAGCCCAGCGTTTAGAGAGGACACACACACACATACACACACACACACACACACACTTCCCGTTGTAGGTACTCGCCAATTCTCACGCCGATCACAGAGAACATCACCCGGGCAAGGAGATGGTGGTAGAGGCGTGTAGGGAAGACTAAAAGAGCTCTGACAGTGACGCTATCAATGTAAATAATTGCATGGTGTAGCAGCTCGAGGCACAGGGCTCTTTCTCGTTCTCCCTCTCGTTCTCCCTCTCGCTTTTCCTCTCAACTCCAAACCTTATTTTAGCTTTTTGATACAATACTTGATTGAGGTCAGGGTTTTGACATTAAATTTGAAGTCACTGGCTGTTTATATAAAAAACGGAATATTTATTTTTGTGAATTACTGGGTTTTGTATATCATTGTTGTTTAGGATAATGCACTCGAAATGAAAACCTTGAATGTTGGATTTCTGAAGCACTTTCCCTTTCTTCCGAGTTATGAATGACTCATTAAAGACATCTGAGTGTGAGTGACGCTGCATTCTCTTTGTTGTGAGTTGAACAATCACACACTTCATTCATATTGGTATTACACTGTATGCCTACATAGACTGAAACCTCACCAAGAGGATACCATATTGGAAGAGAATTGGTTCTTTGGACAAATGTGTAACTCAGAGCGTATTTTGGATTAGGAAATATTGGTGCAAGGGACAACTTTTACTATCCATTACTGAAATGTAACTAAGACCCACAGAGATATTACACTGCCATGTTTGATACACACTATAGGCCTACTTCTACGTAATTATGGACATGTTGGCCTAGTGAACATATAGGCAAAGTCAGTACAAACTTCTAGCAGTACACGCACTTCTATACACAAACCTGTAGTACACATGTGGGCTTTTGTTTGCCATTAAGGCCGTACGAAGGGTTTCACCATTGATATCCACAGGAATACATGATCGACTCGTAGTGCATAGTACCCATTCACAACCGACAACATCTCATCCGCCATGTTTGTTTCTCTGCTGCGGTTTTGATTAATGGGATTTTATGGTATGGTAAACCAGGAGGTTGATGGGTGGACCCCGGGGTAGAGGGCAGTCTAACCTAGGCCAGGCCTATCTGCCTGGAGCCCCCGCGGTAGCCTACTGGTGGAGGTTAGGCAGTAGGCAGCAACAGACGACTATTGGAGATAAATTCCAATGCGGATTGCGAACCAATAGACTGTAACTTCTATACAATAACAAGAGATAGGCAGAGAGGGATTAAAATAGTTAAACCACTAGTTGGATCAAGAAAAAACAAGCAATTTACAAAAGGCGTTGACTATTCTATCTTGCGCCATCGCTGCGTGGACAGTTATTGCATCCAAAGCACTCAATACAGTATTCTCCCTGCTGTGCTTGTTTAGAAACACAAGTTAAAAGATTAACGCTGAAGGACACAGCCTGAATCAGGGTC